>NC_064868.1:16002823-16322323 GCF_024139225.1 Suncus etruscus | reverse complement strand
AGCATTGCAGGTTTAAAGGACTGGGTAATGATCTCTGTTGCTTGTCAAACAGAATTTCTATCTGAACATGAAATTACAACATTAATATGATTTTCAACCCTTCTATTGGGTTCCTAATTTTCTCCACTAACAGAGAGTGGCTTTTCTCTAGGCTTAAATCCATTACAGGTGTTTACTGCATTTGGTCTCCCATGGAAGAACATCTTCTAGGTCTGATACAGGAAAAGGTTTAAAATATTCTAAATGAGTAATGTCCCTACACTAACATCTTTTAATGATGATTTATCCCTAATCTGAAGATATTCATCACTTGCTGAGCTAAAATAAACGAACTCTTATGACATAATTCAATTACTGGCAGAAATCAAATCTCAAATTTTTTCAGAGTACCTAACATATAAACATCAGCAGAATAGTTCAGCTAGGATAAAATATTTTGTTAAAAGGTCAAAAAAAAAAACTACCTGAAGGAATCTGTTTCCTTTATATATGGCAATGTTTAATATTATTTTCATGATAATTACAGAAAAAAATCACTTGTGTGTAAAAATCCTCTTTTCTTTAGACTATTCTCTCTCACTTTCCCATTTTTTTTACCAAAACCTGGAAATAAAAACATTAGGAAAATGTTTAAACTTTTAGCTAAATGAGACTTTCCAAGATCTGACTAAAGGAAATAATGCACAAATTTAATATTCACAGCTTCTTAGTTAAAACTCTGGAAGGAGGACTATTACATTTACATTTTGTCCATCTGACTTTTCTTTTACTTGGCCCAAGAAGAGGCTCAATTATACTTGACACGGAAACCAGGGCATATTAATTCAGGATAACATTGATTTGAGGACCCCTGATTAAATAGCTTTGTGTAGCACACACACACACTTACATACCTACACTACTCAATCACTGAACACCTTTGCCCATTTGAGAATGTGTAAACATCAGAGTTGGAGAGATGGTATCAGGGGTAAGGTATTAGACACTGCTGACCTGAAAATGACAACAACAATTCTTAGACCAACTAAGAATGTTCTCTAAATGCAGAGCCAGGAGTAAGCCCTGAATAAAGCTGGGTGTGGCACAAAATAGGCACACACACAAACACACTTCTAAGGATGACTGTATTTCCATCTTGCTTTAAGGCAGTGCTTCTTAAATAGTGGGGCGCACCCCCTAAAAGGGAGGGGCGCGTTTGACCTCAGCAAACACTGTCATAACAAGCTAAGCCTCATGTTTATGTCTCTGTACGTCTCTGGAGCTGAGAGTCGCTGTGTCCTGCTTCAAACTCCGCTTCGAAAAGCTATGCATTGCAAAACGTGCTCATTGTAGCCATTAATCCAGACATCACCTCTGATTAAAAAATCAGCTCATATTATTTTATATATTTTGTTTTGCAGGTTAAAGTTTTTTTAATAAAGATACTATTTACAGTCAAGCAGGGGGGGCATGAAAAATGTTTCTTCTTCCTAGGGGGGGCATGACAGAAAATAATTGGGAAGCACTGCTCTAAAGGCAGCCCTGTTTTTTTCACACTTAAAAATTCAAAATGATACAGTCATTTCAGGAGCCAGAATTGCAGTGTCCATGCCACATGAAAAAATGTGAAGCCAAATTTGTAAGGTCCCAATAGAAAATGAACAGTAAGCCCATGAAACAGTGGTTCATGAAGCAATAAAATTTTCCTTAAGATTTTTTGATATTATTTTCATATTTATTTTTCAGTTTTGAAAGTCCTCTTAACTATCTCTGTTCTGTTTAGTAGTAATTTATATTTTATGGAGTAGTTTAATAAATGTTTCTCATTCTGCTCATATTCCCTTCAAGGAAGTAGGCCTGTATCTTGCAGGACACTCTCCTTTCTATATGTAGAAAGAGAATGGTTACTTGAATTGGGAAATTGGCAAGTAATCCTAAATCTATTCCTTAGAAGACATGTAGATTGAGACAGGTCCTATAGTCCCTCTAAATCTAGTGGATTTCAATCTAGAGTGAACTCATCTACAAGTGCAGGATTCAAAGAAATGATAGTTTGTGAAAAAAGTTATGTGTTTTTAAGAGATTATGTGGGCCAATCTGTTGAACCATCTATCAGTCCAGTAGGAACTAATTTTTTAGGCTTTTTAGCCTCCTAAAGAGGCATTGTAATATTCCTTCTCATTTATGACTACCGAGATCTCACACTACAATAATAATAATGAACAACTACACTGACCATTCATTTTTTCCATTCTAATGTTTGTTATATCTTATTTCCTCATAAATCCACTTTTCTGCTTTCCCAGTAGATAATCAACTATGGTCTGAAGAACAATGGCTCCGTACAATGTCTGTACCTTAATCCATGGAATCTGCCAATATGTTACCTAACACGGCAAAGAGTCTTGAAGATATAGTTAAGTGTCCTGAACAGGGCTAGAAGGTCCTGGATTATACTGATTAAACAGATGTAATTGGGAAGTCCATTATAAGAAGGAGGTGGGAGGTTGGTTGTCAGACAAAGTGATCTGAGATGATGAAGCAGAGATGGAAGTGATGCAGCCACAATTCAAATACTGTTCAACAGTTTCTAGAAACTGAAGGAGGTGAGAAGCAGAATTGCTTGGATACTACAGAGTAGTAGTTAGCACAGCAAAACTCATTTTTAACTTCTGATTGTCAAAATTATGAGATATTTCTTCATTTAACCCACTAAATCTGTAGTAATTTGCTACCACACCAATGAGAACTGATAGAAAATGTATGCAGCTGAATGATATCTTAACCTCATTCTGAGAGAACAAAAATCAGTAAGTAGTTTGTTTGTTTATTTATTTATTTATTTTGGTTTTTGGGTCACACCCAGCAGCACTCAGGGGTTACTTCTGGCTTTGTGCTCAGAAATCACTCCTGGTAGGCTCGGGGGACCATATGGGATGCCGGGATTTGAACCACTGTCCTTCTGCATGCAAGGCAAATGTCCTACCTCCATGCTATCTCTCTGCCCCCCTCTTTTAAAATAATTTTTATTGAGACCCATGTGAATTACAAGTCTCTCAATTACATTTAAGGTACAAAGTGACAGTGGATTAGGGCAATTCCCCACTACCAGTGTTGACCTCCCTTTGCTCCTGTTTTCAGCATGCATCCCATACTTCCCCCCTTTGCCCCTGGACTGCTAGTGTAACTGGTCCCCTTTGTATATAACTTGTAGATCTTAATTCTATTGTCATTGATTTTGGGTTTGGTATTTAGGCCTGATCATTAATTATTTTCACTCAATGTTCATGTGACTTTACCCCTGTTACCATCCACTTTGTCTCTCTTTTTCTGCCCTTAATTTATGACACAGAACAAAATGATTCAAGTGGTTCTGTTGGGAAAAAAGAAAAGCAAAGGCTGGGAGAAATCATCCATCTCGGAGCTATTAATATTAATTTAAAAGAAGATAAAGGGGGGAAGAGTAATAAAATAAAGAAGCAAAGACTAAATACCCAACAATCACAATAAACAACTCCTTCACAACATAAAGAGAGAAAAGGGGGGGGTGGAGCGATGGCGCAGTGGGAGGCTGTCTGCCTTGCAAGAGACCGACCCAGGACTGACCTCGGCTTGATCCCAGTGTCCCATATGGTCCCCCATCCAGGAGCGATTTTTGAGCACAGAGCCAGGAGCAACCCCTGAGTGTCACTGGGTGTGGCCCAAAAACAGAAACAAAAACTCAAACTAAAAGAGAGGGCAGGTGTGGCAAGGTTTTGTGCATTTTATTTTTGCATAGGCACAGTAAGTATTGGGGAAATTTGAAAGGGAATTCTCTTGGCCTAAGAGATACATGGTTTCTTCATTCTTGACTCATACTGTCATAGGAACAACTACAGGCTCCAGATATGCTCATTATGGAACCCCGAGGTCTATTTATGGTGCCAGGAAATGTTCTCAGTCGTGGCTGACAAAATCAATTTTCTGTAATTAGAGATCTTGGTATTTGCACAGGCCAAAGGGCGACCTCTATGATAGAGTATTTATGGTTCTAGAAATTCTGCTCGGTCACAGTTGTAGTCAGTTTTCTGTAATTAGTGATCTTGGTTTTTGTACAAATTTTAGGGCCTTTCCTTAGGGTTCCAGAAGTTCTGCTCAGTCGTAGTTGTCAAAGTCAGACCACTGGAATTAGAGATCTTGGTTTTTGTTCAAATCCTAGGCTGAAGCCTAAGTTAGGGTCTTTCTTATTGGATCCAGGAAATTTTCTGCCCAGTTGTGGTTGTCAAAGTTAGTCTTCTGTAATTAGTGAATTTGATATTTGTGCATATCAAGGACTTAGTGTCTTCTGAATTTATCTTACCATTAAGTGGTGAGATAGGGCAATCTGCCCTTAGATCTAGTTGTTACTGTTTCCTCGTCATCAGAATGCTGTATCAACCTGGTGCAAGTTGGTGCAAGGGTGGTATTCGGTGCTCCAAGGAGGATGTTCGATTCCTGGAGACTGTGTTGGTTCTACAGTTGGGGTCTGGGGTTTGAGGTTAGAGAGTCGCTGTCCAATCACATGGAGTCAAAGTCAAGTACCCATGACAAATGTTCAGGGTGAGAAACACCCCTGAATTATAAAATTAAGAGTTCTTATCCCTTGTAGATAAGAGCTTGTTTCTATATATAAGAATTCCTTCTTTTTTAGTATGCCTATGCAAAAGGAAACAGTGCTATAAGTAAATACAGTCTTGCCCTTATCTTCACCCTATTGTGCTCACATCTGGGACTTTCCCAGATTCCTGTCTTGCCCATCCCCAATCTTGAATGATGAGTAATTTTCATTCTTGTGCATCAGATTTTTGAGTGATGCTAGAGCAGATCTCCAAGTTATTAATCTGGATCATTTATAAATCTCTAAATTTCATATTTCCTTTTAAGATTTATCTCCAGTGACTTAGTAGCAGATGCTGCACATATTTTTACTCTACTTGGGACCCTAAATTCACCTCTATCTACTTAACTGCTGGATGAACCCAACTTTTCTGAAAAGACTGAGAAAATCATGAGACTTTCAACGCTTCTCTTTAGCTACCTCCTTTATTCTCATCTCATTTGTAAGCCTCCTTTTCCTTCCAATCTACATCTACTGTATAACCACTGAATATTCATTCTTTTATTTATTCTGAGCATTAGATTTCGTCACTGTAACATATGAGAAAAAAAGCCATTCAATTCTTTTTCTTATGCAGGGAACATTGTCTAAGAGAGCTAGGACAAAGCATTCTTAGCACAACAGCTGGGCTGTGATGTAAACCTAGGTTCCCAACATCATCTGAGTGTATTTTGAAGGTCTGAATATACACACAATGAAATCCTTTGCTTCTCTAAAAAAACGCTGAACTATGCAATTCTCTACAATATGGATGAAACGGAAGAATTCTTCATTGTTAAGTGCATGCAGTCAGAAAAGGTCCAACACAGGATGATTTCATTTATCTTGGGTATATAGAAAAACACTATGAGGGAATTTAAGGTAAGAAAGGGGGATACTTAGATTGTCATAAACCCTACAGTTTTAGAAGGAAAAGGATATGGATGGAAAGAATTCAAAGAGGGAAGAAGAGAATTAACTGTGTCAGGGAGCAGGAATCTAGGGTACACTAGTGGTGGAGAGGGAGTGATATATCTATACATATATAGAAACCACAGAAACAACAGCTCTGAAAGCAGGACCCACAATTTACAACAACCAAACATATAAATGTACCTGTCCAGAAGACATATTGGGGGCTGTGAGAACCCTGGGGTCACTGATGGTGGCATGTGGACACTGGTGATAGGATGTGTGCTGGAACACAGTATGCTTGAAACTCAACTCTGAATAACTCTATAAATCACAATGCCTTCACACAAATTTAATACATACACACAGAGGGAAAGTAAGTACCCAAAAATATGCCTTAAAAAGGCAGGCTGGAGGTGTGGGTAGGAGGGAACTCTGACATTGGTAGAATAAAAATGACATCAGTGATGGGATTGGTGTTGGAATACTGGGCCCATTTATAAATCATGGTGCCAAAATAAAATATTATTTGAAAAATATCACTAGTACTAGAAATTCATGTCTTCTCTTATTTCCTCTTAGAAAAGTTTCCTCGATAAAGCTCACTCTGCTGGGCCCCTTAGGTCCAGCAGACATTTTGAGGCTTTTCTCGGCTTGCTTCAACCTGGGAACTTTGATCTTCTCTAACATTCATCTCCTGAGGACGTGACTCGGCTGAGGTGTGTCTTTCCGGGCCAGGGTTGTGAATAAGGCTGACTCTGCTGGGCCCCTTAAGCTCCAAAGACATTTTGAGGCTTCCCCCGGCTTGCTTCAACCTGGGAACTTTGATCCTCTCTGGTATTCATCCCCTGACAGCTTGCCTCGATTGAGGTGAGTCTTTCCGGGACAAAGTTGCGGATAAAGCCCACTCTGCTGGGCCCCTTAAGCCCACCTATAAGGGATCAAATCAAAAGAACCCTTGGCTTCATGGCCATGCAGTCCACCTAGCCAATGAATACCACCACAACACGTAGAAAAACCCACAACACAAGCGTGACAATGGGGAAACTACACAGACCAACATCAGGCATAGAGAATGAAGATGGAAACTCTGATGACCCAACAATGACCAACCACCTAGGTAGTCTTTTAGATATAGAGTTTAGAGAAGATATGTGGAAGATGCTCACAGAACTCAAAGAAAGTATAGATCAGAACACTAATAAGAATCAAGTGATTGTGAAGATATAAATCAGAAAACTCCAAACTGAAATATCAGGTCAAATAACAGGTCTGAAAAACTCAGCAGACAAATTGAAGAACATAATGGATGAGCTTTCCCATAGAGCAGCTGAGGATAGAATTAGTGCACTGGAAGATGTGATGCATAACAACTCCACAAAGCAGAAGAGATTGGAAAAAAGTCTTAAATCAAAGGATCAGACAATGGAAAAATTACTCAAAGAATCTGAGCAGATGAAAACAGAAGTCTTTGATAAGATCAACAGAAACAACCTTAGAATCATTGGCGTCCCAGAGACCCAGGAAGAAAATCTCCAGGAAGAATCAACAGTCAAGAACATCATCACAGAGAAATTACCAGAGCTAAAGAAAACATGTGACCAAATCCTGCATGCACGTAGAGTACCAGCTAAAAGAGACCCGAGGAAAAACATCCTAAGACAAATCCTAGTCACAATGATGAATCCCACAGATAGAGATAGAATACTGCAAGCAGCAAGATAAAAAGGGAAACTACATTCAAGGGAGCATCCTTGAAATTTACAGCAGACCTGTCACCAGAAACATTCAAGGCCAGAAGGCAGTGGTGGAACATAATGACAAAAATCAATGAAATAAATGCTTCGCCAAGAATACTGCACCCAGCAAAACTCAATTTCAGGTTTGGAGGAAGTATACATGGCTTCACAGACACTCCAGGCCAGAAGGCAGTGGTGGGATATAATGACAAAACTCAATGAAATAGATACTTCGCCAAGAATACTGCACCCAGCAAAACACAATTTCAGGTTTGAAGGAAGTATACATGGCTTCACAGATAAACAACAGCTCAAAAACTTTACAGACTCAAAACCAGACTTAAAAGAAAAACTGAAAGATCTATTCTAAAGACAAGACAGACCAACAAACACACTAACCTTCTAAACAAAATGGCAATAAATCCCATGACATTTATCTCTCAATGTCAATGAACTAAATGCACCCGTTAAGAGGCACGGAGTGGCAAAATAAATAAAAAAAAAAACTGAATGCAACATCCTGCTGCCTACAAGAAACACACCTGAATAGTCAGAATAAACATAGACTCAAAATCAAAGGCTGGAGGAAAATCGTCCAAGCAAACAACACCCTTAGAAAGCGAGGGTGGCCATACTAATATCTGGTGACACAAACTTTATACTCAGAAAAGTTGTAAGGGACAAAGATGGACATTATGTACTAATCAAGGGATATGTACAGCAGGAAGAAATCACTCTCCTAAACATATACGCACCGAATGAGGAACCAGCAAAGTATTTAATATAATTGTTGACAAATTTGAAAAAGGATATCAATAATAGCACAATAATTGTGGAAGACTTCAACACGGGCTTGTCAGTTCTTGATAGGTCAACCATATGGAAACCCAACAAGAATATACTAGACCTGAAAAGATAAATGTAAGAAAGAGGCCTAGTAGATATATATAGGGCACTCCATCCTCAGAAACCTGGATACACATTCTTTTCCAATGTACATGGGTCATTCTCCAAGATAGACCACATGCTGGCACATAAAACATACCTCCATAAAATCAAGAAGATAGAAATTTTGCAAGCTACTTTTGCTGACCACGAGGCTCTGAAGTTAGATGTGAACTACAAAGGGACACAGGAGAAAAAATTTAACACCTGGAAATTAAACAGTCTACTACTGAACAACCAGTGGGTCCGAGATGAAATCAAAGAAGAAACAAAAAATTCCCTGCAAACAGACAACAATGAAAACACAAACTATCAGAACCTATGAGATACAGCAAAAGCAGTACTGAGAGGAAAATTTATAGCTTTGCAAGCATACATCAGGAAGGAAGAAGGAGCATACATGAATAGCTTAATGACGCAGCTTATAGAATTAGAAAATGATCAACAAAGGAAACAAAATAGGGATACAAAAGGAAATAACAAAGCTGAAAGTAGAACTCAATGAAATGGAAACCCAAAAACAATCTGAAAGATCAAAGAAAGCAGAAGTTGGTTCTTTGAAAAAATAAACAAGATTGATAGACCATTGGAAAAACTCACAAAGAAAAAGAGAGAGAGAGAAACTTGATAACGTGTATTAGAAATGAAAAGGGGGAGATCACTACAGATACTGCAGAGATTCAAAGGGCAATCAGAGACTACTTTGAGAAACTCTATACCACTAAATATGAGAACCTGAAAGAAATGGATAAATTTCTGAACTCATATAACCATCCATGGCTGAATAAAGAAGATGTAGCATATCTAAACACCCCCATCACTATTGAGGAAATTAAAACCGTAATCAAAAATTTGCCCAAAAACAAAAGCCCAGGCCCTGATGGATTTATGAATGTATTCTTTCAAACCTTTCAAGAGGAACTACTAGCAATTCTGGCCAGGCTCTTTTATGAAATTAAAAAAACAAGAACACTTCCAAATAGCTTTTATGAAGCCAACATCACCTAAATACCTAAACCAGTTAGAGATGCTGCCAAAAAAGAAAATTACAGACCAATATCCCTGATGAACACAGATGCAAAGATCCTCAACATTATCCTGGCAAACAGGATCCAATGCCTCATCAAGAAGATCATTCACTATGATCAGGTAGGTTTCATCCCAGGAATGCAAGGATGCTTTAACATCTGTAAATCTATCAACATAATACACAACATCACAAACAAGAAAAATAAAAATCACATGGTCATATCAATAGGCACAGAAAAAGCTTTTGATAAGGTTCAACACCCATTCTTGATGAAAACTCTCAGCAAGATGGGAATGAAAGGAACCTTACTCAATACAATTAAGGCCAGAAGCCAAAGGCAAATATTATCCTCAATGGAGAAAAACTAAAAGCCTTCCCTCTAAATTCTGGTACAAGACAAGGCTGTCTTCTCTCACCACTCCTATTCAACATAGTACTGGAAGTATTTGCTATAGTTATTAGGCAAGAAAAAGATATCAAGGGAATCAAGATAGGAAAGGAAAAGGAAGAAATCAAGCTCTCACTGTTTACAGATGACATGATACTCTACTTAGAAAACCCTAAAGACTCTACCAAAAAGCTTCTAGAAATAATAGATTCATATAGCAAAGTAGCAGGCTACAAAATTAACACACAAAGTTCAATGGCCTTTTTATACACCAATAATGATAGGGAAGACATGGACATTAAGAGTACAATCCCATTCAAGTTAGTGCCACACAAACTCAAATATCTTGGTATCAACCTGACTAAAGATGTGAAGTATATATACAAAGAAAACTATAAATCACTGCTCCAAGAAATAAGAGAGGATATGAGGAAATGAAAACACATACCCTGCTCATGGATTGGCAGGATCAACATCATTAAAATGGCAATACTTCCAAAAGCTTTGTAAAGATTTAACACGATTCCTCTAAAGATACCCATGACATTCTTCAAAGAAGTGAATCAAACACTTCTGAAATTCATTTGGAACAATAAACACCCTCGAATAGCTAAAGTACTCATTGGGAAAAGGAATATGGGAGGCATTACTTTCCCCAATTTTATGCTGTATTCAGAACAATAGTTATAAAAACAGCATGGTATTGGAATAAAGACAGACCCTCAGATCAGTGGAATAGGCTTGATTACTCAGAGAATGTTCCTCAGACATATAACCACCTAGTTTTTGATAAAGGAGCAAGAAATCCTAAATGGAGCAAGGAAAGCCTATTCAACAAGTGGTGTTTGCACTTGCAAAAAAGCGAACTTAGACCCCCAGCTAACACCATGTACAAAGGTAAAATCCAAATAGATTGAAGACCTTGATATCAGATCTAAAACTATAAGGTATATAGAACAACATGTAGGTAAAACTCTGTGACATTGAGATTAAAGGCATCTTTAAGGAGGAAACAGCACTCTCCAAACAAGTGGAAGCAGAGATAAACAGATAGGACTATATTAAGCTGAGAAGCTTCTGCATCTCAAAGGAGATAGTGCCCAAAATACAAAAGCCACCCACTGAGTGGGAGAAATTATTCACCCAATACTCATCATATAAAGGACTAATATCCAAAATATACAAGGTACTGACATAACTATACTAGAAAAAAACATCTAACCCCGTCAAAAATGGGGAGAAGAAATGAACAGACACTTTGTAAAAGAAGAAAGGCAAATGGCCAAAAGGTATATGAAAAGATGCTCAACATCACTAATCGTCAGGGAGATGCAAATCAAAACTACTATGAGGTACCACCTCACGCCACTGAGATTGGCACACATCACAAAGAAGGAAAACAAGCAGTGCTGGTGGGGATGTGGAGAGAAAGGAACTCTTTTTCACTGCTGATGGGAATGCCATATAGTCCAACCTTTATGGAAAGCAATATGGAGATTCCTTCACAAACTGGAAATTGAGCTCCCATACGATCCAGCTATACCATTCCTAGGAATATACCCGAGGAACACAAAAATACAATATAAAAATCCCTTCCTTACACCTATATTCTTTGCAGCCCTATTTACAATAGCCAGACTCAGGAAACAACCAAGATGTCCTTCAACAGATGAGTGGCTAAAGAAACTGTGGTACATATATACACAATGGAATTCTATGCAGCCGTCAGGAAAGATGAAGTCATGAAATTTTCCTATACATGGATGTACATGGAATCTATTATGCTGAGTGAAGTAAGTCAGAGGGAGAGAGAAAGACGCAGAATGGTTTCACTCATCTATGGGTTTTAAGAAAAATGAAAGACATTTTTAACAGTATCTCAGGACAAGAGAAATGAGGGCTGGTAGGTGCAGCTCATGACAAGAAGCTCACCACAAAGAGTGATGAGTGCAGTTAGAGAAATAACTACACTGATAACTATCATAACAATATGAATGAATGAGGGAAGTAGAAAGCCTGTCTCGAGTACAGGTGTGGGTGGGTGGAGTGGGGAGGAGGGAGATCTGGGAAATTGGTGGTAGGAATGTTGCACTAGTGAAGGGGGGGTGTTCTTTCCATGACTGTAATCATACAACTATAATCATATTTGTAATCACAGTGCTTAAATAACGATAATTTAAAAAAGAAAAGTTTCCTCACAAATCAATAAATTCTATGTGAATGAGCATTCTGTTGTTTTGTCTTTTAAAGGCATTTAGGAAAATGACAAACTGACAACAGAAATTTTTTGAAAGGATGAAAATGGCAGATTTTTCTTATTAAATTTGGTTTGGTTTGGTTTGGTTCTGAAGAGTAGGCCACAGCCGGCATTACTCATTCCTGGTAGAATTCCTGACTCTGTACTCAGGGCTCCTCCCTGGTGGTGCTCAGGAGACATATGCCATGACAGAAATTGAAATGGTGGTCAGCCACATGCAAGCAACTGCTTTAACTCCTGTATAAATTCTATGGCACTAAACTGTAGTCTTCTATTCCAGTGTCCTCAGAAATAGAACATGGCCTTTGCTTTGTTTTGGGAAATAGTCACTCTGTCTATGCGTCCTACAGACTGTGTCTTTTATGTAACAGGATATTTACTGAATTAAATAGTTATATCAGCTGACTGATATGGAAATTTTCCAGGAGCAGATCATCCTGGCCCACAAAACTCTTTCTTCAAATTGTTGAATATGCTTTTAAGGTAAAATTCTCTCTTTTTCTCTCTCTCTCAGTAAATTGTTAAAATATAAAATTTTCATTACTGTACAACCCTTATTCTATGACTTCCAACTATTAAAAATAAATTATGTACACTATTGACCTAAGCTCTTATCATAGGTTTCTAAAACTTCACATAATAGAACCAAATTTTATTTTGCTAGCACAGGAAGTGACCATGGAAAACCAGGAATAGGGAAAAAGAGGCTTAAAAGGGAACAGTTATTTTTAAATGGATTTTATGTGATTATTAAAGATGTCAACATTTTAAAGGGAAATCTTGTTTATTTAAAAATGTCTAACATTTTCTATTTAAATAAATACAAAACTAAGCTCTTGCAAAAAGAATAAAGAAAAAAAAAGAACCACCGAGAAAAGACACATATTGTTTCACAGGACTTTATGCTTTACTTAAATTAACTACATGTGTATATAAGGCACTTAAACTAGGGTTATAAAATGTTTTTTAGCTTCAAAATGTTTTTAAACGTTTTCCAACTTTATATTTTATATTTCCAACATATGGATTTACATATAAGAAAATCATTTTGGTAATAGTGACAATACATTTAACAGCCTAATTTGTGAAAATATCTTAGAGACATTTAAATAAAAGAATGTGCATCAGCACAAAGAAAGTATATGTATGAGTCAAGCTTATTTGGATTTGCATCTTTATCACCTGCTACATAATACTTAAACCAGTTAAATCAAATTAATACCAAAAATGGGTAAAATACAAAATTATAAAGTGAGGCTAGATATATAATTTAGTAGACTTAAGAATATTCAATATAAAATCCTTCTTTTTAAACATATTCATCATGGATATTAAAAACAAAAAATGGGTCTGGAGCAGTGGCACAAGCGGTAAGGAGTCTGCCTTGCACATACTACCTAGGATGAATGAGGTTTGATCCCCTGGCATCCCATATGGTCCCCCTAAGCCAGGAGTGATTTCTGAGTGCATAGCCAGGAGTAACCCCTGTATGTCACCAGGTGTGGCCCAAAAAACAAAAAAAATGTTATTTAGGAGAAATCCAGTTAGACTAAAATTAAGAATTTTGAATAAAATGCTAAATAAAGAAAAATTAATTGAAATGGGTAGGTAAATAATGCTAATGTGATATAATGACAACTGATATGTTTGCCTAAAATAAAGAAATTTGGGAGGGTACAATCAAAGGGCTGCAATGAGGGTTTGCATATGGGATCCCCAGAGTACTGCCTAGAGTAGAAGCACTGCCAATTGTGGGCCAAAATAGTAGTAGTAGTAGTAGTAGTAGTAGTAGTAGTAGTAGTAGAAGAAGAAGAAGAAGAAGAAGAAGAAGAAGAAGAAGAAGAAGAAGAAGAAGAAGAAGAAGAAGAAGAAGAAGAAGAAGAAGAAGAAGGAAGAAGAAGGAAGAAGAAGGAAGAAGAAGGAAGAAGAAGAGGAGAAGAAGAAGACTACGACGAAGAAGAAAAATAAATAGTAGTAGTAGTAGTAGTAGTAGTAGTAGTAGTAGTAGTAGTAGTAGTAGTAGTAGTAGTAGCAGCAGCAGCAGCAGAAGAAGAAGAAGCTGTAGCAGTAGTAGTGGTGATAGTAGTAATTTCCCAGAGTTTGATTACATGTAAAAAAAATTTTTTATCAACATTATTGTTACCCACCACATAAGGAAACACGCACCAGACGTGGCTTTTGCCTTCCTGGTGCAGTGTCTAATTTTCCTCCCAAGAATTATCTGCCAAAAGGCCCGTTCAAAGAAGTCAATTATTGACCCTTTGCGTGGATTATTGGCTATAATTCTAACACGGCTGTGATATTACATTTTCTCTTTACTATTATTTATTTGAATTTTGTCTCTTTTGCCACTACAGAAATTTGGCCTTAGCTATCTTGCAGTCATTAAAGGAATTTCAGTACCAAAGCAAGCTGCTAGAAGTTTCCTGCTGGCTTAGCATATTTTTTTATTTAACCAACTTTATTACATACATGATTGTATTTGGGTTTCAGTCATGTAAAGAACACCACCCATCACCAGTGCAACATTCTCGTCACCAATGTCCCAAATCTCCCTCCTCCCCACCCAACCACCGCCTGTACTCTAGACAGGTTTTCTATTTCCCTCGTAATTCTCATTATTAGGATCGTTCAAAACATGGTTATTCCTCTAACTAAACTCATCCCTGTTTGCGGTGAGCTTCATGAGGTGAGCTGTAACTTCCAACTTTTTTCTCTTTTGTGCCTGAAAATTATTATTGCAAAAATGTCTTTCACTTTTCTTAAAACCCATAGATGAGTGAGACCATTCTGTGTTTTTTTCTCTCTCTCTCTGACTTATTTCACTCAGCATAATAGATTCCATGTACATCCATGTATTTAGGAAAATTTTATGACTTAATCTCTCCTGACAGCTGCATAATATTACATTGTGTATATGTACCAGAGTTTCTTTAGCCATTCATCTGTTGAAGGGTATCTTGGCTGTTTCTAGAGTCTTGCTATGGTAAATAATGCTGCAATGAATATAGGTGTAAGGAAGGTGTATTGTATTTTTGTGTTCCTAGGGTATATTCCTAGGAGTCATATACCTGGGTCATATGGGAGCTCGATTTCCAGGTTTTGGAGGAATCTCCATATTGCTTTCTATAAAGGTTGGACTAGACAGCATTCCCACCAGCAGTGGATAAGAGTTCCTATCTCTCCACATCCCCACCAACACTGCTTGTTCTCATTCTTTGTGATGTGTGCCAATCTCTGGGGTGTGAGGTGGTACCTCATAGTTGTTTTGATTTGCATCTCCCTGATGATTAGTGATGTGGAGCATTTTTTCATGGGCCTTTTGTCCATATGTAATTCTTCTTTGTCAAAGTGTCTGTCCATTTCTTCTCCCCAATTTTTTTAATGGGATTAGTTGTTTTTTTCTTGTAAAGTTCTGTCAGTGACTTGTATATTTTGGAGATTATCCCCTTATCTGATGGGTATTGGGTGAATAGTTTCTCCCACTCATTAGAGGGCTCTTGTATCCTGGGAACTATTTTCTTTGAGGTGCAGAAGCTTCTCAGTTTAATATATTCCCATCTGTTAATTTCTGCTTTCACTTGCTTGGAGAGTGCAGTTTCCTCCTTGAAGATGCATTTAGTCTCAATGTCCTGGAGTGTTTTACCTACGTGTCGTTCTATATATCTTATGGTTTTGGATCTGCTATCGAGGTCTTTAATCCATTTGGATTTAACCTTAGTACATGATGTTAGCTCGGGGTCTAAATTCAATTTTTTGCAAGTGGCTAGCCAGTTGTGCCAACACCACTTGTTGAAGAGGCTTTCTGTGCTCCATTTAGAATTTCTTGCTCCTTTATCAAAAACTAGGTGATTGTATGTCTGGAGAACATTCTCTGAGTATTCAAGCCTATTCCACTGATCTGAGGGCCTGTCTTTATTTTAATACCATGCTCTTTTGATAACTATTGCTTTGTAGTACAGTTTAAAGTTGGGGAAAATAATTCCTCCCATATTCTTTTTCCCAATGACTGCTTTAGCTATTCTAGGGTGTTTATTGTTCCAAATAAATTTCAAAAGTGCCTGATCCACTTCTTTGAAGAATGTCATGGTTATCTTTAGAGGGATCGCATTAAATCTGTACAGTGCTTTGGGGAGTATTGCCATTTTAATTATGTTAATCCTGCCAATCCATGAGCAGGGTATGTGTTTCCATTTCCGCGTGTCCTCTCTTATTTCTTGGAGCAGAGTTTTATAATTTTCTTTGTATAGGTCCTTCACATTTTTAGTCAAGTGGATTCCAAGATATTTGAGTTTGTGTGGCACTATTGTGAATGGGGTTGTTTTCTTCCTTATTACTATTGGTGTATTAAAAGGCCATTGATTTTTGTGTGTTAATTTTGTAGCCTGCCACCTTGCTATATGAGTCTATTGTTTCTAGAAGCTTTCCCGTAGAAACTTTAGGGTTTTCTAAGTAGAATATCATGTCATCTGCAAACACTGAGAGCTTGACTTCTTCCTTTCCTATCTGGATTCCCTTGATATCTTTTTCTTGCCTAATCGCTATAGCGAGTACTTCCAGTGCTATGTTGAATAGGTGTGGTGAGAGAGGACAGCCTTGCCTTGTGCCAGAATTTAGAGGAAAGGCTTTCAGTTTTTCTCCATTGAGGACAATATTTGCCTCTGACTTGTGGTAGATGGCCTTAACTATATTGAGAAAGGTTCCCTCCATTCCCATCTTCTTGAAAGTTTCAATCAAAAATGGGTGTTAGACATTGTCAAATGCTTTCTCTGCGTCTATTGATATGATCATGTGATTTTTATTTTTCTTGTTGTTGATGTTGTGTATTATGTTGATAGATTTACGGTTGTTAAACCATCCTTGCATTCCTGGGATGAAACCTACTTGATCGTAGTGGATGATCTTCTTAATGAGGCATTGAATCCTATTTGCCAGGATTTTGTTGAGGATCTTTGCATCTGTATTCATCATGATATTGGTCTGTAATTTTCTTTTTTGGTAGCATCTATGTCTAGTTTAGGTATCAAGGTGATGTTGGCTTCATGAAAGCTATTGGGAAGTTTTCCTGATTTTTTGACTTAATGGAAGAGTCTTGCCAGTATTGCTAGTAGTTCCTTTTGAAAGGTTTGAAAGAATTCATTAGTAAATCCATCTGGGCCTGGGCTTTTGTTTTTGGGTAGACATTTGATTACTGTCTTAATTTCCTCAATAGTGATGGGAGTGTTTAGATATGCTACATCCTCTTCATTCAACTGTGGAAGATTGTAAGAGTCCAAAAATTTATCCGTTTCTTCCAGGTTTTTATTTTTAGTGGTATAGAGTTTCTCAAAGTAGTTTCTGATTACCCTTTGAATCTCTACCATATCTGTAGTGATCTCTCCTTTTTCATTCCTAATATGAGTTATCAAGTTTCTCTCTCTTTCTTTCTTTGTTAGTTTTGCCAGTGGTCTATTAATCTTGTTTATTTTTTCAAAGAACCAACTTCTGCTTTTGTTGATCTTTTGGATTGTTTTTTGGGTTTCCACTTCATTGACTTCTGCTCTCAGCTTTGTTATTTCCTTCTGCCTCCCAATTTTTGGGTCCTTTTGTTGAGCACTTACTAATTCTATGAGCTGCGTCATTATGCTATTCAGGTATGCCCCTTCTCTTTCCTGATGTGTGCTTGCAAAGCTATAAATATTCCTCTCAGTACTGCTTTTGCTGTGTTCCATAGGTTCTGATAGTTTGTGTCTCCATTGTCATTTGTTCTCAGGAAGGTTTTTATTTCCTCTTTGATTTCATCTCGGACCCACTGGTTATTCAGTATGAGGCTGTTTAACTTCCAGGTGTTAAAATTTTTCTTCTGTGTCCCTTTGTAGTTCACATATAATTTCAGGGTTTTGTGGTCAGCAAAGGCATCCCGCAAAATTTCTATCCTCTTGATATTATGGAGGTATGTTTTATGTGCTAGCATGTAGTCTATTCTGGAGAATGTCCCATGTACATTAGAGAAAAATGCATATCCAGGCTTCTGAGGGTTGAGTGTCCTGTATATATCTACTATGCCTCTTTCTTCCATTTCTCTGTTCAGGTCTAGTATATTCTTGTTGGGTTTCAGTCTAGTTGACCTGTCTAGTGTTGATAATGCCGTGTTAAGGTCTCCCAAAATTATTGTGTTGTTATTGATATTATTTTTCAGATTTTTCAACAGTTGTATTAAATATTTTGCTGGCCCCTCATTCAGTGCATATATGTTTAGGAGAGTGATTTCTTCCTGCTGTATGTATCCCTTGATTAATACAAAATGTCCATCTTTGTCCCTTGCAACTTTTCTAAGTATAAAGTTTGCATCATCTGATATTAGTATGGCCACTCCTGCTTTTTTATGGGTGTTGTTTGCTTGGATGATTTTCCTCCAACCTTTATTTTGAGTCTATGTTTGTTCTGACCCTTCAGGTGCGTTTCTTATAGGCAGCAGAAGGTTAGATTGAGTTTTTTGATCCATTTAGCCTCTCTATGTCTCTTAACTGGTGCATTTAGTCCATTGACATTGAGAGAAAGAATTGTCCTGGGAGATAGTGCCATCTTTATATTGAAGGTTGATATGTCTGTTGGTAAGCCTTGTCTTAAAGTATGCCATTCAGTTTTTCTTTTAAGAATGGTTTTGAGTCTGTGAAGTTTCTGAGCTGTTGTTTGTCTGTGAAACTATGTATTGTTCCTTGAAACCTGAAAGTGAGTTTTGCTGGGTGCAGTATTCTAGGTGAAGCATTTATTTCATTGAGTTTTGTCACTATGTCCCACCACTGCCTTCTGGCCTTGAGTGTTTCCAGTGACAGGTCTGCAGTAAATCTCAAGGATGTTCCCTTGAATGTAATTTCTCTTTTCGATCTTGCTGCTTTCAGAATTCTGTCTCTGTCTATGGGATTCATCACTGTGACGAGGATGTGTCTTGGGGTGTTTTTTCTGGTGTCTCTTTTAGTTGGTACTCTTCAGGCATGCAGGATTTGATCGCATGCATTCATTAGCTCTGGTAGTTTCTCTTTAATGATGTTCTTGACTGTTGATTCTTCCTGGAGATTTTCTTTCTGAGTCTCTGGGACTCCAATGATTCTTAAGTTGTTTCTGTTGAGCTTATCATAGACTTCTATTTTTATCTGTTACCACTCTTTGAGTAATTTTTCCATTGTTTGATCATTTGCTTTGAGGCTTTTTTCCAATTTCTTCTGCTGTATGGAGTTGTTATTCATCTCATCTTCCAGTGTACTAATTCTATCCTCTGCTGTTTTTAACCCGTGGGAAAGCTCAATCATGTTTTTCTTCAATTCATCTACTGAGTTTTTCAGACCTGTTATTTGACCTGAAATTTCAGTTTGGAGTTTTCTCATTTCTATCTTCATATTCTCTTGATTCTTATTAGTATTCTCTTCTATACTTTGTTTGAGTTCTTCGAACATCTTCCATATTGCAACTCTAAACTTCTTATCTGAGAGACTGACTAGTTGGTTGGTCATGCTCAAGTCATCAGAGTTGATATCTTCATTCTCTATGTCTGGCGCTGGCCTGCATTGTTTCCCCATTGTCACACTTGTATTGTGGGTTTTTTTACGTGTTGTGGTTGTATTCATTGGCTAAATGATGAGCAAGGTCGCGAAAGGGAGTGGAGCGGCCATGCTCCTCTGGCTCTTCCCTTTTGGGGTGTGTTGACTCACCTCCACGGAGGGCTCACAGGAAGGCAGGCCATCCGCTGATGAGCCACACCCAGGATGAAATCAGGCCGAAAATGCAGGACAGCACAGAAGAGAGGCAGATAGGGGTGCTGGCATCTGAGATCCAGCAGAGTTCAGTCTGCCTTAGCATATTTCCAATTTAAAGTCCAGCCAGCTCTCTCTTTCTGTAAGCCTTCTCACTTCCGAAGGCCAAGTCAAAACATAACATCTTCAAACAATGGTCTTCTCTCCTGCTTTTGAGCTTCAAAGCAGAACAATTTCTGTCTTGGGAACTCTCCCTGTCACTTTGAATACCTGCTTGCAAACAGGTTTGTTCCGTGTAGAATTAGATTATTTCACTAGGTATAATGATTGTATCCCTTTCTTTAGTGTTATTCTCTTTCTATTACCAGATCATAGGAAGTGGGTCTTAGCCCATAGCTAGAATACTATTTCCCTCAGGTTAAGAATATTTGTTATCAGGAGTAAACCAGGATTCCCGCTATCCTTTAATTTACATCAGTAATGACACCTACGGCCAGGAACTTCTTTGATATGTAAGAATTCAGTCTTACTTTTATTCTACCTCCTAACTGAAACCTATTCTATTCTAAGGTTACTAAACACCCTAAGCTATGTGTATTTGTTCTGAAATCAAACATTGTACATTGCATTCTTTTCAGGTTATGACTGCCTCTCTTTTACCTTTATATATTCCATTGCCTGTAGATTAAAATTTGTCGCACTCTTGCCAGAGATATGTTAACCCCACACATATTGCACGTGGTATCATTATTTCACATTTCATATTCGTCCGCTTTGTGTTCTGTCTTATTCCCAGTGAGAGTTTTTCTGACCAACTAAGGTTTTGCTTAGGGATGCAAACATGTCTACAGCACATTATGACATAGAGAGAAAATGGACATATGATCTGGAAATAAATGAAATTTCCAAAATGACCTGGGAAAATAAACAATGTAATTCTCATCTTTAAATATTTGTGTGTGGCTTCAATTAGTAACAGCTACTCCAAAAGTTTAGACTTCCTTTGCTCCTCCTGTTCAAGGACTGTCTTTAATACTTTAGCCCTAGGAATGTCCAAACACAAAGCTTTGAACAAAGTAGACATTCCATTAGTGTTGGCTTAGTAAATCGAAGTCTTGGAAATCAATTGACAACCTACATAATATGTTTTCTTCCAAACTGTGAAAGAAAATTTCCAGCTCAATCAATCAAGTTAAGCATTTCCTTTCTCTTAAGAGCTGCATTTCTTTTTCCTAAAATTGAGGTAGCAAAAGTTTACAAGTGTTGAGTGTTGCTATGTTTTAGGGCACAATGCTAATTATTGCACCATTTCCACTACTAAAGCACCAAAACCCCTGTTCCTCTGTCCAAAGGAATTTTCCTTTCACTTTCCCCATTTGTTTGGTAAGCTCACTTTTGTAGCCAGGAACTCAGGGGTCTTTTCCCATTGGACACAGCCTAGTTTTCTTACTTTATAAACAACATGTGAGCTCATCCGGTATTTGTTTTTCCCTTTGTGACTTAATTTGCTTTGACATGACTTCCTCTAGATCTAGGTTGTGCCAAAATGCAACATTTCACCTTTTTTCTGATATCTGAGTTGCTTTGCAGCACATGTACCCACACATTGATTCATCTTCTGTTGGGAACTTTAGCCCTTGTTATTGTAAACATCTCTACAATCAACAGAGGTATGCATATATCTTTTTGGATTCTTGTTTTTGTATTCTTTGGAGAAGTACCATGGAATAAAGTTCCTGGGTCATGTGATAGTTCAATTTTTAATATTTTGAAAAATTCTCCATACATTGATGATGAACCAATTTATAACCCCAAAAACGCAACAGAGAGTATTTTTTCACTCCTTCCTCATTAGCACTGGTGATTTCAAGTTTTCTAGGTAAAGGTCATTCTCCCAAGTATGAGGTGATAGCTACTCAATTTTTTAAATTTGCCTTTCATAATAATCAGTGCTGAGGAGTTTTTAAGAGGTTTTATTAAATTACGGGCCTAAGCTGTGGCACAGCAGTAGGGCGTTTGCCTTGCACGAGGCTGACCTAGGAAAGATCATGGTTCAATCCTCCAGCATCCTATATGGTCTCCCAAGCCAGGACCGATTTCTGAGCACATAGCCAGGAGTAACCCCTGAGTGTCACTGGGTGTGGTCCCAAAACAAACTAACAAAAAAGAGTTTCTATTAAATTAGTTGTCATATAGGGAACTTGGCAACCATGTAACAAAAAGAAAAGAGAGGGGGGCAGGAGAAATAGCACAGTGGAGTAGATGTTTCTTCGCATGTGGCAACTCACATTTTTTGGGGGAGGTCACACCCGGCAGCTCTCAGGGGTTATTCCTGGCTATACACGCAGAAATCACTCCTGGCAGGCTCAGGGGACCATATGGGATGCCAGAATTCGAACCATCGTCCTTTTGCATGCAAGGTAAACACCCTACCTCCATGCTATCTCTCCGGGCCCTGCAACCCACATTTGATCCAGGCACTCCCTGTGAACTCCCTAGTATCAACAAGTTGTCCCTAGATACAGCCAGGAATAAGCCCTGAGCACTGCCATGTATGGCCCCAAAGAGAACAACCCAAAATAAACAAAGAAAACAAAAAAAGAGATACCAGCATAAGCAAAAGAAAAGCACCTAAATTTAGCTCTATTCTTGCCAAGAAATTTCGTATACTTGATCTTTGAGAAACTTGTTGTTTCTCCGAAGAATGATTCCTAATTCTCCTTTAGTATAGCTCCTGAGACCATAATTAGCTCAGGGAAAAGGGGGCTAACCAGGCACTTTGTGGGCTTCTTCCTTCATGGGACTGATGTGTCTACAGGCACAAGTTTCACAGAGTCCTTGTGGGGTGCCTTGAAGGAGCAACATGGTTCCCTCGCTCCAGGATGGGGCTCTACACACTTTAACTGTCCTTCCAAGGTGCCCAATGAGAACCCTCTATTTTGCCAACAGAGGACATGTGGGGCTCAGAAAGCTCCAAGGAATAAAAACAATCCATGGCATAAAACAATTAAGGACAAGACCTGTGTTTTTAAACCTTATAATTTATACCCCATAAATTCATCTTTTAAAAATATAAAATAGTTTTAATAGCCTCACAGTGGTGTGTAACTATTATTTTTAAATATAATCTGAGAATATTTTCTGTCATCTGTAATGTAATTAAATATCTGTCATCTACTGAATGTCTATTAAGTACTTTGTTAAAAGGAATAATGGTATAGAAATATATTATTTTGTTCTCCCTATAAATGTATTATCAGTTATGTCTACTATGTAATGCATTTTCTTTAAATAAATTAATTTAAAAAGAAATATATTATTTTATTAGCAAAGTAAAAGAAATTAATTACTAAGCAAATGGGCCCACATCAAATTATGGTTTCTATGTTGCAAAAGAAACTTAGGCTAAAATTAGAGACATTTTACTAAATGAGAAAATATTTTGATACAAACACATAAGATAAAAGATTAACAGCCAAGATACATGAAACACTCACAGAGCAAAGGAAAACGAGTCCAAAACCCCCATAAAAGTGGGGAGAAGTACCAATATGTAGGTTGTCCAGGGATTCTAGAAGTTCTGCATCTTTTCCTTCATCTGATTTAAGGATATGTATCACGAGCTCTTTAGTGGAGTTCTCCATGGTGACCATCAACAAATTGGTCCAGACCATTCCTTCAAGAACAGTTGCCTGTTGAGGGGTGTGGACGGTGGGGGGAGGCAACGGTGAAGGGAAGTGCACACTCAGTTGGAGGATGCAGTGTTGGAATGTTGCATGTATGAAATCTTTACACTGACAATGTTGTAAAACACAGTGTCCAAAATAAATTTAAGAAAAAATACCTGGGACTGGAGAGATAGTTCTGTGGGTAGAATATATTTTGCCTTGCACGCAGTCAATTCCATTTCAGTCCCTGATATCCCATATGGTCCCCTTAGCACCACTAAAGTCATTCCTAGGTGCAGAGCCGGTAGCAGATTCTGTGCATTTCTGGGTATGGCCCCAAACTAGAACATCAGAAGTTACCAAATCACCCCTAATATCTTTACTTGGTTTCTTTATCCTATGCAAGAAGGCCTTGATTACCATCAAACAAGAGGGTGCTATCAATTTCCATCATTACTGACACCGTCCTAAGGCCAGGAATGCTGTAGAAGCTAAAGTGTGAGGTGTGCGCATAAAAAGAACTCGATAAAATGTAGGGGCTGCAGTCATGGCACAGCGGTAGGGCCTTTGCCTTGCACGTGGTTGACCCAGGATGGACTGCGGATGATACTCTGGTGCCCATATAGTCCCTCAAGCCAGGAGCTATTTCTGAGAGCATATCCACTAAACCCTGAAGGTTACCAGGTGTGGCCCCAAATTAAAAAAAAAAAAGAACTCTATAAAATGTGTTACCTTTGATCTGACAACAACTTGAGTTTTTCTTACTAAGAAAGTCTTGACATTTCTGGTATGCACATTGTTCAGTAGAGAATTTTAAAAATGAAGAGATGTGGGGCCAGAAGGATGGCACAGGGGTAGGATGTTTGCCTTGCACGTGGCTGACCCAGAGCGAACCAAAGTTTGATCCACTAGTGTCCCATTTTGTCCCCCAAGCCAGGAGCGATTTCTGAGTGCATAGCCAGGAGTAACCCCTGAGGGTCACCAGGTGTGTACCCGCAAAACCAAAACAAAACAAAAATGAGAAGAGGAAATCAATAGATACAGCCAGTAGGAGTATGAAAAAATGTTATCATTAGGAAAATTCAAATTAAGGTGACAAAGAAATATAATCTCCTACCAGTGATAACACCACAGATCAAAAGACTGGAAAAACTTGTGTTGGCAGATTGTTATTGAGATTCCTCAAAATATAAAAAATGGAGTTCCCATTTGACTCAGAAATTCTGATTTTTGGTCTCTATCCCCAAGACACAAAATTTTACTTCGACCTTTTGCACAATGGCTAAGGTATGGCATTAACCCGGATGTCCAATGACAGATGAGTCATAATGAAATTTCTATATGTATATATACACAAAGGAGTACTATGCAGCCAAGAAATTATGAAGCCATGCATTTCAATGCAATTTGAATGAAACTGGAACATTTTATGTTGAATGAAATCAGAAGACAAGGACAAATACTAGATGTTTTTACTCTGTGATAGAATAGCATGTCAAAAAATAGAAGGTGGGAAAAGCCTGGGCTCTTTGATATATAAAGGAAAATACCAGAAAAAAGAGAGATGAATAAAAGGAGCAAGGAGAGACATTCTGGGGGTAACAAGGGAAAACTGCCAGGGGTCTTGAACTCATCTGGGGCATAAAAGCAAGACAGCTGTATATATTTATGTCATTAGAGCCAAAATTGCTGTGATCTTAATAACAGGAAGAAAACTAAAATGGTGTCTGCCAAAGATATAGGTTGAGGGTGGGAGAGAACCTGAGGCTATTGTGGATGGATAAAGAGAGTGGAGGTGGGAATAAAGTTAGACCACCGTATGCTGGAAATTCTATTGTCAACAACTTTGTAAATCATGGTGCTTACATTTAAATAATGGAATCTTACCCATATGTGATACTTTGTAACTGATATCTTTCACTTAGCAAATTATCAAGGTTCATTTCTTTCTTCTTTCTTTCTTTTTCTTTCTTTCTTTCTTTCTTTCTTTCTTCATTTCTTTCTTTCTTTCTTTCTTTCTCTTTCTTCCTCTTCTTTCTTCTTTCTCTTTCTTTCTTTCTTTCTTCTTTTTCTTTCTTTCTTTCTTTCTTTCTTTCTTTCTTTCTTTCTTTCTTTCTTTCTTTCTTTCTTTCTTTCTTTCTTTCTTTCTTTCTTTCTTTCTTCTTTCTTTCTCTTTCTCTTTCTTTCTTTCTCTCTCTCTCTTTCTTTCTTTCTTTCTTTCTTTCTTTTCTTTCTTTCTTTCTTTCTTTCTTTCTTTCTTTCTTTCTTTCTTTCTTTCTTTCTTTCTTTCTTTCTTCTTTCTTTCTTTCTTTCTTTCTTTCTTTCTTTCTTTCTTTCTTTCTTTCTTTCTTTCTTTCTTTCTTTCTTTCTTTCTTTCTTTCTTTCTTTCTTTCTTTCTTTCTTTCTTTCTTCTTTCTTATTTTTTCCCTTTTTTTTGCTTTTTGGGCCACACCCAATGATGCTCATGGTTTACTCCTGGCTATGTGCTCAGAAAGCACTTCTGACTTGGGGGACCATGTGGGATGCCAGGGATTGAACTATGCTCTGTCCTCCTTTTAGCCATGTGCAAAGCAAACGCCCTACCTCTGAACCACTGCTTCAGCCCCTCAAGGTTCATTTCTGCTGCAGTGTGTACTGAAGCAATGCCTTGGTCAATGACAGACCATAATACAATGGGATACTAATATGCTGGCCTATACAGTGTAGGAGGTATGTCACAGTCTACAACAACTAGCTTATATGAGTACATTCTAAAGAGGTGCAGAATAACAGCATTCTTAATTACACCATACCCCAGTCATGAAGTGATATAACTATATGGTTTCCTTTTCTGGCTGAACAACATGCTAGTGTAAGAAAAATATACTTTCACACAGCTGGACAAAGAAGGTTTGTTGTCATAAAGATCAAATATGTTGCATGATATATAAAGAAGAAAATATTAACTTTCAGATTGGTCAAAATATGAATTTTAAAACACTGTGTGGGAGAGGCAAGAGGAAAACACCATGGATGTATCGCTAGGACAAAGATGATGAACTAGTTCATTGTGTGTGAGGGCAATTTGGTAATATCCACTAACATTACAAATTCCTCTCTTTTTTTATTTTATGATTTTTGAGTCACACCCGGCTGCGCTCAGGGGTTACTCCTGGCTCTATGCTCAGAAATCATTCCTGGCAGGCTTGGGGGACTATATGGGATGCCTAGATTCAAACCACTGTCTTTCTGCATGCAAGGCAAATGCCTTACCTCCATGCTATATCTCCGGCCCCACAAATTTCTCTCTTGTATTTGTATTACTTGTCTTTTATTGTAAATAAAAATTAGATGTTAGTGGAAATACAAATAGACCTTATGATGACAGTTAAGAATAAAGATAAATTTTCAGGATAATTAACCAGCTTGCCAAAGTTCATGGTTTGAACTCATGGTTCAAAGGTTCTCTTTGTTTTGTATACCTACTCTTCAATTCTTTATCTCAAAATGACAATTTTGAAAAAATTTCCATGGTCAAAATATCTATCAATACATCCTGAAAGGTGATTTTCTTTTCCCATGTTCTCTCCATATCTAGTTTTCTTTAAAGACAAATGTCCAAATATGTGGTTTCTTTAATTTTTTAAAAGTTAGCCAAAAGATAATATTAAATTATAGACATTTAATAAGAGGCAGATATCTGTCTAATTGAAGTGTCTAAAGGGTAACTGTACTTTGTCTAACCTTTAACACCATGACACTTCTTTCAGTATTGGGTATGTTCCAGACCTTTGTTCCAGATGTTTATTGTTCTTACATGGGGAAAAATGGCCAAATAAGTGATCTGAAGACAGAATTAAGATGAAATTCGTAAGAACATCGAGTTACTTTTTGCTTTCACTTAATTCTTTATAGCTGAAAACTGTGTCTGAAAATAAAGTCTTCTAAATTACCTTTTTATAAAAAAAAGTTTTTAAATATATCTTCTTTCTAAAGTGTTGAAAAAGTTAAATTGATCTCACTTGAGAAAATCCTACCAATTAACTAAATGTTAGGCAAAATCTATGTTCAAAACCATTTCAATTCAATCATTTTGTTTCCCTTGTTAGATTCCCCAACCCCCAAAATGTATATAAATATAAATAAGTCCCAATTTGAAACCATGTTGATTTTATATCCAACTATTTTAGAAGACCAAAAATGTTCTCTTTGAGATTGCCTGCTTTCTCCAGTTAGGACTCTTGGCTATCTACTCAACTATGGATTGCCTGAAAACTGGGCCAGAAAATCGATCCTTCATAAAAAGCCCCACCCACCATAGAAGCGCATGATCTGTGGCTTTCTGCTATGTATCTGAGAACTTGCAGGTCCCTATAGAGCAGCAGACAGACAGGAGTGCTCACAGAAGGATTTGAGCTTTCAGAAACAGCCAGAAACTAGAGATGTCGGTGTCTGGGGTAAATGGGTCTCATCGACTCTCTGAAAAGGATCTTTTACTCAGATCCTTGAAAGACTTTGGTTCTAGCATTCTCTTGACTTTGGGTTGGAGAATAGGACCAAGTAGTATTTAACAAATACTATAATGTATTTATTTTCTCTAAAATCTCATACATGTCTCTTTAAAGTCTCATACATGTCACAATGCAATATTTGTATTATTTTCTATTGGCTGTTCATCTTTTCTTTGAATCACAGTGTAACTAGGTTTACCTAAAGGGGTATAGCTAGAGCAGGTATCTTCTTTGAAAATAAAGATTCCAGTTTTCTGATGCAATGCCTAGCATCTGTCTGGTAAAAGTAGATCATTCTATTATGATTAGTGAATACAGATATGGCATAGAAAATATTTACACAAACCATTCTATTTCTAATCCATTAGAAACTGAGATGGTTGCTCCTACCATGCTATGCCCTCCCACTGCTTTTTGCAAGTCAATGTGACTCTCACTCTCTCCATCCCTGTTCCCTACTGTAGCCCTTCAAGATTGATTCAACATAGACTTCTGTTTTCTATACCCCTCCCATAAATACCTTATTCAACATTCAGAAAGACGCCACGAGATCTTGGCATTTAACTTCTGAAAAGTCGCCAGACCTAACTGTATCAATGCCCCTACTAAATACTCATACAATGAAATGACAGTTTGGTATGAAAAACCCCACTGCGTTCATAAATGCCACAATAGCACTCATTACATCAGTGCAGAGCAAGAAAAAGGGACTCAGACTTAATCCACTTTAATCTCAGTTATTTCCTAATATAAAAGACTGCAGGCCTTTTCACATTCTTTTGGAAGGATTAGTGAAGGCAAACGTGAATAACAAATTGACATTTCTGAATTCTAGAAGAGCCAAAAGCAATACAAAAGGAAGGCAGACAGATCAAATTTCTGAACAGAATTGTTTTTCTAAGCAGAGTTTAAAAGTTAACATTAAGAACAAATGTTAAACAGTTCTTCACGGTTATTTTTCTTTACCTGGAACACATTTTGTCTAATAGCTAAACTGACAAGTTAGAAAGACACATCTTTATGTTATAGAGACAAAAGAACTTTATATGATAGGCACAATAAAGGAATTTTTTTAAAAAAATAAGAACATCTTGAATAATACTTTGTATATACCTTTAGTCATTTTGTTCTCTGAAATATTTCAAAACTAATAGCATTAACTTTTTAAAATAAGGAATATGTTGATTTCATAAAATCAATGAATTGTGGTGTTGAAAGAATTTTTAAAGAATCTTGGGGCTGGAGAAATAGCATGGAAGTAGAGCATTTGCCTTACATACAGCAGGAAGGTGGTTCGAATCCCGACATCCCATATGGTCTTCCAAGCTTGCCAGGAGCAATTTCTGAGCATAGAGCCATGAGTATCTCCTGAGCATTGCCGGGTGTGACTCAAAAACCAAAATCCAAAAAATAAAAATCTATCTGGCCTCTTTATTTCATGACTAAGCAAAGCAAGATCCATAGAGTCCCCAAGCCATCCAATGTCACAGAATGAGTGATTCCTGACAATGCAGGATTGGAATTCTGGTTTTCTAATGCCTCTCTTTTGAAGAAATTTATACTTTCTGTTCTAGCATTAATTTGATGCTCTAAAATTATTCCTACATTTGTTTTGATGTACTTTACATTAAAATAGAAAGAATAAATGGGTTATTGTACTTCATAAAATCAGAGATGCCATGAGACTCAAGTTTAACCAAGCTCTTCAAGAGCGATTTATACCTAACTTAAAATTATAAAATGAATAGATACAGAGGAAAACAGTTCTCATATAGAAATCTGGACCATAAATCACTCCACCTTTCACTTTCATGCTAGATGAGTTAAAGCTGAACCTAGGATTCTCAACTTCAGCATGAATGACTTCAAGGGTCAAATGTTTCTTCATTGTTGAGTTCTCTTCAGTGCACTGTGGGATGCTCAGCCACACCCCTGACTTCTACTCACTGGCTGCCAGTATTCTCACCCCTGGTTTGTAATCAGAAAAAATGTCTTCTAACATTTTAGACATCCTTCTGGGGGTGTAACTCACCCACATTATGAGAACCAGCATTCTAATTCCTTTAGTACTTTATAAATTTTGACACAAAGTAGGAGCAAAAGCAGAAATAGGACAGGATAAAAAAAAGAACTCACTGATCCCTCTGATAAAAACTTCCTTAACTCTAAAGCTATTGAAATATCTTGGTGAAAAATATGCAAGTTGTTTTAATCAACCTTATGCATTTCCTCAGTACTGCCACACTTTTGCCTTCAGGTGTGTTTTTGTTGCTATGAAAGCAGAACCTGCCTTTTAGTAATTATAATATTATTATAAAACAAATTTCTGAAAAAGCCAATTGGTGCACTTCCAAGCTCAAATTCTCTCCCCCTCCTTTCCCTTTTCTTAGCCAGAGGTTTGGAAAGAAGGAAAGAGAAAGGAGAATGCACTGTGTCCTCAGCACTGACCTGACTCATGCAGGACAAAACTCTCCAGTCTCTGGGAACTGTCAAGTAAATTTTCAAATATCACCTTGGCTCTGCCCCCAATTTCATGCTATAATAAGACTGATTTATTCAGCATTTTCACCAAGACCACACAGTTTTGGTGAGACACGATGAGAACTCAAATATAACAATATGCCAAAGGAAAATCTGTTTATCAGAATGGGTTATCATCTTGAGTTCACAGCTTATATTACTGAGATGAATATGCCAATGACAGTCATGCTGTAGAAATTCAATGGAAATACTTAATAGGTGGAATTCCTACATTATTTCTTTTCTAGATTTGATAAATCAACATTATGTAATAAAGTGTCCAAGTCTGAAGCATGAAGTTCTATGTCTCTACACATGTATACATCCATACAAATGCCTCCCAGATCATAATAACATGTATTTCCATCAGCCTTAAAGTTTAATTTCTCTACCCAAAACAAGCAATATCTATTTTTCTGCAATTTTAGGCCATATCCCAAATCCAGGTTTTGGGACGCTCAAGGGTTACTTCTGGCTCTGTGCTCAGAAATTAATCCAGAAAGCTCAGGAGGACTATATAGAATGCCAGAAGTGAAAATCAGGTAGGCCACATAAAAGGCAAAAGTCCTACCTACTGTGCTATTGCTAGGGCACCAACAAGCAATATCTTTTTTTATTTCAGTTTTATTTTATATTTTTATTTAAACACCTTGGTTACAAACATGATTGTGGTTGGGTTTCAATCATATAAGATGACACCCCCCCCCATCACCAGTGTAACATTCCCATCACCAATGACCCAAATACCCCTCCTCCCCTCCCCGCCCGTACATGTACTCTAGACAGGCTTTCTATTTCCCTCATATAGTTTCCAATGTAGTTATTTCTCTAACTAAACTCATCACTCTTTGTGGTGAGGTTCATGAGGTCAGCTGTAATGCCCAATCCTCCTCTCTTTTACTCTGAAAATTGTTGAGAAATGTCTTTCATTTATCTTAAATCCCATAGATGAGTGAGACCATTCTCCGTCTTTCTCTTTTCCTCTGACTTATTTCACTCAGCATAATAGATTCCATGTACATCCATGTATAGGAAAATGTTATGACTTCATCTCTCCTGATGGCTGCATAATATTCCATTGTGTATATGTACCACAGTTTCTTTAGCCATTCATCTGTTGAATGGTATCTTGGTTGTATCCAGAATCTTGCTATGGTAAATAGTGCTGCAATAAATATAGGTGTAATGAAGGGGTTTTTGTATTGTATTTTGTGTTCCTATGGTACCTTCCTAGGAGTGGTACAGCTGGATCATATGGGAGCTCAATTTCTAGTTTTTGAAGGAATCATTATATCACTCTCCAGAAAGGTTGAACTAGTTGGCATTCCCACCAGCAGTGGATAAGAGTTTCTGTCTCACCTCATCCCCACCAACACTGCCTGTTCTCATTCTTTGTGATATGCACCAAATTTTGTGGTGTGAGGTGGTACCTCATAGTTGTTTTTATTTGCATCTCCCTGATGATTAGTGATGTGGAACATTTTTTCATGTGCCTTTCAGCTATTTGTATTTCTTTTTTTATCATAGTGTTTGTCCATTTCTTCTCCCCATTTTTTGATGGGGTTAGATGTTTTTTTCTTGTAGAGTTCTATCAGTGCCCTGTATATTTTGGATATTAGCCCCTTATCTGATGGGTACTGGGTGAATAACTTCTCCCAATCAGTGGGTGGCTCTTGTATCCTGAGAACTATTTCCTTTGAGGTGCAAAAGCTTCTCAGCTTAATATATTCCCATCTGTTAATCTCTGCTTTCACTTGCTTGAGATTGCAGTTTCCTCCTTGAAGATTCCTTTAGTCTCAATGTCATGGAGTGCTATACCTATGCGTTGTTCTATATACTTTATGGTTTCAGGTCTGATATCGAGGTCTTTAATCTATTTGAATTTTATGTTCATACATGATGTTAGCTGGGGGTCTAAGTCAGCTTTTTTTGCAAGTGGCTAGCCAGTTGTGCCAACACCACTTGTTGAAGAGGCATTCCTTGCTCCATTTAGGACTTCTTTCTTCTTTATCAAAGATTAGATGATTGTATATCTGGGGAGCATTCTCTGAGTACTCAAGTCTATTCCACTGATCTGAGGTTCTGTCTTTATTCCAATGCCATGTTAATTTGATAATTATTGCGTTTTAATACAGTATAAAGTTGGGAAAAGTAATGCCTCCCATATTCTTTTTTACAAGTATTGCTTTGGTTATTTGAGGGTGTTTATTATTCCAAATAAATTTTAAGAGTGCCTGATCCACTTCTTTGAAGAATGTCATGGGTATCTTTAAAGGGAGCGCATTAAATCTGTACAATGCTTTGGGGAGTATTGCCATTTTAATGATGTTAATCCTGCCAATCCATGAGCAGAGATTGTATTTCCATTTCCACGTGTCCTCCCTTATTTCTTGGAGCAGAGTTTTATAGTTTTATTTGTATAGGTCCTTAACATCTTTAGTGAAGTTGACTTCAAGATATTTGAGTTTGTGTGGCACTATTGTGAATGGGGTTGTTTTCTTAAGGTCCATTTCTTCCCTATTATTATTGGTGTATAGAAAGGCCATTGATTTTTGTGCGTTAATTTTGTAGCCTGCCACCTTGTTACATGAGTCTATTGTTTCTAGAAGCTTTTAGTAGAGTTTTTAGGGTTTTCTAAGTACAGTATCATGTCATCTGCAAACAGCGAGAGCTTGACTTCTTCCTTTCCTATCTGGATTCCGTTGATATCTTTTTCTTGCCTGATCATTATAGCAAAAACTTCCAGTGCTATGTTGAATAGGAGTGGTGAGAGAGGACAGCCTTGCCTTGTACCAGAATAAGACGGAAGGCTTTTAATTTTTCTCCATTGAGAATAATATTTGCCACTGGCTTGTGGCAGATGGCCTTAACTATATTGAGAAAGGTTCCTTTTATTGCCATCTAGTTGAGAGTTTTGATCAAGAATGGGTGTTGGACCTTATCAAATGCATTCTCTGCGTCTATTGATATGATCATGTGATTTTTATTTTTCTTGTTGTTGATGTTGTGTATTTGTTGATAGATTTACGGATGTTAAACCATCCTTGCATTCCTGGGATGAAACCTACTTGATCAAAATGAATGATCTTCTTGATGAGGCATTGAACCCTATTTGCCAGGATTTTGTTGAGGATCATTACATCTGTGTTCATCAGGGATATTGGTCTGTAATTTTCTTTTTTGATAATCTCTACTGATTTAGGTATCAAGGTGATGTTGGCTTCATAAAAGCTGTTTGGAATTGTTCCCATTTTTTCGATTTCCTGAAAGAGTCTTGCCAGGATTGGTAGTAGTTCCTCTTGGAAGGTTTGAAAAAATTCATTAGTGAATTCATCTGGGCTTTTCTTTTTAGGCAGACATTTGATTACAGTTTTAATTTCCTCAATAGTGATGGTGGTGTTTATATATGCTACATCCTCCTTAGTTAACCATGGAAGGTTATAACTGTCCAAGAATTTATCCATTTCTTCCAGTTTCTCATGTTTAGTAGCATAGAGTTTCTCAAAGTAGTCTCTGATTACCCTTTGGATCTCTGCAATATCTGTCGTGATCTCCTCCTTTTCATTTCTAATATGGGTTATCAGTTTTCTCTCTTTCTTTGGGAGTTTTGCCAATAATATATCAGTCATGTTTATTTTTTTTTTTTCAAAAAAAAAACCCAACTTCTGCTTTCATTGATCTTTTGGATTGTTTTTTGGGTTTCCACTTCATTGATTTCTGCTCTCAGCTTTGTTATTTCCTTCTGTTTCCCTATTTTTGGTTCCTTTTGTTGAGCACTTTCTAATTCTATGAGCTGAGTCATTAAGGTATTCAGATAAGCCCCTTCTTCCTTCCTGATGTGTGCTTTCAAAGCTATAAATTTTCCTCTCAGTACTGCTTTTGTTGTGTCCCATAAGTTCTGATAGTTTGGGTCTCTATTATCATTTTTTCCAGGAAAGTTTTGATTTCCTCTTTGATTTCATCTCGGATCCACTGGTTATTCAGTATGAGGCTGTTTAACTTCCAGCTGTTAAATTTTTCTTCTGTGTCCCTTTGGAATTCACGTAAATTTCAGAGCCTGTGTTCAGTGAAGATATCCTGCAAAATTTCTATCCTCTTGATATTATGCAGGTATGTTTTATGTGCTAGCATGCAGTCTATCCTGGAGAATTTCCCAAGTACATTGGAGAAAAATGTGTATCCAAGTTTCTGGGGGTGGAGTGTCCTATATATATCCACTAGGCCTCTTTATTCCATTTCTCTTCTCAGGTCTAGTATATTCTTGTCGGGTTTCAGTCTGGTTGACCTATCCAGTGTTGAAAAATCGTGTTGAGATCCCCCACAATTATTTTGTTGTTATTGATATTATTTTTCAGATTTGTCAACAATTGTATTAAGTATTTTTCTGTCCCCTCATTTGTTGCATATATGTTTAGGAGAGTGATTTCTTCCTGCAGTACATATGCCTTGATTAAAACAAAATGCCCATCTTTGTCCCTTACAACTTTTCTGAGTATAAAGTTTGCATCATCTGATATTAGTATGGCCACTCTAGCTTTTTAATTGATGCTGTTTACTTGAATAATTTTCCTCCAGCCTTTTATTTTGAGTCTGTTTGTTCGGACTATTCAGGTGCATTTCTTGTAGGCAGCAGAAGGTTGGATTTAGTTTTTTGATCCATTGAGCCACTCTGTTTCTCTTAACTGGTGCATTTAGTCCATTGACATTGAGAGAAAGAATTGTCCTGGGGTTTAGAGCCATCAAAATTTGGTGTGTCTTTTGGCCAATCTTGTCTTAAAGTAGGTCTTTCAATTTTTCTCTTAAGACTGGTTTTGAGTCTGTAAAGTTTCTGAGATGTTTTTTTTCTGTGAAAACATGTATTCTTTCAAACCTGAAAGTTAGTTTTGCTGGGTGCAGTATTCTAGGCGAAACATTTATTTCATTGAGTTTTGTCACTATGTCCCATCATTGCTTTCTGGCCTGAGTGTTTCTTGTGAATATCTCAAGGATATTCCCTTGAATGTAATTTCCCTTTTTGATCTTGCTGCTTTCAGAATTCTGTCTCTATCTGTGGGATTTGTCATTGTGACTGGGATGTGTCTTGGGTTATTTTTCTGGGGTCGCTTTTGGTTAGTACTCTTCGGGCATGCAAGATTTGATTGCATATATTCTTTAGCTCTCAAAGTTTCTCTTTAATGATGTTCTTGACCATTGATTCTTCCTGGAAATTTTCTTCCTGGGTCTCTGGAGTCCAATGATTCTTAAGTTGTTTCTGTTGGGCTTATCATAAACTTCTATTTTCATCTGTTCACATTCTTTGACTAATTTTTCCATTGTCTGTTCATTTGCTTTAAGTTTTTTTCCATTATCTCCCGCTGTATGGAGTTGTAATTTATATCATCTTCCATACAACTAATTCTATCCTCAGCTTCTGTTACTCTGTTGGAGAGCGTATCCATTCTGCCATTCAATTTGTTTACTGAGTTGTTTAGGCTTGTTATTTGACCTGTTATTTCAGTTTGGAATTTTCTGATTTCTGTCTTCATATTTTCTTGGTTCTTATCAGTGTTCTGTTCAACTAGATCCATGGTTTCTTTGAATTCTTTGAGCATCTTCCATATTTCTTCTCGAAACTCCTTACTGAGAGACTGACTAGTTAGTTGGCTGTTTTTTTTTGGTCATCAAAGTTGTCATCTTCATTCTCTATGTTTGATACTGGCCTGCGTTGTTTCCCCATTGTCATACTTGTATTGTGGGTTTTTCTACGTGTTATGGTGGTATTCATTGGCTAAATGATGTGCATGGCCACGCTTCTCCAGCTCCACCCTTTCTGGTTGGGTCAACTAGCCTCCAAGGAAAGGGAGCCCTCCATGGATGAAGCCTTACACAGGATCATATCTTAGGCCCGAACATGCAGCTAAGAAGACAGTCCGGAGAGAAATGCTGGTCTTCAGTGATCCAGCACACTTCCTAGTGTGATTTTTTTCTTCTTGTTGCAGTGGCATTCTTTCATTAGAAAGAGCACATGGCTGCGAAGCTAAGTGCTCTTCTGGAGGCTCTGGGAGAGCAATTTTCTGGGCTATTTTTGGCCCACTTCTGAGAGGTTCAGGGGATAGGAGAGTAGAAAAACACACACAGGCAACACTCACAGTTTTTCACAGTCGGGATCCACTGGGAAGGTGTAGATTTTACCAGCCTGACATCACAAACAGGGGACCTTCCTACTGCAAAGTACTGTTGGTAGCCGGTTTTCACAATTGGATGCAGTTCCTTGGTGCTCCGGCCTGTGAATGAGCCTCTGGGAGAGCGATTTTTATGGGGCCTTTTTGGCCCACTCCCAAGAGGTTCTGGAGACAGGACAGTAGAAAAGCACACACAGGCAACACTCACAGTTTCTCATAGTCTTAATCTACTGGGCAGGCTTCACAATATCTTTTTTTTGACCAATGAATGTTAGCTTTGTTTTGCTGTCAATAGTTATGCATTTTCAAGTGTTACTCAGTGGTCACTCCCAACTCTGTGCTCAGGAATTATTCCTGGCAGTGCTATAATATTCTGGCGAATAAATTCAGGTTGGCTGTGTGCAAGGCAAACAACCTACCTGCTGCACTATCAATATGGCCCTATTTTTGATGGGCTTGTTTTGGGAACACGGGTAGTTTTTACCCAGCAGTGCTTAGGTCTTATCCGTGGCTCTGTATTGAATGATTATGGCTGGCAGGCTAATAGAACCAATTGGGTTGCTGTCAGAGCTGAACTACTTGAGATGGGACCACACTGCTGGTGTCCATAGGGCCTTGCAGGCAAGACTCTGACAAATTTTACAACGTTATTTATTATAGAAGCCCAGGTCCTATGACAAACCTATAGGCCAGAAGAGAGATAAAGAGGGAGAGACAGCTGGGTTTTTGACCAGGTTAGGGTCAGATTGAGGGCCAGGTAAAGCAAAAGGATACAGCTGAAAGTTGCCTATGGTCTGTACAAAATCAGGGAGAAAGCCTTAGTCAGGGGTAAAAATAATTCAATTCACTTACTTCTCCAACAGTCTCTTTCAACTGCCAACAATCTCTCTCCCTGCTACCCTAACTGTCTTCCAACAGACTCACCCCCATAGTCTCCTCCAACTGTCAACCCTGGAGAGGGTTTTATAGACTCAGCAGCCAATCATGATTAGGGTCTTATTTAAAGGGACAGTGTCTAATTTATGGCTGGCTGGTGCCAGACTGTAGAACTAACAGGTACTAAGGACTGAATCTGTATCAGCCATGTGTGAGGCAAGAGCCACATACATTGTAATATCACTTAGGCCCCAGGGTTTGTTATTTTTGTTGTTATGTATGATTAAATAGCTCACAATCCATCTGATGACTATTTGAGGGGATTAATATATTGATACATATATGAATATAGGCACTCTTATCTGAATAATGGTGCAAAGAAAATGTGTGTAAACCTTATAAGCCTTTCTGTGAATATATGCATTTTTCACTTGAATATACAACTGTGTATATTCTACTATTAACAAACAAAAATGTCTGTCATTAAGCTTAATTTTGAAGAAAAATGAAGAGAGTGCAATTGATAAAGTTCTAGCTTTGCACTAGATCCACTCAGGTTCAATCCCCAGTAGTGCCTATGGTCTGGGAGCCCCATCAGGAGCGGTCTCTGAGCACAGGGACAGGAGTAAGCACTGAAAGCAGCTAGATATTCCTATTTACCCTAGAGAATTAATTAAAACTATGTTTAATTTAGCCACCATAATTTATGAAGTTATTCACTTTGTGTTTTAGGTATGAAATTTTCCCACACCTCTCCTATCACCAGTATCAACTTCCATCCACCAATATCTTCATTTACCCTCCTATTTACAATCTTGATTCCTTAGCACACATTTTAAGTTTTGTTACTGTAGTTTATATCTCAAACACTTAATTTTTTTCTTTTTTTCAAACACTTAATTTTTATATTTATGTAAAGACTTAAACATGAGAATATTTACTCATTTATTTTGGATAAAGGAAGTAGAGATGGGTATTTTTACTCATTAATGAGATAAATATATGAATACACCTAATAGGGTACACATAAAGTTTGTCCTAAAATTGTACAACTTCAGAATGAAAGAGTCACTATTAATACAGATGTTCAATGGTTCAACAGTGGGGATATTTTCTGAGACATACATGGGAAGGTAATTTTCTTATTATGGGAAACCTCATGGAGTGACTCACAAATCTACATGGCACAACCTACAACATATATGGGGTGTGACAAGGCCTATGAGACCACCATTGCATCTATGGTCCATCAATAACCTAAAAAACCATTAAGCAAAGGATAACTTTGCTGAAATTGGGACTCTTTCATCCAGACTTTCCTGACAACATGGAGTCTTGTAGAAACTCAATCGAATTCTGAAAGAGACCATAGAAATATGACTATAAATCTAATGCCAACTTCAGATTTCACTTCTATTTTGACTTGTTCCAGTCAACATTTTGAATTGTTCAAGTCTTATCTTCTTGTGACATTGGTGAGAATACTTTCCAGTAAAATTTTATAAATGCTCCATGTATGGACAATCATAAATCCTAAGTCATGTCAACAGAGCTATTTAGGAAGGACTGAAGGCCAAAATACTAATTCTCAAGGATGAGATTTATGCTTTCAAGAGTTTGACTAGTCCAGCATCTAAAATGCTGTTCAATTAATATATGATGTTCTCATTTCCCATTTTATTTTCTCTTCCAGCTCTGAACACATTCTGACTCAAATTTAAGTGTAATTTAGACACATTTGCTTTATGATATTTCACCAAAAAGACATGAACTGCAAAATACATCAGTGATTGCAACACATTTGGCAATATATTTCTTCTTCATGAGTCACTCATTGGATTTAATATATAATGAGAATCCCAGAAGTCCAGTGTGACAGTGCCTGAAATCATCACTAAATCAAAGATCTGAAATTGTTTAATCAGGCTGACATTCAGCATAGGGTGGAAAGGGTTGGAGTTACACCAGCAAAGCTAATGTTCTTAAGGACAATGATGCTTTATGTCTACCAAGTAGAAAAGTTTAAAAGCAATACAACAACCATGAATTTTGAGTTTTAACACAACTAGCTCTGTAGACATCTAAACTACAGTTTTAAAATAATAGAATAGAAGTGTGGCCGGGCACTTCTTACATAATACAAACCCCATCACAATACACAGAATCACAGTTAAAGGGTAACAATAAGGAAACAACGAAGGGAAAATGCATAAGGATGGCAGCTCTGATGAGCCAAAAAATGCCAACCACCTGGTTGACTTCTCGGAAAGGGAGTTTAGAGTGGAAATATGGAGGATATTCATGCAACTCAAGGGGAGCATAGATTGATATGAACACACCACAAATATGGAAATCAGAAAACTCCAAACTGAAATAATGGGACTGAACAATGCCGTAGAGTTAATGAAAAACTCTATGGAAAGCCTCTCCAGTAGAGTAACAGCAGCTGAAGACAGAATTAGTCAGCTGGAAGATGCGAGGAGGCATAATAACACCATACAACAGAAGAGATTGGGGAAAAAATCTCAAAGCAAATGAACAGACAATTGGAAAAATACTCAAAGATTTTCAACAGAAGAAAACAGAAATGTTCAAAAAATTCAACAGAAACACCATAAGAATAATTGGAATCCCAGAAACACAGGAAGAGAATCCCCAGGAAGAACCAACAATCAAGAACATCATTACAGAGAAACTCCCAGAGATAATGACTGCATGCAATCAAATCCTGCATGCCCGAAGAATACCAGCTAAAATAAATACAAAGCAAAGCACCCCAAGACACATCCTAGTCACGATGACAAATCCCACAGATAGGAATAGGATACTGAAAGCAGCAAGATCCAAAAGGGAAATAATATTCAAAGGAGCATCCTTAATATTTACAACAGATATGCCACAAGAAACTCTCAAGGCCAGAAGACAGTGGTGGAATATTGTGACAAGACTGAATGAAGTGGATGCTTCACCTAGAACACTGTACCCAACCCCACTCACGTTCAGGTTTGAAGGAAGGGTACATAGCTTCACAGATAAACAACAGCTCAGAAACATTACAGATACAAAACCAGCCTAAAGGAGAAACTGAAAGGCCTACTTTAAGACAAGATAGACCAACAGACACACCAATTTTATAAATAAATATGGAATTAATTCACATGACAATCATCTCTCTCAATGTCAACGGACTAAATGGACAAATTAAGAGACACAGAGTGGCTAAATGGATCAAAAAGATGAACCCAACCTTCTGCTGCCTACAAGAAACACACCTGAATAGTCAGAACAAACATAGACTCAAGAATGATGACTGATAATGAATACATTATACTATTTATTTTTGTTTTGTGGCCACACCTAGTGATGCTCAGGGGTTATTCCGGGCTTGGAGACCATATGGGATGCCAAGGGATAGAACCAGGGTCCATCCTAGGTTAGAGCATGCAAGGTACATTATAAGTTTTCACTTGAACTGCTCAGCTATGTCAAATGAATTCTATGGTAGTCAATCTACTACAGATTATACATACTTTTAAAAGTATGAAGTAAAAGTATGAAGCTGGACTCACATCTCACACCTTACAAGAAGCAAATTCAAAATGCATCAAAGACCTTGAGTTCATACTAGAATCCATAAAATACACTGAGGAAAATATAGGTAGAATGCTTTTAGATTTGCAACTCAAACATGCCTTCAATTTGATTCAATTGAAAACAGAAACAAAAATAAACAAAATGGATCTCAGCAAATAAGTCTTTGTACAGCAGAAGAAACATGGGCTAACACTCAAATACACCTAATTTAATGCCCACACATATAAGACAAATGGATAATATCTAATATATATAAAGTACCGAAGGCTGGGGAGATAGTTTAGTAGGCTGGGTGTTTGCCTTGCTTGTGATCAAACTAGGTTTGATTCTCAACATCTGATATGGTCTCCCAAGTTGTCTAGGAGTAATCCCTGAGTGCAGAGCCAGGAGTAAGCCCTGAACACGGCAAGGAATAATCTCAAAACAAAAAAGAAAAGAAAGAGGTGATGAACAGACATCATTTCTGCAAAGAGGAAGTAAAGACTTCTATTGTCTCTTATTATTAAGGAAATGCAAATCAAAAAAACTACAGGACATAACACTAGTGAAAAAGTCATACATCAAAAAGATAGGGAATTATCATATTTGGTAGGGGTGTGATCAAAAAGGAACATGGCTTCACTGTTGGTTAAGCCTACATGAAAAAGTATATAGAAGTTTCTCAAAAAATTAAGAACACAGTTCTGGGCTTCCATTTTCCTGCATAAGGCTGCTGAGGCAGACTCCAGCGAACTTAATCCATCAAGGCTCACCAGCAAGGTAGGCTTATCCACCCAAAAGGGTGGTGCCAGACTCCTGCCATGGACTTGTAAAGGGCCTCTGCATTCCTACATACTTGGCTTCCTGATTTCGTTGGTTAGGCTGCTAAGGAAGAACCCAGTGAACTTAATATTATCAAGGCTCACAGCAAGGTAGGCTGTCTTCACCCACAAAGGGTGCTGCCAGAGGAGCACTGCTGATCTACTCTGCTTTGCTGCCTCACACATCTTCTAGACAATGCTAGAAGAATCTTCTAACCAATCTTCCACCATTACACAAACGGAAAAAAAAACTACAAGCTAAACAATGGTGAAAAAATGCAGGCCAAATCCATACATAGAGAATGAAGATGGCAGCTCTGATGACCTGAGAAGAGCCAATCACCTCGTTAGCCTTTCAATAAGTAATTTAGAGAAGGAATATGGAGGATGTTCACAGAACTCAAATAAAGCATTGATCGAGCTAAAAAGACAAAAAAGATAGAAATCAGAAAATTCCAAACTGAAATAACAGGTCTTAAAATCTCAGTAGATGAAATGTAAAGCTCAATGGAAAACCTCTCCAACAGAGAGGAGCTGAGGACAGAATCAGTGAGCTGGAAGATGAGATGCATAACAACTCCATGCAACAGAAGAGATTGGAAAATAGCCTTAAAGGAAATAATCAGACAATGGAAAAAATGCTAAAAGAATGTGAACAGATGAAAATAGTAGTCTTTAATAAAGTAAACAGAAACAACATAAAAATAATTGGAGTCCCAGAGACCCAGGAAGAATATCCCCAGGAAGGACATCATTACAGAGAAATTCCCAGAGATAATTCTGCATGCAACCAAATTCTGCATGCCTGAAGAGTTCCAAGTGTTGTGTATGTAAATATTTTAGGGGATTATTGTGTTACTGACCCTACCCTGATCGGTGATTGTGCCCTACCCTAGGGTGTGACCTGGCATTCTGCCCACACCCTAGGGTGGTACATGATTCTGCTTCCACCATTGGGTGGTATCTGATTCCACCATTGGGTGGTACCTGGTTCTGGGGGATAAGAACAAGGGTCTGTGGAAGGCGAGGGGCTTTTGGCTGGAACTTATGCTGAGTCTTTGAACTTCAGTCTTGTCCACTGAATAAAGCTAATATTTCCACAAGCCTGACTGTCTGTGAGCTGTTTACCTGCCGTTTTACCTCAGAACCGCCGGCTGAACAGGGTGGCAGATGCCTGCTCCGAGCTGGAGGAGAAAGACCTCATCCTTCATCCTTCCATCAGTCATCCCCGTCAAAGGCTGACTTGCAACACCAAGTAGAAGAGACACAATGAGAAAGGCATTTTTGTATTGTAACATTTTGTGTTCCTAGAGTATATCCCTAGGAGGTATATAGCTGGATCATATGGAGTTCAATTTCCAGGTTTTTGAGGAATCTCTATATTGTTTTCCATAACAGCTAGACTAGACGGCATTCCCACCAACAGTAAATGAGGGTTTCTCTCTCCACATCCTCTCCAGCACTGATTGTTCTTGTTCTTTGTGTTGTGTGCCAGTCCCTGTGGTATGAGATGGTATCTCATTGTTGTTCTGATTTGCATCTCCCTGTTGGTTAGTGATGTAGAGCATTTTTTCATGTGCCTTTTGTCCATTTGTATTTCTTCTTTGAGAAATTGTTCATTTCTTCTCTATTTTTGATGGGGTAAAATTTTTTTGTCTTGTTAAGTTCTGTCAGTATCTTGCATATTTTGGATATTAGTCCCTTATCTGATGAGTATTGTATGAATAGTTTCTCCCATTCTGTGGGTGTCTTTTATCCTAGTCACTATTTCCTTTGAGGTGCAGAAGCTTCTCAGCTTAATATAGTTCCATCTGTTTATCTCTGCTTCCACTTGTTTGGAGAGTGATGTTTCCTCCTTAAAGATGCCTTTAGTCTCAATGTCATGGAGTATATCACCTAGGTGTTGTTTTATATACCTTATGGTTTCTGGTCTGATATCAAGGTCTTTAATCCATTTGGATTTGACGTGAGTGCATGGTGTTAGATGGAGGTTGGAGTTCGCTGTTTTGAAAGTGTCTGACCAATTGTCCCAACACCACTTGTTGAAGAGGCTTTCCTTCCTCCATTTTGCATTTATTGCCCCTTTATCAAAGATTAGTTGATTGTATGCCTGGGCAACATTCTTGAATATTCAAGTCTATTCCATTGATCTGCAAGTCTGTCTTTATTCCAATACCATGATGCTTTAATGACTATTGCATTATAAAACAATTTAAAGTTAGGAAAGTGATGCCCCCATGTTCCTTTTCCCAAGGGTTTCTTTAGCTATTCGTGGTGTGTTATTTGTTCTAAATAAATTTCAGGAATTCTTGATTCACTTGTTTGATGAATGTCATGGTTAGGCTTAGAGGGATTCATTAAATCTGTACAAATTCTTGGGGAGTATTGCCATTTTTATGATGTTAATCCTGCCAATCCAAGAGCAGGGTATGTGTCTCCATTTCCTCTGTCCTCTTTTATTTCTTGCAGCAGGGTTTTGTAGTTTTCTTTGTATAGGTCCTTCTCTTATTTATTTCAGTTGACTTGAAGGCATTTGAGTTTGCATGACATTAGTGTAAATGGGATTGATTTTTTTTTTATTTTTGGGCCACACCCGGCGATGCTCAGGGGTTACTCCTGGCTATCTGCTCAGAAATAGCTCCCGGCAGGCACGGGGGACCATATGGGACACCGGGATTTGAACCAACCACCTTTGGTCCTGGATCGGCTGCTTGCAAGGCAAACGCCACTGTGCTATCTCTCCAGGCCCCAAATGGGATTGATTTTTAATTGTCCATTTTTCCTCTATCATTGTTGGTGTATAAGGAGGCCATTGATTTTTGCGTGTTGATTTTGTAGCCTGCCACTTATATGAACCCATTTTTTCTAGAAGCTTTTAGGTTGAGTCTTTAGGGTTTTCTATACACAGTATCACGCCATCTGCAAACAGTGAAAGTTTAATTTCTTTCTTTTCTATTTGGATGCCCTTGATATCTTTTCTTGCCTAGTAGCTATGGCAAGAACTTCCAGCACTATGTTGAATAGGAATGGTGAGAGAGCAGCCTTTTCTTGTATGAGATTTTAGAGGAATGACTTTTAGTTTATCTCCCTTGGTAATAATATTTGTCATTAGCTTGTGGTAGATGGCCTTGATTATACTGAGAAAAGTTCCTTCCATTCCCATCTTGATGAGAGTTATTATTAAAAATAGGTGTTGGGGGGCCTGAGCAATAGCACAGGTTTAGGGCATTTGCCTTGCACGTGGCCAATCCAGGAAAGACCTTGGTTAGATCCCTTCCATCCATATAGTCCCCTGAGCTAGGACCAATTTCTGAGATCATAGCCAGGAGTAACACCTGAGTGTCACAGAGTGTAACCAAAAAAAGCAAAAACAAAACAAAACAAAAACAAAACAAAACAAAAAAACAGGTGTTGGCACTTATGGAATGCTTTGTCTGCATCTATTAATATGATCATGTGGTTTTTATTTTTCTTTTTGTTGATATGGTGTATAATGTTAATTGATGTTAAACCACTCTTGATTTCCTGGAATGAAACCTATTTGGTCGTGGTGAATGAGCTTCTTGATGAGGTATTGGATCCTATTTGCCAGGATTTTGTTGAGGATCTTTGCACCTGGTTCATCAGAGATATTGGTCTGTAGTTTTATTTTTTTCTTTCTTTTTTAGTTTGCTAGAGATTTTTTTATAATTATCTTTATTTAAACACCGTGATTACAAACATGATTATATTTGTATGACTACAGTCATGTAAAGAACACCCCCCTTCACCAGTGCAACATTCCCACCACCAATTTCCCAGATCTCCCTCCTCCCCACCCCCCTACACCTGTACTCGAGACAGGCTTTCTACTTCCCTCATTCATTCATATTTTTATGATAGTTTTCAGTGTAGTCATCTCTCCAACTGCACTCATCACTCTATGTGATGAGCTTCATGTCATGAGCTACACATACCAGCCCTCATCTCTCTTGTCTCTGAGATACTGTTAAAATGTCTTTCATTTTTCTTAAAGCCCACAGATGAGTGACACCATTCTGCATCTTTCTCTCTCCCTCAGACTTACTTCACTCAGCATAATAGACTCCATGTACATCCATGTATAGGAAAATTTCATGACTTCATCTCTCCTGATGGCTGCATAGTATTCCATTGTGTATATGTACCACAGTTTCTTTAGCCACTCATCTGTTGAAGGGCATCTTGGTTGTTTCCAGAGTCTGGCTATTGTAAATAGTGCTGCAGTGATTATAGGAGTAAGGAAGGGATTTTTGTATTGTATTTTTGTGTTCCTCGGGTATATTCCTAGGAGTGGTACAGCTGGATCGTATGGAAGCTCAATTTCCAGTTTGTGAAGGAATCTCCATATTGCTTTCCATAAAGGTTGCACTAGACGGCATTCCAACCAGCAGTGAAAAAGAGTTCCTTTCTCTCCACATCCCCGCCAGCACTGCTTGTTTTCCTTTTTTGTGATGTGTGCCAATCTCAGTGGCGTGAGGTGGTACCTCATAGTAGTTTTGATTTGCATCTCCCTGACGATTAGTGATGTTGAGCATCTTTTCATGTGCCTTTTGGCCATTTGCCTTTCTTCTTTTTCAAAGTGTCTGTTCATTTCTTCTCCCCATTTTTTGATGGGGTTAGTTGTTTTTTTCTTGTATAGCTCTGTCAGTACCTTGTAAATTTTGGATATTAGCCCTTTATCTGATGAGTATTGGGTGAATAATTTCTCCCAGTCAGTGGGTGGCCTTTGTATTCTGGGCACTATTTCCTTTGAGATGTAGAATCTTCTCAGCTTAATATAGTCCCATCTGTTTATCTCAGCTTCCACTTGTTTGGAAAGTGATGTCTCCTCCTTAAAGATGCCTTTAGTCTCAATGTCCTGGAGTGTTTCACCTACATGTTGTTCTATATACCTTATAGTTTCAGTTCTGATATCAAGGCCTTTAATCCATTTGGATGTTTCCTTTGTACATGGTGTTAGCTGGGGGTCTGAGTTCGCTTTTTTGCAAGTGGCTAACCAGTTGTGCCAACACCACTTGTTGAATAGGCTTTCCTTGCCCCATTTAGAATTTCTTGCTCCTTTATCAAAAACTAGGTGGTTATATGTCCGAGGAACCTTCTCTGAGTACTCAAGCCTATTCCACTGATCTGAGGGTCTGTCTTTATTCCAATACCATGCTGGTTTTATAACTATTGCTTTCTAATACAGCTTAAAATTGGGGAAAGTAATGCCTCCCATATTCTTTTTCCCAAGGAGTGCTTTAGCTATTCGAGGTTGTTTATTGTTCCAGATGAATTTCAGAAGTATTTGATCCACTTCTTTGAAGAATGTCATGGGTATCTTCAGAGGAATCGCGTTAAATCTGTACAATGCTTTTGGAAGTATTGCCATTTTAATGATGTTGATCCTGCCAATCCATGAGCAAGGTATGTGTTTCCATTTCCTCGTGTCCTCTCTTATTTTTTGGAGCAGTGTTTTGTAGTTTTCTTTGTATAGATCCTTCACATCCTTAGTCAGGTTGACTCCAAGATATTTGAGTTTGTGTGGCACTAACTTGAATGGGATTGTTCTCTTAATGTCCATTTCTTCCCTATCATTATTAGTGTATAAAAAGGCCATTGCTTTTTGCGTGTTAATTTTGTAGCCTGCCACTTTGCTATATGAATCTATTATTTCTAGAAGCTTTTTGGTAGAGTCTTTAGGGTTTTCTAAGTAAAGTATCATGTCATCTGCAAACAGTGAGAGCTTGACTTCTTCCTTTTCTATCTGGATTCCCTTGATATCTTTTTCTTGCCTAATCACTATAGCAAGTACTTCCAGTACTATGTTGAATAGGAGTGTTGAGAGAGGACAGCCTTGTCTTGTACCAGAATTTAGAGGGAAGGATTTTAGTTTATCTCCATTGAGGATAATATTTGCCACTGCTTCTGGTAGATGGCTTTGACTATATTGAGAAAGGTTCCTTTTATTCCTATCTTGCTGAGAGTTTTCATCAAGAATGGGTGCTGAACCTTATCAAATTCTTTTTCTGCGTCTATTGATATGACCATGTGATTTTTATTTTTTTGTTGTTTATGTTGTGTATTATATTAATAGATTTACAGATGTTAAACCAGCCTTGCATTCCTGGGATGAAATCTACTTGATCAAAGTGAATGATCTTCTTGATGAGGTACTGGATCCTGTTTGCAAGGATTTTGTTGAGGATCTTTGCATCTGTTTTCATCAGGGATATTGGTCTTTAATTTTCTTCTTTGGCAGCATCTCTATCAGGTTTTGGTATTAAGGTGATGTTGGCTTCATAAAAGCTATTTGGAAGTGTTCCTGTTTTTTCAATTTCATAAAAGAGTCTGGCCAGTATTGGTAGTAGTTCCTCTTGAAAAGTTTGAAAGAATTCATTCGTGAATCCATCAGGGCCTGGGCTTTTGTTTTTGAGCAAATTTTTGATTACAGTTTTAATTTCCTCAATAGTGATGGGGGTGTTTAGATATGCTACATCTTCTTTATTCAACCGTGGAATGTTATGAGTTCAAAAATTTATCCATTTCGTCCAGGTTCTCATATTTAGTGGCATAGAGTTTCTCAAAGTATTCTCTGAATACCCTTTGAATCTCTGCAGTATTTGTAGTGATCTCCCCCTTTTCATTTCTAATACACATTATAAAGTTTCTCTCTCTTTTGCTTTGTGAGTTTTGCCAATGGTCTATCAATCTTGTTTATTTTTCAAAGAACCAACTTCTGCTTTCGTTGATCTTTCGGATTGTTTTTTGGGTTTCCACTTCGTTGATTTCTGCTCTCAGTTTTGTTATTTCCTTCTGTCTCCCTATTTTTGGGTCCTTTTGTTGAGCACTTTCTAGTTCTATTAGCTGTGTCATTAAGCTAGTCAGGTAAGCTCCTTCTTCCTTCCTGATGTGTGCTTGCAAAGCTATAAATTTTCCTCTCAGTACTGCTTTTCCTGTGTCCCACAAGTTCTGATAATTTGTGTCATTATTGTCATTTGTTTCCAGGAACCTTTTGATTTCCTCCTTGATTTCATCTCAGACCCACTGGTTATTTAGTATGAGGCTGTTTAACTTCCAGCTGTTAAATTTTTCTTCTGTTTTCCTTTGGAATTCACATCTAACTTCAGAGCCTTGTGGTCAGCAAAGGTAGCCTGCAAAATGTCTATCTTTTTTATTTTATGGAGGTATGTTTTATGTGCCAGCACGTGATCTATCCTGGAGAATGATCCATGTACATTGGAAAAGAATGTGTATCCAGGTTTCTGAGGATGGAGTGCCCTATATATATCTACTAGGCCTCTTTCTTCCATTTCTCTTTTCAGGTCTAGTATATTTTTGTTGGTTTTCCATTTGGATGACCTATCAAGTGTTGACAAGCCTGTGTTGAGGTCTCCCACAATTATTGTGTTATTATTGATATCCTTCTTCAGATTTGTCAACAATTGTATTAAATACTTTGCTGGTCCCACATTTGGTGCGTATATGTTTAGGAGAGTGATTTCTTCTTGCTGTACAAACCCCTTGATTAGTACATAATATCCATCTTTGTCCCTTACAACTTTTCTGAGTATAAAGTTTGTGTCATCTGATATTAGTATGGCCACCCTCACTTTTTTAAGGGTGTTGTTTGCTTGAATGATTTTCCTCCAGCCTTTGATTTTGAGTCTATGTTTATTCTGACTATTCAGGTGTGTTTCTTGTAGACAGCAGAAGGTTGGCTTCAGTTTTTTGATCCATTTTGCCTCTCTGTGCCTCTTAACTGGTGCATTTAGTCCATTGACATTGAAAGAAATAATTGTCATGGGATTTATTGCCATCTTTGTGTAGAAGCTTGGTGTGTTTTTTGTTCTGTCTTGTTTTTAGAATAGATCTTTCAGTTTTTATTTTAAGGCTGGTTTTGAGTCTGCAAACTTTTTGAGCTGTTGTTTATCTGTGAAGCCGTGTATACATCCTTCAAACCTGAAAGTGAGTTTTGCTGGGTGCAGTACTCTTGGTGAAGCATTATTTCATTGAGTTTTGCCACTATATCCCACCACTGCCTTCTGGCCTTGAGTGTTTCTGGTGACAGGTCTGCTGTAAATTTCAAGGATGCTCCCTGGAATGTAATTTCCCTTTTCGATCTTGCTGCTTGCAGTATTCTATCTCTATCTGTGGGTTTCATCATGGTGACTAGGATGTGTCTTGGGGTGTTTCTCCTGGGGTCTTTTTTAGCTGGTACTCTTTGGGCATGCAGGATTTGGTCACATGTTTTCTTTAGCTCTGGTAGTTTCTCTGTGATGATGTTCTTGACCATTGATTCTTCCTGGAGATTTTCTTCTTGGGTCTCTGGGACTCCAATGATTCTAAAGTTGTTTCTGTTGAGCTTATCAAAGACTTCTATTTTCATCTGCTCATATTCTTTGAGTAACTTTTCCATTGTCTGATCCTTTGATTTAAGGCTTTTTTCCAATCTCTTCTGCTGTGTAAAGTTGTTATGCATCTCGTCTTCTAAAGCACTAATTCTATCCTCAGCTGCTTTTAACTTGTTGGAAAGCTCATCCATTATGTTTTTCAATTCTTCTACTGAGTTTTTCAGACCTGTTATCTGACCTGATATTTCAGTTTGGAGTTTTCTGATTTCTATCTTCATATTCTCTTGATTTTTATTAGTGTTCTGATTTATACTTTCTTTGAGTTCTGTGAGCAACCTCCATATTTCTTCTCTAAACTCCATTTTTGAAAGACTGCTTAGGTAGTTGGCCATTGTTGGGTTATCAGAGTTTCCATCTTCATTCTCTATGGTTGAATTTGGTCTGCGTAGTCTCCCCATTGTCACACTTACGCTGCGGGTTTTTCTACGTTTTATAGTGGTACTCATTGGCTAGGTGGCTCCTCTGCTTCTACCCCTTATAGGGGGGCTTAAGGGGGCCAGCAGAGTCAGCTTTATCCGCAACTCTGGCCCACAAACACTCACCTCAGCCGAGGCAAGCTGTCAGGAGATGAATGCCAGAGAAGATCAAAGTTTCCAGGTTGAAGCAAGCCCAGGGAAGCCCAAAAATGTCTGCCAAGCTTAAAGGGCCCAGCAGAGTCTCTTATCCACAACTCTGGCCAAAAAGACACACCTCAGCCGAGGCACGCCTTGAAGGGATTAATGCCTGAGATGATCGAAGTTCCCAGGTTGATGCAAGCTGGGGGAGGCCTCAAAATGTCTGCCAAGCCTAGGGGGCCCAACAGTCAGCTTTATCCACAACTCTAGTCCCCAAACACTCACCTCAGCTGAGGCAAGCCGTCAGGGGATGAATGCCAGAGAAGATCAAAGTTTCCAGGTTGAAGCAAGCTGGGGGAGGCCCCGAAATGTCTGCCGAGCCTAGGGGGCCCAGCAGTCAACTTTATCTGCTACTCCAGCCCCCAAACTCTCACCTCAGCCGAGGCAAGCCGTCAGGGGATGAATGCCAGAGAAGATCAAAGTTTCCAGGTTGAAGCAAGCCCGGGGAAGCCCAAAAATGTCTGCCAAGCTTAAAGGGCCCAGCAGAGTCTCTTATCCACAACTCTGGCCAAAAAGACACACCTCAGCCGAGGCACGCCTTGAAGGGATTAATGCCGGAGATGACCAAAGTTCCCATGTTGATGCAAGCTGGGGGAGGCCCCAAAATGTCTGCCGAGCCTAGGGGGCTCAGCAGTCAGCTTTATCCACAACTCCGGCCCCCAAACACTCACCTCAGCCGAGGCAAGCCGTCAGGGGATGAATGCCAGAGAAGATCAAAGTTTCCAGGTTGAAGCAAGCTGGGGGAGGCCCCGAAATGTCTGCCGAGCCTAGGGGGCCCAGCAGTCAACTTTATCCGCAACTCTAGCCCCCAAACACTCACCTCAGCCAAGGCAAGCCGTCAGGGGATGAATGCCAGAGAAGATCAAAGTTTCCAGGTTGAAGCAAGCCTGGGGAAGCCCCAAAATGTCTGCCAAGCTTAAAGGGCCCAGCAGAGTCTCTTATCCACAACTCCTGCCAAAAAGACACACCTCAGCCGAGGCAGGCCTTGAAGGGATTAATGAGATATTTTTTTATTTTTATTTTTATTTTGACCAAAGTGGATTACAAATCTTTCACAGTAATATTTTAGGTACACAGTAACATTGAATCAGAAGCATTCCCAACACCAATGTTGTCCTCGCTCCACCCCTGTTCCCAGCATGCCTCCCATATTCTCTTCCTTTACCTTCCGGGCTGCTAGTATAAGTGGTCCCCTCTGTCCAGCATGTTGTAGATTAAGTATCGATTCTGTTGTTGTTGGCTTTGGATTTGGTATTTAAGTCTGATCATATTTTATTTCTACTTAATGTTCATAGGAATGTTTGATCTTGGTACTCTCCATTATTTCCTCCTTAATTTGTGAGGCGGAACAAGATGCTTCAATTTATGTGGTTCTGTTTGAAGGAAAGAAAAAATTAAAATAAAATGGTGCAAAAATAAAACAAGCAAAAAATTGGACGAGTCCTTCTAGAGGCTATAAATATCAATTTAAGAAAAGAAAGGAAAAAGGGTAGAAAAACATAACAATAATACTAAAAATTTTTTTAAAAATCAAACAAAATCTGTAATAGCATCATAGCAGTAAAGACAACAACCACACAATAACAATGGTAGTTTTCTTTTTATGCTGCAAATCTGTCTGGTTTTGGTATCAAGGTGGTGTTAGCTTCATAAAAAGTATTTGGTAGTGTTTGTGTTTCTTTAATTTCATGAAAGAGTCTGAAAAGTATTGATAGTGGTTCCTCTTGAAAGGTTTGAAAAAATTCATTAGTGAATCCATCTGGGCCTGGCCTTTTGTTTTTGGGCTGACTTTTTATGACCATTTTCCTCAGTAGTAATGGGTCTGGTTACATATGCAAGATTATCCTGATTCAACCATAGAAGATTATACAATTCCAAGAATGTATCCATTTCTTCCAGCTTCTCATGCTGTGTGGCATAAAGTTTCTCTAAGTCATCTCTGATTACCCTTTGAATCTCTGCAGTATTTGTATTGATCCCTCTGTTCATTTCTAATCCAGTTTATTAAATTTATCTCTCTGCCTTTTCTGTGAGTTTTGCTAGTGGTTTATCAATCTTGTTAATTTTTTTTCAAACAACCAGAGTTTGCTTTCATTGATCTTTAGATTGTTTTTTTTGGATTTCCATTTCATTAATTTTAGCTCTAAGATTTGTGATTTCTTTATACCTGCCTATTTTTGGTTCCTTTTTTCATAATTTTCTAATTTTTATAAACTGTATTATTAAGCTATTTATGTAGGCCCCTTCTTCCTTCCTGGTGTGTGCTTGCTAAGCTATAAATTTTCCTCTTAGCACCACTTTTGCTGTATTCCATAAATTCTGAGAATTTGTATCTTCATTTCCATTTGTTTACAGGAATATATTTATTTCCTCTTTAATTTTATCTCTGACCCACTGGTTGTTCAGTAGTGAGCTGTTAAATTTCCAGGTGTTAAAATTGTTTTCTTCTGTATTTCTTTGTAGTTCACTTATAAGTTCAGTGAGTTGTGATCTGAGAAGGTAGTGTGAACAATTTCCATTCTTTTGACTTTATGGATATATGTTTTGTGTTCAGCTCTATTTTTAATTAAATAACTGTGATTTACAAATGTATTGATAATTGAGTTTTAGGAGTGTCATATTTATATATATATATATATATATATATATATTATATAACACCAATCGCACCAATAAGAAATCCTTTAACCAGAATTTCTATATTTCATCATTTGCCAAGCCCTCCTATCATGTTGGCAGGCAAAGTTACAAAATTCAGTGGTTTTAGCTTAGATCTGGTGTCAGTATTGTTGAGTCTGTGCACTGGATACATAGCTATACCATTCTCACACATCACCAACATAATCAATGCCCAACCCTGTTCCCCTATTACTTCTCATTCTCTTCTTTCTTACTGTCTTAACTTCTTTCACTTTCTATCCTCCTTAAACTCTGGGTTCAAGGGTGATCTAAGCATTCCCCCTTTAAAACATTGTATTTCCTCATTCAGTAATTCTATAAACCACAGATAAATCAGATCATCCAGCATTTGTCTTTCTTCTGGCTTACTTCACTCAACATGGTACCTTCCTGTTTCAACAAGGTTGCAGCAAGTTGCATCATCTAATCATTCTTTACTGCTTCAAAGTATTTGATTGTATGTATATATACCACATCTTCATAATTCATTTATGTGGATTATGAATAATAATCATTGGATACCTAGGTTGATTCCACACATTAACTATTATACTAAGTGCAGTCATAAATAATAGTGTAAGTACATCTTTTGAATAAACATTTTGGAGTCCTGGAGGTGGATTCCCAACGTGAAATTTCTGGGTCATATGGCAGCTCAATTCTAAGTTTACTGAAGACTCTCCATACTGTTTTCTGGCAACATTTTCACCAGCAGTGGATGAGAGTTCCTTTTTTACCACATCCTTGCCCACAAAGATTGCTCCTACTATTTTTGACATGTAAGCAGGAGTGGTCTTAAAAAATACATGGTAAGTGCACCAGACACTTGGAAAGCAGGATAATCTAGTTCAGCGTTTTCCCATGTATCAAGAAACTCTCACACATTCAAATGGTAATATTATACCAAACTCCTCTGAGAAGTTCAAATTGTGTAATGTGAATGGTATGAAAATGAAAGGAAGAAAGACTGAGATAGTATAAGACAAATTATTTCTGGTAATTCTATTGGTTGTTACAATTAGGTGGAAGTCTATGTCTTCATTTTCAATGTTTATATTCTAGTTAAAACTCAATTTTAATTACAGACATATTCAACAGTGTATTTGTATGTGTATATATGCACTACACACAAATAGTTGAGATCCTCCTTCTCTATTATCTAAGGCCTCAATGGCGAACCTATGGCATGAGTGCCGGCTGTGGCACGCGAAGGTCTTGCAGCATGGCACATGGGAAGGTGAGTGTGCCGGTGTCTGCTTTGCAGCTCACCTGGCAATAGGGCCGGACTGGCCATTGGGAGGAACAGGCATTGTGTGGCAGTTTGGGCACTCGGGCTCAAAAAGGTTAGCCATCACTGCTCTAAGGTGTATCCTTTCTGGACCATTTTCCTAGTGCTGGTATATTTTTTTACCTCCAGGGATTACACCAGGGATTACACCTGGCAATGCTCTTAAACTATAGGACCAATTATGATTAAATTTAAATACGAGAAATTTAACTCTTAACTCACTACTAATAAGAGAGAAACAAAAATAAAGCTCTGGAGGACATGAAAATCTATGAGGTGTAAGTTATATACTGGAGTCGCTTTAAAAACAAGGAAGAAATTGAAAAAGAACAAAACATAATGGCTGGGAATAAGATGTGAACACAAGACAGTTGATCTACATTGATTTAGGCAGGGAGGGTGTAATTCCCTTTTAAAGATTTTTTTTTGTTTTTGGGCCACACCCGTTTGACGCTCAGGGGTTACTCCTGGCTATGTGCTCAGAAATCGCCCCTGGCTTGGGGGGACCATATGGGACGCCGGGGGATCGAACCGTGGTTCTTCCTTGGCTAGTGCTTGCAAGGCAGACACCTTACCTCCAGCGCCACCTACCCGGCCCCTGTAATTCCCTTTTAAATCCAACCAATACACTTACCACCAACAGTTATGGACAGAAAGAGCCAACCATACAGTTGCCATGACACAATATTTGATAACTACCTCACAGTAGCTCACTATGACACAGGAAGGTTCTATGCTTATAGAACTTCAGAAACCTAGTCAGGAACACTACTATTCACAGTCTCCAGAAAATTTTTGATCCTTAAGTTTCTTTCCTGAGGCCACTCAGCATATTCAAGGGAAGGCAAAGGAAGATTTAAAAAAAAGCTGTTTGAAGTTTGGTGAAGACCAGCTCAAAGATAAGGTGACTTTTGAAGCGGCCCTACTTTAAGAGGTTTCTAGACATGTCAGTGAATTAGAGAAAGAAATACACTGTTTCTATGGGAGTAAAACTATTGTTATCTGTATATGTTATAGTACATTTGTATCCCTGTGTGCTGTGATATATCTAATCAGAGTTGGCAAGTATTGCTGTGGAATTTGCTGAGCTAAGAGACTTGGTATTATGGGGGAGGAAATGTTAAATCAAGGAAATGTCAAATCAAATGTCAAATCAAGCTGTATATGTATATTTCTCTATCTTAAATTCACCAGCATTCAACCTGAGATATGTACTTGGTCTTTCTCCTCCCCACTTCCATTCTCATATTTCTAAAAGTAAAAACAGTTAACTTTAATATAAAGGAAAAATGGAATGTGTCCTTTGATACAAAGAATTCAACTCATCTCACTAGCCTTTTCTTTTACTCAGCTTTCCCAACCTCTGCATAGAAGAAAATCACTCCATAGAAAGGGAAAGGGATAGGAAAACATAAAGCTGAATAGGCACAGTCACTTGAAACAAAATTCTAAATCTGCTGAAGATTCACTCTTCAGTTCTTGGGCATTTGGTTTGTTTTCGGATATTCTGGATATTGTGAATAGTGCTACTATGACCATAGGAGTGCAGAGGGCTTTTCTACATTGTTTTTGGTCCAAAGGTTCAGAAGTGGTATTTCTGGGTCATATTGGAGCTTAATTTCTTCTTTTATTGTTAAATTATCTTTATTTAAACACCGTGATTACAAATATGGTTGTAGTTGTATGATTACAGTCATGTAAAGAACACCCTCCTTCACCAGTGCAACATTCCCACCACCAATTTCCCAGATCTCCCTTCTCCCCACCCCACCCACACCTGTACTTGAGATAGGCTTTCTACTTCCCTCATTCATTCACATTGTTATGATATTTCTCAGTGTAGTTATTTCTCTAACTACACTCAACACTCTATGTGGTGAGCTTCATGTCATGAACTGCACCTTTCAGCCCACGTCTCTCTTGTCTCTGAGATATTGCTAAAATGTCATTCATTTTTCTTAAAACCCATAGATGAGTGAAACTATGCGTTTGTCTCTCTTTGACTTATTTCACTCAGCATAATAGATTCCATGTACATCCGCATATAGGAACATTTTATGACTTCATCTCTCCTGACGGCTGCATAGTATTCCGTTGTGTATTTGTACCACAGTTTCTTTAGCCACTCATCTGTTGAAGGGCATCTTGGTTGTTTCCAGAGTCTGGCTATTGTAAATAGTGCTGCAATGAATATAGGTGTGAGAAAAGGATTTTTGTATTGTATTTTTGTGTTCCTCCGGTATATTCCTAGGAGTGTCTAGCTGGATCGTATGGGAGCTCAATTTCCAGTTTCTGGGGGAATCTCCATATCGCTTTCCATAAAGGTTGAACTAGATGGCATTCCCACCAGCAGTGAAAAAGTTCCTTTCTCTCCACATCCCCACCAGCACTCCTTGTTTTCCTTCTTTGTGATGTGTGCCAATCTCAGTGGCATGAGGTGGTACCTCATAGTAGTTTTGATTTGCAGCTCCCTGACGATTAGTGATGTGGAACATCTCTTTGGAGCTTAATTTCTAATTTTTGAGGAATATCCATATTGTTTTCAAAAAGGCTGAACCAGTTGGCATTTCCACCAGCAATAAGAATTCTTTCTTCCTGCATCTGTACCAGCACTGATTGTTCTTGTTCTTTTAGATGTGTGCCAGTCTCTGTAGTGTGATACGGTAATTTATTGTTGTTTTTATTTGCATTTCCCTGATGACTAATGGTGTGTTGCATTTTGTTACTTTTGGCCATCTGTTATTTTATCTTTGAAGATTTTTGTCCACATCTTCTCCCCATATTTATGGGATTGGATATTTTTTCTTGTACACCACCAGTGCCTTATATAGCTTAGATATTAGCCATTTATCAGATGAATATTGGGTGAATACCCATCCCACTATGTGGCAGTCTTTGTATCCTGGTATCATTTCCTTTGAAGTGAAGAAATAGCTTAATTTAGTCCCATTTTTTATCTTTGATTGGTCACTTGTGTTTCATCCTTGAAAATACATTTAACTTCAATATTATGGAATGGTCTGCCTAAATTTTTCTCTACATAACTTATGGTTTCAGGTTTGTGCTCAAGATCGTTTATCCATTTTGATTTGGCTTTTTTAAACAGGATTAAAAAGAGGTCTGAGTTCATTTTTTCCTTTGCAAGGAGCAAACCAGTTTACCCAAGATCAATTATTGAAGAGGATTTCCTTGTGCTACTTGTTGTTTCTTGTTCGTTTCTCAAAGATTTGTTGATCACATACCTAAAGTTCTGTGTAAGGATATCTAACCTTATTCAATTGATCTGAGCATCTGTTTATATTACAACATCATGCTATTTTAATTACTACCAATTTACACTACAGTTTGAAGATGAAGGAAAGTGATACATCTCATCTTTCTTCCCCCAAGGATTGCTTTATTTGTGGAGGTTTCTTGTGCAACATGAATTTCAGAATTGTTTCATTTGGATATTCTTATAGAGATTGAATTAAATAGGTACAGTACATTGAGGAATGTTGCCATTTTACTGATGTCCTTCCTTCCAATCTATGAGCAAGATGTATTTCCATTTCCTTGTGTCCTCTTTTATTTCTTAAAGCAGTGTACTGTGCTTCTTTTTGTATAGGCCTATCATCTCTTTTAGTTAAGTTTTTTTCAAGATAGTTGATTTTCTGAGGCACAATTGTTTCTTAAATACATATTTCCTTCTCTTTCTCATTTAATATCCTCATTTAGTATATAGAAATGCCCTGGATTTTTACATTTTAATTTCATAGCCTGCCGTTTTATATACAAATCTACCATTTCCTGGAGAATTTTTGTAGAATATGTAGGATTTTCTAAACATTGTATCATGCCATTGGCAAATAGTTTGACTTCTTCCTTTCCTATCTGAATGACCTTCTTGCCTAATTAGTTGTTATGGCAAGTATTTTCACTGCTATGCTGAATAGAAGTGGCAAAAGTGGGCAATCTTATCTTGTCCAGATCTTAGCAGAAAGGCTTTACCCACTGATTATACATTGAGTATGAGTTTGCTATGGGGTAGTAGCAAATAGCTTTGACTATTTTGAGGAAAGTTTTTCAATTACCATCTTTTTTAAGAGCTTTCATTGTGAAAGAGTGCTGTATCTCGTCAAATGCTTTCTCTACATCTCTTAATATGATCAAATAATTTATATATTTCTCTTTTATTGATATGGTATATTATGTTTATTGACTTGTGTATGTTAAACCATCCTAGCATACCCAAGATAAATACTACTTGGTCATGGTATATGAGAAAGCATGGAGGTAAGGGGTTTGCCTTTCATACAGGTCATCAATTTGAATCCTGGCATCCCATGTGGTCTCCCGAGCCTGCCAGGAGCAATTTCTGAGCGGGAAGCCAGGAGTAACCCCTGAGCACTGCCGAATGTGACCCAAAAACAAAAACAGAAAAAAGAATATTGGCTTGTTGGCTGGAGAGATAGCACAGCTGTAGGGTGTCCTATCCAGGACGGACACTGGTTCGAATACTGGTATCCCATATGATCCTCATTCCTTCTAGGAGTGATTTCTGAACATAGAGCCAGGAGTAACCCCTGAGCGCTGCCGGGTGTGAGCAAAATAACATACAAGAGGAGTAAGGACTGGCTGTGGCGGTCGCCAGGTAGAGAGCTGATTCCTCTGTCTGTGGAGGTTCTGCCCTGCTATGCCCTTGATGACTGTGAGAACTTGAAGGGACCTGTTGGCTTTGCTTGTGTCTCTTTTCTGAATCCCTGAAGCTCTCCTTGGAGGGCTAGGAGGGACACACACACACACACACACACACACACACACACACACACAAAAGCCCTGTCACGTAGATGCCGCAGAAGAGCATGGCCACTCTGCTTCACATTTTGGCCAGGCACACTTTTTAACCAATGACCTCCACCACAAGACGCAGGAAAAAATCACACTATAAGCGTGACAGTGGGGAAACCTTGCAGGCAAACACCATGCAGAGAATGATGATAGCTCTGATGACTAAAAAAATTCTAACCATCTGATTAACCTCTCAGATAAGGAGTTTAGAATAGAAATATGGAGGAGGTTTGTAGAACTCAAAGAAAGCATAGATCAATCTGAACAGATCGTAAATACAGAAATCAGAAAACTCCAAACTGAAATAACAGATCTGAAAAACATGGTAGCTCAACTGAAAAACTTAGTGGATGGCCTCTCCAGCAGGGTAAAAGCAGCTGAAGACAGAATTAGCGTGCTAGAAGATGAGATGCAGAACAACTCAATACAGCAGAAGAAATTGGAAAAGAACCTCAAGACAAATGATCAGACAATGGAAAAAGTACTCAAGGAATGAGAACAGATGAAAATAGAAGTCTTTGAAAAACTCAAAATAAACAACATCAGAATCATTGGAGTCCCAGAGGACAAAGTAGGATATCCCAAGGAAGAATTAACCGTTAAAGACATCATCACAGATACTCCCAGAGATAAAGACTGCATGCAATCAAATCCTGCATGCCTGAAGAGTCCCAGCTAAAAGAGACCCAAAGAAAAACACCCCAAGACAGATTCTAGTTACAAAGACAAATCCCACAGATAGATAGAATACTGAAAGCAGCAAGATCAAAAAGGGAAATTACATTTAAAGGAGCATCCTTAAGACTTACAGCAGAGCTGCCCAGCAAGTTAGTGAGTAAAGTCTGGCTGTGGGTGTCACCAGGCAGAGAGCTGAGCCCTCTGGCCTGTGGAGGCTCCAACCAGCTGAGACTTTGATGACTCTGAGGAATTCAAGGGAAATCTTTGCTGTGCCTGCTGTCTTTCCTGAATACCTGAAGCTCTCCTCAGAGGCCTAGGGAGCGCACCCCCAAAAAACTCACCTAGAGGCCGCAGAAGAGCATGGCCACTCTGCTTCTCTTTGTGGCTGCTCACTCTTTCTAACCAAGAAACCCCACCACAACACACAAAAATATCACACTACAAGGGTGACAATGGGGAAACCTTGCAGGCAAACACCATGCACAGAGAATGAAAATGATAGCTCAGATGACCTAAAATATTACAACCATATGAATAACCTCTCGGATAAGGAATTTAAAATAGAAAAATGAAAGATGTTTGGAGAATTCAAAGAAAGCATAGATCGATCTGAACAGAACACAAAGACAAAAATTAGAAAAGTCTAAACTGAAATAACATCTGAAAAACATGGTATCTCAACTGAAAAACTCATTGGATGGCCTATCCAGCAGTGTAACAGCAGCTGAGGACAGAATCGGCGTGCTGAAAGATGAGATGAAGAAAAACTCAACACAACAGAGGAAATTGGAAAAGAATCTTAAGACAAATGATCAGACAATGGAAAAAGTACTCAAGAAATGTGAACAGATGAAAATAGAAGTTTTTGATAAACTCAACAGAAACAACATAAAAATCATTGGAGTCACAGAGGCCCAGGTAAGAGATACCCAAGAAGAATCAACTGTCAAAGACATCATCAGAGAGATACTCCCAGAGTTAAAGACTACATGCAATCAAATTCTGCATGCCCGAAGAATACAAGCTAAAAGAGACCCAAAGAAAAACACCCCAAGACACATCTTCGTTACAATGACAAATCCCACAGAGAGATAGAATACTAAAAGCAGCAAGATAAAAAAGGGAAATTACATTCAAAGGAGCATCGCTAAGATTTACAGCAGACATGTCACAAAAAACTCTCAAGGCCAGAAGACAGTGGTGGGATATTGTGACAAGACTAAATGAAATGAATGCCTCACAGAGAACACTACACCCAGCCTGACTCATGTTCAGGTTTGAAGGAAGGATACATAGTTTCATGTATAAACAACAGCTCAGAAACTTCACAGATGAAAAACCAGCCTTAAAGGAAAAACTGACAGGTCTACTTTAAGACAAGAGAGACCAACAAACACAGCAAACTTATCTACAAAGATGACATTAAATCTTTTGACAATCATTTCCCTCAATGTCAAAGGACTAAATCACCAACTAAAAGACACAGAGTGGCAAAATGGGTCAAAAAGATGAAACCAACCTTCTCCTGCCTACAAGAAACAAACCTGAATTGTCAGAACAAACATAGACTCCAAATCAAAGGCTGGAGGAAAATCATCCAAGCAAACAGCACCCTTAAAATAGCAGGGGTGGCCATATTAATATATGATGACACCAACTTTATACTCAGAAAAGTTGTAAGGGACAAAGATGGACACAAAGTACTAATCAAGGATACGTGCAACAGGAAGAAATCAGACTATTAAACATATATGCACGCAATGAGAGACCAGAATTATCTAATACAATTACTGACAAATCTGAAAGAAGACATTAATAATAACACAATAATTGTGGGAGACCTCAACACAGTCTTGTCAACACTTGAACCCTGAAAAGGGTAATGGAAGGAAAAGGACTAGTAGATATATAGGACACTCCAACTCAAAAAACCTGGATACACATTCTTCTCCAAAATACATGGGTCATTCTCCAGGATAGACTACATGCTGACACATAAAACATACCTTCATAAAATCAAGAGGATAGAAATCTTGCAGGATACTTTTGCTGACTACAAGGCTCTGAAATTAGATATGAATTACAAAGGCACACAGAAGGAAAACATTAAAAATTGGAAATTAAACAGCCTGCTACTGAACAACCAGTGGGTCCGAGATGAAATCAAAGAGGAAATGAAAACTTTCCTGGAAACAAATGATAATGAAGTCAAAAACTGCCAGAATCTATGGGACACAGCAAAAGTTATCCTGAGAGAAAGATTTATAGCTTTACAAGCACAGATCAGAAAGGAAGAAGGAGCTTACCTGAAAAACAGAATGACACAGCTCATAAAATTAGAAAGTGACCAACAAAAGGAACCAAAAATATAGAGACAGAAAGAAATAACAAAGCTGAGCGCAAAAATCTATGAAGTGGAAAACCAAAAAAACAATTTGAAAAATCAATGAAAGAAGAAGTTGGTTCTTTGAAAAAATAAACAAGATTGATAGAACATTGGCAAAACTCACAAAGAAAGAGAGAGAGAAACCTGATAACCCTTATTAAAAATGAAAAGGGAGAGATGACGACAGATTTTGCAGAGATACAAAAGGTAATCAGAGACTACTTTGAGAAAATTGATGCTATTAAATATGAGAACCTAGAAGAAATGTATAAATTCTTGGACACTTATACCCTTCTGAGGTTAAGTAAGGAAGATGTAGCATATGTAAACACCCCCATCACTATTGAGGAAATTGAAACTGTAATCAAATATCTGCCCAAAAAGAAAAGCCCAGGCCCAGATAGATTTATTAATAAATTCTTTCATACCTTTCAAGAGGAGCTAATACCAACCCTAGCCAAGATCTTCCATGAAATTGAAAAAATGGGAACACTCCCAAGTAGCTTTTATGAAACCAACATCACCTTGATACCAAACCCAGACAGAGATGCTGCCAAAAATGAAAATTATAGACCACTATCCCTGATGAATGCAGATGCAAAGATCTTCAACAAAATCCTGGCAAATAGGATCCAATGCATCATCAAGAAGATCATACACTACGACCAAGGAGGTTTCATCCCAGGAATGCAAGGATGGTTTAACATCTGTAAATCTATCAACATCATACACAACATCAACAACAAGAAAAATAAAAATCACATTATCATATCAATAGATGCAGAGAAAGCATTTGATAAGGTCCAACACCCATTCTTAATAAAAACTCTCAGAAAGATTGGAATAAAAGGAACCTTTCTCAATTTAGTTAAAGCCATCTACCACAAGCCAATGGCAAATATTATCCTCAATGGGAAAAAAAACTAAAAGCCTTTCCTCTAAATTCTGGTACAAGACAAGGCTGTCCTCTCTCACCACTCCTCTTCAACATAGTACTCAAAGTGCTTGCTATAGTGATCAGGCAATAAAAAATATCAAGTGAATCCAGATAGGAAAGGAAGAAGTCAAGCTCTCACTGTTTGCAATTGATATAATACTCTACTTAGAAAACCCTAAAGACTCTACCAAAAAGCTTCTAGAAACAATAGACTCATATAGCAAGGTGGCAGGCTACAAAATTAACACAAAAAATTAATGGCCTTTTTATACACAAATAATGATAGGGAAGAGATGGACGTCAAGAAGGCAATCCCATTCACATTAGTGCCACACAAACCCAAATATCTTGGAGTCAACTTGACCAAAGATGTGAAGGACGTGTACAAAAAAAACTATAAAGCCCTGCTCCAAGAAATATGAGAGGACACACGGAAATGAAAACACATACCCTGCTCATGGATTGGCAGGATTAACATCATTAAAATGGCAATACTCCCCAAAGCATTATACAGATTAAATGAGATCCCTCTAAAGATACCCATAACATTCTTCAAAGAAATGGATCAAACACTTATGAAGTTCATCTGGAGTAATAAATACCCTAGAATAGCTAAAGCACTCCTTGGAAAAAGGAAAATGGGAGGCATTACTTTACTCAACTGTACTACAAAGTAATATTTTTGAAAACAGCATGGTATTGGAATAAAGATAGACCCTCTGATCAGTGGAATAGGCATGAGTTCTCAGACAGTGTTCCCCAGACATATATTCACCTAATATTTTTTATAAAGAAACAAGAAATCCTAAGTGGAGCAGGGAAAACCTCTTCAACAAGTGGTGCCGGCAAAACTGGTTAGCCACTTGCAAAAAAGGGAACATAGACCCCCAGTTAACATCATCTACAAAGGTAAAATCCAAATGGATTAAAGGCCTTGATATCAGACTTGATACCATAAGATATATAGAACAACACGTAGGTAAAACACTCTATGACATTGAGACTAAAGTCATCTTCAGGGAGAAACCTGCACTTTCCAAACAAGTGAAAGCAGAAATATACAAATGGGAATACATTAAGCTGAGAAGCTTCTGCACCTCAAAAGAAATAGTGCCCAGGATACAAGAGTCACCCACTGTGTGGGAGAAACTATTTACCCAGAACCCATTAGATAAGGGGCAACTATCCAAAATATACATGCCACTGACAAAACTTTACAAGAAAAAATATTTACTTCCTTCAAAAAATAGAGAGAAGAAATGAACAGACACTTTGATAAAAAAGAAATACAAATGGCCAAAGGCACATGAAAAAATGCTCCTCATCACTAATCATCAGGGAGATAAAAATCAAAACAATGATGAGATACCATCTCACACCACAGAGATTGGCACAATTACAAAGAATGAAAAAAATCAGTGCTGGCAGGGATGTGCAGAGAAAGGAACTCTTTTTTACTGCTGGTGGGAATGCCTTCTAGTCCAACCTTTATGGAAAGCGATATGAAGATTCCTCCAAAAACTGGAAATTGAGCTCCCATTCAACCCAGCTATTCCAGTTCTAGGGATATACCCTAAGAACACAAGAATACAATACAGCACTATTCACAATAGCCAGGCTCTGGAAACAACCAAGATGCCCTACAACAGCTGAATGGCTAAAGAAACTGTGGTACATATACACAATAGAATATTATGCAGCCGTCAGGAGAGAGGAAGTCATGAAATTTTTCTATATATGGATGTATATGGAATCTATCATGCTGTGGGAAATAAGTCAGAGGGAGCGAGAGAAACGCAGAATAGTCTCAGTCATCTATGGGTTTTAAGAGAAATAAAAGTCATTTTTGCAACAATCCTCAGAGACAATTAGAGGAGGGCTGGAACTTCCAGCTCACTTCATGAAGCTCACCACAAAGAGTGGTGAGTTCAGTTATAAAAATAACTACACTGAGAACTACCATAATCATGTGAATGAATGAGGGAACCAGAAAGCCTGTCTAGAGAACAGGTGGGAGTGGGATGGGATGGAGAGAGATTTGGGACATTGGTGGTGGGAATGTTGTACTGGTGAAGGGTGGTGCTCTTTACATGACTGGAATGTAATCACAATCATGTTTGTAATCAAGATGTTTAAATAAATTAAAAAAAGACTTACAGCAGATGTGTCACAAGAAACCCTCATGGCCAGAAGACAGTGGTGGGATATTGTGACAAGACTGAATGAAATGGATGCCTCACAGAGAATACTGTACCCAGCCCAACTCATTTTCAGGTTTGAAGGAAGGATACATAGCTTCATGGATAAGCAGAAGCTCAAAAACTTCACAGATGAAAAACCAGCCTTGAAGGAAAAATTGAAAGGTCTACTTTCATACAGGACAGACCAACAAACACAGCAAACTTATCCACAAAGATGACATTAAATCCTTTGACAATCATCTTCCTCAATGACAATGGACTAAATGCACTGATTAAAAGATACAGAAAGGCATGAGTAAAAAAGACGAACCCAACCTTCTGCTGCCTATAAGAAACACACCTGAATAGCCAGAACAAACATAGACTCAAAATCAAAGGCTGGAGGAAAATCATCCAAGCAAACAACACCCTTAAATAGCAGGGGTGGCCATATGAATATCTGATGATACCAACTTTAGACTCAGAAAAGTTGTAAGAGACAAAGATGGACGCTTTGTACTAATCAAGTTATATATGCAAGAGGAAGAAATCAGACTACTAAAATATACACCGAATGAGAGACCTGCAAACTATATAATACAATTATTGATAACTCTGAAAGAAGACATCAATAATAACACAATAATTGTCGGAGAACTCAACATGGCCCTGTCAGCACTTGATAGATCAACCAGACTGAAACCCAACAAAAACATACTAACCCTGAAAAGAGAAATGGAAAAAGAAGACTAGTAGATATATGTAAGACACTCCATCCTCAAAAGCTTGGATACACATTCTTCTCCAATGTACATTGGACATTCTCAGGATAGACAACATGCTGGCACATAAAACACACCTCCATAAAATCAAGGGGATAAAAATTTTGCAGGCTACCTTCGCTGACCACAAGGCTCTGAAATTAGATGTGAACTACAAAGGGACACAGAAGCAAAACTTTAACAATTGGAAATTAAACAACCTGATAAGGAACAACCAGTGGGTCGGAGATGAAATCAAAGAGGAAATCAAAATTTTCCTGGAAACAAATAATAATGAAGACACAAACTACCAGAATCTATGGGACACAGTAAAACCGGTCCTGAGAGGAAATTTTAGACCTTTGCAAGCATGCATTAGGAAGTAAAAAGGGGCTTACCTGAATAGCTTAATGACGCAGCTTATTAAATTAGAAAATGACCAACAAAAGGAACTAAAAATAGGGAGACAGAAGGAAATAACAAAGCTGAGAGCACAAATCAAAGTGGAAACCCAAAAAACAATCCGAAAGATCAACGAAAGCAAAAGTTGGTTTTTTGAAAAAAAAATATTGATAGACCATTGGCAAAACTCACAAAGAAAGAGAGAGAATTATGTTATGGGTGATTGTCCTTCCACTGTAACTTTACCTTGTCCTCTTTCTTTGTACCTTTGTTCTCATAATTAAAAAAAAAAAGAAAAGAGTCAGAGAAAGAGAGACAGACACACAATATTCTCACTCATCTGTGGATTTAATAAAAATAAAATAGAGTAAGGAAATAATACTGAGGGAAAATAGAAATGAGGGAGGGAAAGACCAGCTCATGATATGAAGCTTACCACAAAGAGTGGTGAAATAGTAATAGAAATAACTGCAACAACAATAACCAACAACAATGAAAAGGATAGTGAGAGAGAGAGAAATAGAATGCCTGTCTCAAAGACAGGCAGGGGGTGGAGGAGGAGGGCAATGGGAAACACTGGTGGTACGAAAGTTCAAATGAACAAAAAACCTTTTAAGCTTAGACATTTGTCCAATAAAACCCCAGATATGGAAAAATAGGATAAAATGAAGAGTGTTTTTTTTTTAATGAAAAGAGTTTTAGGTTTTAGGAGACTTTCCTCAATTCAATATTATAGGCACTTCTTAAGCATTCAAATGCTTTAAAGAGTGTAAGGATTTAGTTTTTTATTAATTCTTCTTGCTTTGTCTTGTTTTTGAAAGAGAAACTTCCTGATCTCAAAATTAGATTGTCTCTGATTGCAATTGAAAGAGCCATGCCTCTTAATGGAAGTGGGATCAGAGTGTGACCTTACTGACTGTAGAGTGATTGCCTAGTTTGAATAAAGTATTTATTTAGGAAAAAAGGTCAATGAATGTAAAATCATTCCATTGTAAAAAAAAAAGAAAGAGAGAGAAACCTAAGAACCCATATTAGAAATGAAAAGGGGGAGATCACGACAGATTTTGCAGAGATACAAAGGGTAGTCAGAGACTACTTTGAGAAACTTGATGCTACTAAACATGAGAACTTAGAAGAAATGGATAAATTCTCGGACACTTATAATGTTCCAAGGTTAAGTAAGGAAGATGTAGCATATGTAAACACCCCCGTCACCATTGAGGAAATTGAAACTGTAATCAAATATATGCCCGAAAAGAAAAGCTCAGGTCCAGATGGATTTATTAATGAATTCTTTCAAACCTTTCAAGAGGAGCTACTACCAATCCTAGCCAGGATCTTCCATGAAATTGAAAAAACGGGAACACTCCCAAGTTTATGAAGCCAACATCACCTTGATACCAAACCCAGACAGAGATGCTGCCAAAAAAGAAAATTATAGACCACTATCCCTGATGAATGCAGATACAAAGATCTTCGACAAAATCCTGGAAAATAGAATCTAATGCCTCATCATGATCATTCACTATAATCAAGAAAGTTTCATCTCAGGAATGCAAGGATTGTTTAACATCTGTAAATCTATCAACATAATACAAAACATCAACAACAAGAAAAATAAAAATCACATGGTCATATCAATAGATGCAGAGAAAGCATTTGCTACGTTTAAACACCCATTCTTGATATAAAAAACTCAGCAAGATGGGAATGAAAGGAACCTTGCTCAATCTAGTTAAGGCCATCTATCACAAGCCAATGGCAAATATTATCCTCAATGGAGAGAAACTGAAAGCCTTCCTTCTAAACTCTGGTACAAGACAAGGTTGCCCCCTCTCACCACTCCTATTTAACACAGTCCTGGAAGTACTTGCTATGGCAATTAGGCAAGAACAAAAATCAAGGGAATTCAGATAGGAGAGGAAGAAGTCAAGCTCTCATTGTTGAAAATGACTTAATACTCTACTTAGAAAGACCTAAAGACTCTACCAAAAAGCTTCTAGAAACAATAGATTCACACAGCAAGTTGGCAGGCTACAAAATTAACACACAAAAATCAATGGCCTTTTTATACACCAATAATGATAGGAAAGAGATGGACATTAAGAAGGCAATCCCATTCACATTTTTGCCACAGAAACCCAAATATCTTGGAGTCAACTTGACCTATATAAAGAGAACAAAATAAGTGAGGACATACGGCAATGGAAACACATACCCTGCTCATGAACTGGCAGGATTAACATCATTAAAATGGCAATATTCCCCAAAGCATTATACAGTTTTAATGCTATCCCTCTAAAGATACCCATAACAGTCTTCAAAGAAGTGGATCAAACACTTTTGAAATTCATTTGGAACAATAAACACCCTCAAGTAGCTAAAGCACTCCTAGGGAAAAGGAATATGGGAGGCATTACTTTCCCCAATTTTTAACTAAATTACAAAGCAATAGTTATCAAAATAGCATTGTATTGGAATATAGACAGACTCTCAGATCAGTGGAATAGGCTTAATTACTCAGACAATGTTCCCCAGACATACAATCACCTAATTTTTGATAAAGAAGCAAGAAATCCTAAGTGGAGCAGGGAAAGCCTCTTCAACAAGTGGTGTTGGCAAAACTGGTTATCCACTTGCAAAAAGGGAACATGGAACCCCAGTTAACATCATGTACAATGGTAAAATCCAAATGGATTAAAAACCTTGATATCAGACCTGATACCATAAGTTATATAGAACAACACATAGGTAAAACACTCCATGACATTGAGACTAGAGTCATCTTCAAGGAGGAAACTGCACTTTACAAAGAATTGGAAGCAGAGATCAACAGATGGGAATACATTAAGCTGAGAAGCTTCTGCACCTCAAAGGAAATAGTGCTCAGTGTACAAGAACAACTCACTGAGTGTGAGAAACTATTCACTCAACACCTATCAGATAAGGGGCTAATATCCAAAATATACAAGGCACTGACAGAACTTTACAAGAAAAAATCTAATCCCTTCAAAAAATGGGGAGAAGAAATGGGCAGACACTTTGATAAAAAGGAAATACAAATGACCAAAAGGCACATATATAAATGCTCCTCCTCACTAATCATCAGGGAGATGCAAATCAAAACAACTATGAGGTACCACCTCACACCACAGAGATTAGCACACATCAAAAAAAATGAGAACAATCAGTGCTGGCGGGGATGTGGAGAGATAGGAACTCTTATCCACTGTTGGTGGGAATGCCGTCTAGTCCAACCTTTATGGAAAGCGATATGGAGATTCCTCCTAAAACTGGAAATTGAGCTCCCATTCAACCCAGCTATACTACTCCTAGGTATATACCCTAGGAATACAAGAATATAATACAAAAATACCTTCCTCACACCTATATTTATTGTAGCACTATTCAAAATAACCAGACTCTGGAAATAACCAAGATGTTCTTCAGCAGATGAATGGCTAAAGAAACAGTGGTACATATATACACAATGGAATATTATGCAGCCGTCAGGAGAAATGAAGTCATAAAATTTTCCTATGCATGGATGTACATGGAATCTACCATGCTAATTGAAATAAGTCAGAGGGAGAGAGAGACACAGAATAGTCTCACTCATCTATGGGTTTTATGGAAAATGAAAGACATTTTTGCAACAATCCTCAGAGACAAAGAGAGGAGAGCTGGAACTTCCAGCTCACTTCATGAAGCTCACCACAAAGAATGGTGAGTGCAGTTATAGAAATAACTATACTGAGAACTATCATAACCATGTGAATGAATGAGGGATCTGGAAAGCCTGTCTAGAGTACAGGTGGGGGTGGGGTGGGTCAGAGGTAGATTTGGGACATTGGTGGTGGGAATGTTGTACTCGTGAAGGGGGGTGTTCTTTACATGACTGAAAGCTAATCACAATTATGTTTGTAATCAAAGTGTTTAAATAAAGATATTATTAAATAAACAACAACAAAAAGAATATTGGCGTATAATTTTTTGGTAGTATTTCTGTTTGCCTTTGGAGTCATAGTTATGTGGGCTTCATTGAAACTGGGGGTATTTCTGTTTCTTCAGTTTCCTGGAAGAGCCTGAAATAATTGTCAGTAGGTTTTCTTTAAAGGTTCCAAAGAATTCATTTGTTAATCAATCTGGGCCTGAGTTTTTGTTTTTTGAAAGTCCTTTCATTATCATTTCTATATGCTTTATAGTGTCAGGTATGTTCTGATATTCCAAACAAATCATTCAACGTTGGAAGGGTATAAGGGTCCAAGAATTTATTCATATTGTTTAGGTTCTCTCAGTTAGTGACTTAAGGATGCTTAAAGTAATCACTGATAACCTTTAAATATCTGTAGTGTATATTTTGACATCCCCCTTTAATTATCAGCTTTGTTTCTTTCACAGAGAAAAAGTTCTCTGTGAAGAGTCTTTCTAATTGTTTATCAATCTTGTTTATTTTATTTTTTGTTTTGGGGCCACACACGACACTCAGGGGACAGTCTTGGCTCTATGTTCCGAAATCGTTCCTGGCAGACTCAGGAATGCTGGGAGTCAAACCTGAGTCTGTCCCGGGTCAGCAGTGTGCAAGGCAAACATACTACCGTTGTGCTATCTCTCCAGTCCAATTTTGTTTATTCACATTTAAAGAACAAACACTTGCTTTCATCAATCTTTTGAACTTTTTTCTTGGTTTTCAGTTCATTGACTTCTGCTGTAAAGTTTGTTTGCTTCTTCCTACCTGCGTTTCACTCATTTTATTGATCATTTTCAATTTTTATGGTGTTATTTATGTGGGTCAAGTTTTATGTGGGTTCTTTCTTCCATCCTGATGAATGCTTACAAAGCTATAAACTTTCCTTTTAATACCACTTTTGCTGTGCCCCACAAATTCTGATAGCTTGTGTACTCATTCTCATTTGTTTCCAGACATCTTCTGATGTCCTTTCTGACCCACTCTGTGTTCAGCTGTTTAATTTCCAGGTGTTAGAGTTATTTCTTCATTTCTTTTTGCAATTCACTTCTCTTTTAGTGCATCATATGAGAAGATAGTTGATACTGTTTCTATATTATTAATTTTATGGATGTATGTTTTGTGGCCCAGTATGTGGTCTATCTTGCAGCACAACTTAAGTACATTGACAAAAAAGTATATTCAGTTTTGGAGGGAAGAAATGCAATGTATACATATATACAAATAGACACATGTATATATACATATATCTTTGTATATATATCTTTAACCTCTTCTCATCCATATCTTCATTCAAATATAGTATTTACTTGTTAAATTTTAGCTTGTTTGATCTATCAAGAAGTGATAGAAGTATATGTGTTTCTCTACTGTTCTGGCTCCTGAAACTCTCCTGAGTGGTCCGAGAAGGGCCCAGCAAAATTGCTCTACTAGAGTGCCCTGGCTGGAAAGCCAAGGAGGACTGAGTGCCTGAGTGAAAACCAGCAATCAGTGGTAACTTGCAGGAAGGCAGACACTATGTCTGTGAAATCAGGCTGGAGGAATCTGTCCCTGCTGTGTGATTACCAATTGGGAGGGACTGTGAGTGTCGCCTATACGTGTTTCTCTATTGTTCTGTTTACTGAACCTCTCCTGAGTGGGCCAAGAAGGACCCAGCAAAATCACTCTCCTACAGGCCCCAGAAGAGCATGGCTGCTCAGCTTCGCAGAAATGAAGTCATAAAATTTTCCTATACATGGATGTACATGGAACTACCATGCTAATTGAAATAAGTCAGATAAAAATCACACACTGGGGAAGCCTCACAGGCAAACACCATGCACAGAGAATGAAGATGATAACTCTGGTGACCCAAAAATACCAATCATCTGATTAACCTCTTTAATAAGAAATTTAGAATAGAAATATGGAGAATCCTCATGGAAATCAAAGAAAATATAGCTCTAGCTAAACAGAATACAAAGACAAAAATCAGAAAACTCCAAACTGAAATAACAGATCTGAAAAACACAGTAGCTCAACTGAAAAAACTCAATGGAAAGCCTCTTCAGCTGAGAAAGAATCAGGGAACTGGAAGATCAAATACAGAACAACTCCATACAGCAGAAGAGATTGGAAAAGAACAAGGCAAACTATCAGATGATGGAAAAAGTACTTAAAGAATGCGAAAAGATGAAAATAGAAGTCTTTGATAAACTCAAAAGAAACAACATAAGAATCGTTGGAGTCCCAGAAGTACAAGAAGGGGATCCTCAGGATGAATCAACAGTGAAAGACATCATCACAGAGAAACTCCTAGAGCTAAAGACTGCATATTCAGCTAAAAGAGACCCCCCCAGAAAAAACACCCCAAGACACATCCTCGTTACAATGACAAATCCTACAGATAGAGATAGAATACTAAAAACAGCAAGATCAAAAATGGAAATTACATTCAAAGGAGCATCCATAAGTTTTACAGCAGACATGTCACAAGAAACTCTCAAGACCAGAAGACAGTGGTGGAAAATTGTGACAAGACTGAATGAAATGGAGGCTTCAACAAGAATACTGCACCCAGCCCTACTCACGTTCAGGTTTGAAGGAAGGATACATTGCTTTATGGACAAGCAACAGCTCAGAAACTTTACAGATACAAAACCAGCCTTAAAGGAGAAATTGAAAGGTCTACTTTAAGACAAGACAGACCAACAGACACACCAAACTTATACTCAAGATGACATTAAACCCCATGACAATCATCTCCCTCAATGTCAATGGACTAAATGCACCAGTTAAGAGAAACACAGTGGCAAAATGGATCAAAAAGAGGAATCCGACCTTCTGCTGCCTACAGAAAACACACCTAAATAGTCAAAACAAACATAGATTCAAAATCAAAGGCTGGAGGAAAATGATCCAAGCAAACTACACCATTAAAAAGCTGGGGTGACCATATTAATATCAGACGACACAAACTTTAGACTTAGAAAAGTTGTAACGGACAAAGATGGACACTTCATACTAATCAAGAGATATGTGCAACAGGAAGAAATCACACTACTAAACATATGGCAAATATTATTCTTAATGGAGGAAAAATAAAAGCCTTTCCTCTAAGTTCTGGTTCAAAACAGGGCTGTCCTCTCTCACCACTGCTATTCAACATAGTACTGGAAGTACTTGCTATAGCAATTAGGCAAGAAAAAGATATAAAGTGAATCCAGATAGTAAAGGAAGAATTCAAACTCTCATTTTTGCAGATGACATGATACTCTACTAAGAAAACATTAAATACTCTACCAAAAAGCTTCTAGAAACAATAGAGTCATATAGCAAGGTGGAAGGCTACAAAATTAACACACAGAAATCAATGGTGTTTTATACACCAATAATGATAGGAAAGAAATGGACATTAAGAAAACAACCTCGTCCACATTAGTGCCACACAAACTCAAATATCTTGGAGTCAACATCACTAAAGATCTGAAGGACCTATATAAAGAAAACTATAAAACACTGCTTCAAGAAATAAGGGAGGACACTAGGAAATGAAAACATATACCCTTCTCATGGATTGGCAGGATTAATATAATTAAAATGGCAATACTTCCCAAAGCATTGTATAGATTGAATGTGATTCCTCTAAAGATACCCATGACATTATTCAAAGAAGTGGATCAAACACTTCTGAAATTTATTTGGAAAATAAACACCCTCGAATAGCTAAAGCACTTTTTGGGAAAAGAAATATGGGAAGCATTACTTCCCTCAACTGTATTACAAAGCAATAGTTATCAATACAGCATGGCACTGGAATAAAGACAGACCCGCAGATCAGTGGAATAAGCTTGAGTATTCAGAGAATGTTCCCCAGATATACAATCACCTAATTTTTGATAAAGGAGCAAGAAATCCTAAATGGAGCAAGGAAAGCCTCTTCAACAGGTGGTGATGGCACAACTGCTTAGTCACTTGCAAAAAAGTGAACTCAGACCCCAAGTTAACATCATGTACTAAGGTAAAATCCAAATGGATTAAAGACCTTGATATCAGACCTGAAACCATTAGGTATACAGAACAACATGTAAGTAAAATACTCCATGACATTGAGACTAAAGCCATCTTTAAGGGGGAAACAGCACTCTCCAAATAAGTGGAAGCAGAGGTAAACTGATGGAAATTTATTTAAGAGATAATGGAGATTCTGGGGCCGAAGAGATAGCATGGAGGTAAGACGTTTGTCTTTCATGCAGAAGATCGTTGGTTCAAATCCTCGCATCCCATATGATCCCCCGTGCCTGCCAGGAGTGATTTCTGAGCCTGGAGCCAGGAGTGACCCCTGAGTTCTGCCGGGTGTGACCGACCCCCCAAAAAAAGAGATATGGAGATTCCTCCAAAACCTGGAAATTGAGCTCCCATATGACCCAGCTATACCACTCCCAGGGATATACCCTAGGAACACAAAAATACAATACAAAAATCCCTTCCTCACACCTATATCCATTGCTGCACTATTTACAATAGCCAGACTCTGGAAACAACCAAGATGCCCTTCAACATATGAATGGCTAAAGAAACTGTGGTACATATACACAATGGAATATTATTCAGCCATCAGGAGAGATGAAGTCATAAAATTTTCCTATACATGGATATACATGGAATCTATTATACTGAGTGAAATAAGTCAGAGGGAGAGAAAATAGACACAGAATAGTCTCACTCATCTATGGGTTTTAAGAAAAATGAAAGACACTTTCGCAATAATCCTCAGAGACAAAGAGAGGAGGACTGGAAGTTCCAGCTCACAACATGAAGCTCACCACAGAGTGGTGAGTGCATTTAGAGAAATAACTACACTGAGAACTACCATAACAATGTGAATAAATGAAACAAGTGAAAGCCTGTCTAGAGTACAGGCGGGTTTGGGGTGGGGAGGAGGGAAATTTGGGACATTGGTGGTGGGAATGTTGCACTGGTGCAGGGGGGTGTTCTTTACATGACTGAATCCCAACTACAATCAGATTTGTAATCAAGATGTTTAAATAAATATATAAAAAAGAAGTGATAGAACACTGTTGAAGCTCCCAACTACTATTGTGTTTCTATTGATGTCTTTCCTCAAGTTTATTAGCAGTTCTTTAAAATCTTTACCTGACTTATCATTGGGTGCTTATATGTTTAGGGGTGTGATTTCTTCCTTATGTACATAGTTCCTTGATTATAAAGAAATTACCCGTAATGTCTCATAACCTTTTTGAACCTGATATCTATGTCACTTGATATTAGCATGATGACCCTAGTCATCTTGAGGGAGTTGTTTACTTGAAGGATTGTCTTCCAACTTTGTCTTTAAATATGTTTTCTCTTATTATTCAAATGTGCTTTTTGCAGGCAGAAGAATATTGGGTTTTATTTTCTAACCCATTTTTGCTACTGTGTCTCTTAATTGGTGCACTTATTCCACTCACATTGAGAGATCTTTATGGCATTTTATGACATCTTTTGTACAAATTTGGTTTGTTTGTGGGGTTTGTCTTAACTTAAAGTACCCTTTTCAGATTTTTTTGTTTTGTTTTGAATTTTGGGTCACACTAGGCAGTGCTCAGGAATTACTCCTGGCTCGGAGCTCAGAAATCACTCCTGGAGGCTCGGGGGACCATATGAGGTGCAGGGAGGCAAACATCTCACCGGCTCTCAGTTATTTTAAAGCTTGTTTTGAGTCTATAAATTTCCTGACCTGCCATTAATCCATGAAAGTGTGTACTGTTCCTTCTAATCTCAATGAGAGTTTGGATGGTGTTGCATTCATTTGAGTTTTTTTTCAATACATGTCACTTATGTCTTCTGGCCTGAAGAGTTACCTTTGATAAAATTACAGTACATTTTAAGAGTGCTCCTTAGTATTTTATTTTATTCTTTGATCTTGCTGCTTTTAGTATTTGCTCTCTGTGCATGGTTTTCATCATTCTGATTAGGATGTGTCTGGAGTATTTTTATTTGGATCTTTTTTTAGCTATTTCCCATCAGTCATCCAGGATGTGGGTATATGTACTCTCCAGTTATGGGAACTTCTCAGCAATGTTACCCTTGAATGTTCCTTTGTATTGTAAGGGTTTTCTTTCTGGCCCTTTTGGAAGCCAAATTATTATAACGTTGCTCCTCTTGAATTCATTCCAAAGTTCTCTTGTCAAATGTGAATTTATTTTAAAATTCTTTCCATCTTCTACTGTTTTTTGGAAGTACTATATAATTCATCTTCAAGCTTACTGATTCTTCCCTCAGAAGCTGTTAATCTGTTATTGAAGCCTTCCCTTGAATTTTTTAGTTAGCCTACTAATTTTTTCAATTCTGTCATTTATGTTTTAAATATTCTCATTTCTGTCCCCATATCCTCTTGAGTCTTACTGGCTGTTCACCCATGGTTTCTTTGAGTTCTTTGAACATCCTCAACATCTCCTCTAGAAATTTCTTCAGAACTACCATCTTCTTTCATGAAGCATGGTAGTACATTGCTTTCCCATTGTGATTTCTGCAGTCTGGTGTTTTTATTATATGCTATGATGTGTTTCATTGACAAGAAAAAAATATGTGGCATCAGAGAAAATGAAGCAGCCCTTCTAAGAGCACAGTGACCTGGGTGTGACTTCTGAGTCACAGAAGAGGACTCCATCACTGCTGTTTGTCTGTCCCAGTTTCTTGGGATTGTGTGGCTGGAACATCCTTCCTTTTTTCCTAATGTTTCTCTTATCCTTGGGATTCACTGACTTGATGTAAAAATGGTGCTCCTGAGTCACAAAGAGAACTGCATTGCCACTATGGGTCTGTCTCAGTTTCTTTGGACTGCATAAATATTAACCATTGATTGCATGATTGTGGTGCTAAAAGTTTTTCCCAATCTGTGGGATGTCTTTGTATTCTGCTTGTCCATCGAGAGTTCTCATCAATCAGTTATCATAGATTCATGCAAGGGCTTGAGGTACCTCTTTAGAGCAAAAGTTGTATCATCAAAAAAATATAGCAGAGTAGATTTATTTACCAAGGATCTGTGTGCACAAGAGACCAAGGAGTCTCTCGGGGGGTTATTCAGCTCATGAAAACAAAGGTCCACTAGAAAAAGTGTGTTTAAGAGACAATAGGTGAACTTTGAAATCAAGGTCATTCTTAGCACAACACAGATCTCATAGTAGAATCACTTCTTTCAATTATGTGGATTCTCCCCAAGTCTTTTCAAAGACTAGCGAGAACACAAATAATCTGAATCTCTATTATTTGGGAAGGTCCATCATTGGCCAGGGCACTAATGGTGGCCTCTGCTCCACTATGATGACATTTTGGTGACTCAGTGTCAGAATCCTTCCCTCCCTCAGATAATGACTATCCACAGTCTCCATAAAATCGAAGAGTCTGAAATACATAGAATGAAAATAAAGAAATAATAAGAGAAATAAAAGCCTAACTCTATAATATATTAGAGGAATGCAAAATATTAGACCTAAGGCAGTCTCCTTGAGTTTTTTTACATTCCATTATTCATATCTGAAGTGCCTTTTCTTTTTTGAGGGGACAGGATGTTAATTTTAAATCAAGATTGTAAAACTAGAGCATTTAAATATATGCATGATTAGCAAAAAGATTGTACAGTCTAAGAATCATTTTAAAATTAAACTTTTCAAGAATTCTATTCAATAAACATGTATTGAATGTCTGCCCTTAAGTCTCCAACCCCATTTATTTGTAGGTACTAAGGTATCCTAAGAGACAAACCTACTTTGAGTCCAATCCAATTAGTCTAACCTCCAAACATTAATAAATATATTTTTTTTGGTTTTTGGGTCACACCTGGTGACACTCAGTGGTTACTCCTGGCTATGCGCTCACAAACTGCTCCTGGTTTGGGGGACCATATGGAATGCTGGGGGGATTGAACTCGGTCCTTCCTAGGTTAGCGCATGCAAAGCAGACGCCATACCGCTTGTGCTACCGATCCAGTCCCACATTTAGGCTTTTAAAAATACTGCATAAGTCAAACAAAAACATCCTAATATATGATAAATGTATTGTCACACATTACAAGAGAGTTAATAAATAGGTTCAGTTCCATGGAGGATAATTTGGAAGGAAATATCTGTCAAAATTAGAAATTTATATTTTTAAGTCATACATTTCAGTCCTGAGTATTCTTTTTTTTTTTTTTGGTTTTTGGGCCACACCCGGCATTGCTCAGGGGTTACTCCTGGCTGTCTGCTCAGAAATAGCTCCTGGCAGGCACGGGGGACCATATGGGACACCGGGATTCGAACCAACCACCTTTGGTCCTGGATCGGCTGCTTGCAAGGCAAACACCGCTGTGCTATCTCTCCGGGCCCCCGTCCTGAGTATTCTTTAGATAGCTCACATATATGTGAAATACTGCATGCTCTGTATTTGTTGCATCATTACAAGACTGTACACTATTACTGTACCCACTAATTGAAGATTTGTGAAATAAAGCATACCCATAGTATAGAAATACAGATACTAAAATTTAAAGCAGTATTATATAGACTGATTTTACAGAGTGCTATTTTTTTTAAAAAAGGTGTGTATAACACTGTATAAATATGGTTTTGTGAGATAATGTATATACCTATACTAGAGCTCTACACAGCTCTATTAGATGCTTTTCTTCATCTTTTCTAGGTCTGAATGGCCTTCATGGCTAAAATAAATTTGTCTCAATGTATATATTTTCATTATTTGACTATAATATGCACTGTTTCACCTCTGATTTTTCATATGTTCTGTTGCTTTACATAAACTTCTTGTCCTTCCCTTATGACAAAACTGCTCCTCCATATCTTCAGCCTCTCAGCATAAATGCTAAAATGTTTGGAAGAGCTTTGCATCTAGGACTTGAGCAATAGTATAGTGGTTATGGCATTTGCCTCACATGTGGTAACTTGGTTCCAATTCCCAGCACTCCAAATGTTCTATTGAGCCCACAAAGAGTGATCCTTGAGTACAGAGCCAGAATAAGCCCTGAGCAATTTCAGGTGTTGCTTAATCCTCCCAAAAAGACTTTTACCTCTACCATGATTAGGTTCCTAACTGAAGACTTTCATAGGTCATTTATCACCTACCATTATAACTCACAGCAAATTTGCCCATAATTATTTGTCTTTCCCACTAGTCTTACTAATTATGGAAACATCTCTCTTTCAAGGATGTCTTTTCATTGCCAACTAACAGTAGGAACTCAGTAAGTTTTGTGGGGACCCACATTCTGCTATACTCAAACCTTACTCCTGGCTCTGCATTCAGGGATCACATCTGATGGGCTTCAGGGATCAGATAGGGTGCCAGGGATCAAATCCAGGTTGGCCATATTTGAGGCAAGGGCCCTGCCTTAATATCTATGTCCTCAAGTTGTTGCAGAGATAAAAAATAAGTTCATGCATTAAAATGTTAAACTAAGATCTAAGGAATATATATACATATATATATATATATATATATATATATATATATATATATATAAAACTTCTATTATCTTTAGATCCTTTGTTATAGACTAAGTACCAGTCATGAAAGATACAGGATACACCAAGTTTCTCCAGTTTAGGTCAAAGAAATTGAAAGAAACCAAATTGGCCACATTTCTCTGGGTAGGAAAGCTGAAAGTGCTGAGATCATTTGAGAGTGTGTTTGGAATTACTTGGAATTCTCCAAATTTGGTGACTCTGGAGTGTACAGTGTTAGAGAAAACAGACAGTTGCTGAAGGCACTAGCCAGCCCAGGGAGGGGACAAAGTGAGGAGGAAGGCAGGGTGCGAATGCCACAAGCTTTTCTGGAACTATGACTGTGACTTTGCTTTTCAGCTGCTTCCTTGAGAACAGGATAGAAAGTGCCTTGAGGCAGGAGGTTTCCTATGGTCTCACACACATTCTATGACAAACTGTACAGTTAGCCCCAAGATGTTTACCTCAAGAAGAAAAAACCCTCATTGAAACACACAGACACACTGAGCTGGCTGATCAAAATTTAGTTTCTCCTTGAGCAGTGCATAAGCTATGATCCCAAGTTACAGTTTTCTGTACAATTTCCTGCCTCAAAATAGCAAAGACCATCTGTCACCTAAAATGTCTTCTACTATGGCCTTAGAGATTTCTGACTCATCAATATAGTCTCAGAACATGAATGACAATGGCACATACCTGAAACCCATTCGATGCCATAGATCAATGGTACTTTCAACATTTTATTTTTCAAAAGTCATGTAGATGCATATATATATATATATATATATATATATATATATATATATATATATATATGCAGCTTAGCCTCTCCCAGGGGTTATTTAGAAGATAAGGGCTTGGTTGAGGATTTTGTCTATAATACCTGTCTTTCATACTGTGAAGGCTGCTTTCACAAAGTGTCTGTCACTGACTGGAACTTGTTATTTGGCCTTTGGCAGCAGGCACTCTTGCTTCTTTATGCCTCAAACTGGCTTCTGACTGCCTGGGTTTCTTAGTGTCTCTACTTGCTGGCATTGAATATTGTAGCTAGGCTTGCATGTGTCTTAGAACTGTGCCACTTTGCCAGGCAGGCTCTCCCTCCTCTACTAATTAGTCCACTGCTCCCTTTCAGGCATAAAGGTACTATCAGAGAAGTCAAATGAAAACAATAGAGCTGGGTGATGCCAGTTTTTGAAATTTTTGATTACTTTCCACATTATATCATATGGTCATGAGGATTACTCTGTACTTATGGGCAAACTATTCAGCTACTCATTAGCTCAGTTCAAACACATCAAGGCTTGTCCTTATTAACTAACCTTTTAGGCCATGTGACACAGGGAAAAGCAAATCCTTCTCCAAGAGGTGATAAATTAAGTCTTTTCTTTCCTGCTGACTTTAGTAGTTTTTTCAACCACACAATACCAAGATAAGAATTTGGAAAAGGAAATAACAAAAATTAATGTGTCAAGTATGTTTAAGTAAGGTAGAATCAGATTTTTGCATAGGTATTTTTCTAGAAATTTCCTATTAATCCTATTGGATTGTCCCAAGAAGTTCATAGATTAAGCAAGTACAATGAAGTAGCTCAGAAATTTTTTTCTGAGACATTCTTTACATATGCTTACTTCCTTAGCTAAAGGTTCTCAAAAAGCATGGTCCAAAGACCAGAAAAATCTAGTTTGGTGTGGGAACTTGCTAAACAGGCAAACTCTTGGGGCTTACTTTAGACACATTCAGAAACTTGAGGTAGAAGCTAGCAATCCTATTCTCTGGAGTCTCTGGATGGTTCTGGACCAATTGCCTCAGATGGCTTTCCAGTAAAAATCTCGGCAAAGCAGAAATAAGCAAAGCTAGTCTGTACAGATTTAGGTGAAATCTTTTATCTTGTTACTATAGTCTAAGATCACAGAAAACAATGTGTCAGGATCACTGTTAGTTCAATGAAGAGAAGGAAGAAGGAAAAAATGGGCCAATTTCCTGATAAATTTCCCCAATGATTTCAACAATCTTTACCATATGCAAAACATAATGTTCTCAAAGATTAAATCCCACTCCTGGGACTTAAAGAAAAGAAGAATACAAGACCATACTTGGGAAAAGAAATTTCTCCCATTCTTGCTATGGATGAAATATAACATTCATTAGGTCATTCTGAAATATATTGCACTGGTGTCTAAAACAAAGAAATGTTTAAGCTCAAGTAGCCAAGGTGTATGAGAGGACCTTTCTGGAGTTAAGTCTTCAGTTTTCAGTGCTGAAATACAATGTCTATCAAGAAACATTTTCCTACAGAGATTAACATAATTACTCAAGTTGTCTTTACTCCAGTCACAAAGGAAGAGGAGGGGCATTCAGGTGAAATTGCCTTGAAATCAGAGCCCTGGATGTAGACACATTCCTATCATTTGTGGCATTCTTGAGACCAGAAGACCACCCTGAGTGACAGAGAAAAGACTGACTGGAGGGAGCCCAAATAGCAATTATTAAAGCCATTTCCAAGGGAATTGCTCAGGAGAACACATTTCTTTATAGTAATTGAGTGGCAGAAAGGATAAGGAAAGGCATGTCAACTAATGGAAAAGCTGGAAGTGAGTGAGATCCTTCCAGAATTTATCAGTAAGAGAAAGCTTTGAGGGGTGGTGATGCTTGGGCTGTGAGGTCACTGGTGCTCTAGCAACCATGCTACCCCTTTCTGATCCTGTCTAAATCCAATAGCTTATTTGTATCAACTTTGACAATTTATGGTAGATGCTTTAAGGAAATAAAAATAATTGAAATTATATGACTTGCTGAACAATTTAAAGCAGAGGAACTTTGTTCAATTGGCATTTACCTTGGAGATGGGATCAAACCCCCCCCCCCCATTTCTCACTCTAGTGACTTCATGAGTACGGTGGGAGAGACTGTTTATGAGAAAAATCCTTGAAAGAACTAGGTGATGCTGTATTGCAGCCTAAATTTGTGTTCGTGATTTTATTTTTATTCTGAAGAACAAATGAAATGAAATCAAATAAGGAAATCTCTGCACCAGTGAACAAACATCATATTTTGACTAATACTTGAAGTTAGAAGACCAAGTATTTCTAACAAGGGCAGAGCTTTTCTTCAGCTGTGCATGTGTGTTTGTGTGTGTGTAGTCTGTTTGTTTGTCTGTGTAGGAAAGTTAAGCTGACTAAAAAATGCTGAGGGTGCCTAGAAGTCTGAGAAGTTTGAGATAAGCAAGTGTGACAAAAACACCAATAGCACTGGTTTCTTTGGGAGCAAATATTCTACAGTTATCTTGAAAGTCATTCTTGAGATGAGGAAGTCACTGAGCCAGTAAGATTTGAGAGGTTTTGGTCATCAAGATGACCCTCCACTAGCTGCCTACTAATGGCATTTCTGGAGCCACCCTGTGAGCCACTCCCTAAGTAACACCAGCCCTTCAGGCTTAGCCAGCTGGGGTTGCTATGCGATGGCCCAAGGGCAGGCCAATTAAGATTAATTATGTCACATCAAGGGAAGAATTCCAAACTCGGCCCTCTACAAGAATGCAACTCCTGGCCCTCCCACTTCAAGCCCTGAGATGCTTTCAGTAAAAATAACCTTAGCTAATCATTACTGTTGCAGAAGATAGAGATAATCTTAGTGAGATCATGAGGAGCTAAAAAAAAAGTCTTTAGAGATCAAAGAATTCTACTAAGAAGGGGTCAGAAAAACTCAGGATATGATGCTGCATCATTCATCTTTCTGAGACTCCAATGGCACTGGGCTGCTGTGATACTAGGATGTTGGTGTCTGTCTCCTAAGGCCTATGTCAAGGCCTCTTGCTGAATCTATTCCTAGGTCCACATTGTAAAGAAACCTCATTTGCTGTTTCAAATAGATTAGTAGTATGAAGCTAAATAATGTTCAAAACAGAAACTCATTATAGGGCCAGACTTGTAAAAGGCAGTTGTAGGAAATTGCACAAAATAAGAATAAATAGTTCTGGCATGAAGTTGATGCTTTATGCAACGTTACCTGACACTCTAACTTTTTTTTTCAAATTTCACTTTTCCTCTTCTTTCTTCTTCACCAGCTGAATGTACTACTTCCAGCTGGTCCGAGAAGAAGCAATGGTGTCAAACAATGACTTGTTAAGAAATACACACCTCTCATAAATGCAAAACTCTCTCAAGGGATATATTGAATTCCATTCCCTGCTTCCTATAAAAAGATGCAATGAAGAAATACGAATTAACTATCAACTTCCAGATGTTTCTAGCATCTCTATTAGTTTGGGAGAGATGAAACAATTGCTGCATTGTACAGATGTGTAATTCACATAAACATACGAATCTAGAATGTGGGAAGAAGGCTCACTAAATGTGTCTTGAGAATAATTGATCTTTCTTTTAGGCAATGCTTTATAATAACAGGAAGAAAGCTATTATTGAACTGACACATTTTTCACCAACACACAAAAAAATCGACATTTAAAAAGTCACATCATATTCATATGTAGTTTGACTTTGCTTCATTGTATAAATTAGAAGTAGTTTGAATTTTCTGATGATTCTAGTATATACATTACATTATTAAAAAACTTTCTAGTTCCAGAAATTTCTAGGTATTATAAATTTCATTTTCCCTAGAACAAGAAGGCATCCCAGTTAAGAAAGATGGCATGTTCTATGGTGTGGAGCATACAGAGCTATCTGCACTTTTAAAATATTAAGGAAGGGGCCAGAGAGTTAATACAATAGGTTGGATGCTTGCTTTGAAAATGGTCAAACCATGTTTAATCCCTGGCATCCGATATGGACCTCCAAGCACTACCAGTATTGATTCCTTAGCACAGAGTCAGGAAAAACCTATAGGTACTGCTGGATGTGGCCCCAAAACAAAACAAGCCAAAATTACCATATTTTCTGGCATAAAAGATGACTCCCTACTTTTCCTGTTAAAATATAGGGCTTGGGCTATATTTGCCGTATAAGACTACCTCTCTTTTAATGCACACCAAATGGAAATTAAAAAATGTAAGAGAAAAAGAGTAGTTAACAGCATGTTTAATAAAGCTAGACTTTGGAATGCCAACAATCATTTTACATTTGTCATTTGCAGTGAGTGACTGTGCTTTTTAAATTGTGACCTACATTGAAAGCAGGGATAGGGGCTCCTCCAAAAGCAGCTGGCTGGGGTGTAGTGATTAATAGGATAGCTAGAGGGAGAAAGAACACCTCCTCTGTGTCCCATAAAAGCTAAACAGAGGACTGAGCACTGGAAAGCCACATTCCGGAGATGACACCTGGCAGCTGAATGGGATGCAGCGCTTGGTAACTCAGCTCCTCTGTGTGCCCAGAAAGATTAATCAGGACTAGCAGAGGACTGAATGATGATGCCTGGCAGCTTGATGGGATGGGGTGGTAAGAGAGAGGCCAATCACTTGTCCCTGAAGCTGGAATATGTTTCAGCCTGCCATATACCAGCGTATAAGAGGATCCCAGACTTTTAAGAAGTTTTTTATGGGTAAAAAAGTAGTCTTATACACAAGAATATAAGGTATTAAGGAAAGGGGAGAGAGATAGTACAGTGAATAAGGTGCTTGCCTTGCATGTGGCCAATAAAAGTTCTAGCTCTAGTATTCCACCGGGACACCATAGCCCAGCCAAGAATGATCCCTTAGCACAGAGTCGAGAGTAAACTCTGAGCATCATTGACAATGATCCCCCAGCCCTCTCCAAAATAGGTAGAGAATCTCAATTTCCAAGGAAGATAGATATTCCGATGGCCATATGCACAGGAAAAAGTGTATATCATCTGTGCACATTCTTGTGCACATTTCTGGTGCACAGGAAAACGAGTGCACAGGATTATGGAAATGCAAACCCAAAAAAACCCAAGAGGACTGTTATCCAAAAATAAGATATAATACATGTTGGAAATGATATGGATAAAAAACAACCCATGAACACTGTCAATTGTTCATTGCATTGTACATTACAATCATTAATTTAACATATTTCAATGTAAAATTGAATGAAATGTCATTTAGTGTATTTAGAAATGTCAATTAGTGCAACCATTATGAAGAGCAGGATAGCAATTCTGAAAAACTTAATTACATTCGCCCTCTTCTCTGTGATGCAAGAAACATATTGAGGAAGTAACAGCTGAAAAAGGACACTGGGACTATGATGGAGGGAAATGAACACTTTGGTGGATGGAGCATGTTATCCATTATACCCAACCTTTTAAATAGTATTGGAAATCACAGTGCCTGCAACACAAGTAAAAAAATCCAGGTGATTCAGTTATCCCGTTCTAGGAATTTATATAAAAATTATAAAAACACCAATACGGCTCTGGCACCAGCTTGCTCTAGGGTGACGAGGAACTAGCAACAACTTGATCTAAGAGCAGGCTGCCCTACCTCATCACTTAACAGTAAGATGAAATCAGAAGACACTCTATCCTTTGATCTGTGCAAAACCAAGATCACTAATTACAGAAGATTGACTTTGACAATCATGACTGAACAGCACTTTTCCTGGGACCAATAAGAAAGATTCTAGTCTAGGTTTCAGCATAGGATTTGAACAAAAACTTAGATCTCTAATTCCAGAGGTCTGACTTTGACAACTGTGACTAAGCAGAACTTCTGGAAGCATAAGTAAAGACTCTATTCTAAGCTTTGTCCTAGGATCTGTGCAAAAACCAAGATCACTAATTTCAGAAGACCGACCACAACAACCATGACAGAGCAGAACTTCTGGAACCATAAAAAGTCTTCATCTAAACTACCTCTTAGGATCTGTGCAAACACTAATATCTCTAATGATAGAAGACCCATGTTGACAACCACAACTGAGCAGAATGTTTCCTGATACTATAAAGAGACCTTGGGGTTTGACATTGAGCATCTCTGGAGCCTGTAGTTGTTCCCATGACATTATGCTTCAAAATTGGAGAAACCCTGTACCTCCTAGGCCAAGAGAATTCCCTTTCTATTTTCCCCAATACTTACTGTGCCTATGAAAAAAACCCACAAAACCTTGCCACACCAGCCTTCCTTCCTTTTTACTTTCTTCATTCTTGTTGTTGTTTAATGGAATAAATATTATTTTTTAAGCTGGATAGATAGTGATAGTATAAGAGGTAAAATGATTGCCTTGCATATGGCAGACCCTGAATGAATTTATGGCCCAACCCCTCACCCAAATTCTTTTTGGCTGTTGTTTTTGGGCTACACCTGTGCTCAAGCAGTGCTCAGGAATTTCTCTTAGCTTTATACTCAGGGATCAATCCTGGTGGGTTTCAGGGGATCATGTCAGGGCTGTTTATTGTTGCAGTTGTATTTTTTGACATTGCTTGTTTTGTTTTTTTTTCTTTTCTTCTTGTAAATTAATATTGATAGTGTCTAGATGGATTCATCCCAGCATTGTTTTTTTCCCCTAATAGAACCACAGAATTTGAATCATCTTGTTCTGCCTCATAAATTGAGGGTAAAATTTTGGAAAAAAAAAAAAAAGGTACCAGGAGCAGTAGCATGTAGCATGAACATTGAGTGGAAATAAAAACATGATCAGACCTAAATACCCAACCTAAAGTCAACGACAATGGAATTACAATTCCCAATCTACAACAAGTTATATAAAAAGGGACCTATTATACTAGCAGTCCAGGAGACAAAGAGCGGAGGTGTGGATTGCATGCCTGGAACAGGGGAGGAAGGAGGACAACACTGGTGGTGGGAATGGCCCTAATTCACTGTCACTATGTGCCTTAAATATAACTGTGAAAACTTGTAATTCACATTGGTCACTATAAAATTTAAAATATTATATATAAAAACAACAATTTAAAGTAATATAAGCACCCGTGTTTACTGCAACATTACTTATGATACTCAAGAGCTGAAAACAATCAAATGTAGTGCCCATTAACAGATAACTAGGTCTCTCTCTCACACACATACACACAAATACACACATGCACACAAAAAAATAAAATACCACCATTTACAACAACATGGATAGATTTAGAGGGAATAATGCTTAGGTAAAATATGCCAGAGAACACTGAAAGATTTCACTAGTGTAAATAATGAAAACAAAAAAGATAAATATAAATAAAATAAAAATAAAGTTTCAGGGGCCAGGGTGACAATATGGTGGGTAGAGTATTTGCCTTGTATGCAACTGGCCCCGTTTCAATCTCCAGCCCTGCTATGATCCCCTGAAACCCACCAGGAGTGATCCCTGAGTATAAAGCTAAGAGCACTGCTTGTGCACAAGTGTGGCCCAAAAACAACAACCAAATAGAATTTGGGTGAGGGGTTCAGTCATACATTTATCCAGGGTCTGCCATATTTTACCCTAGCCTAAAGAAAATAAATTTTATTCCACTAGATTATTTCATTGTTGGTATAAAATTAAGGAATAGTAGTTATGAATCATACATTTTTATTACTGAAATACACCTTTCTTTTTTAATTTTTTATTTAAACAAATTTATTACATACATGATTGTGTTTGGGTTTCAGTCATGTAAAGAACACCACCCATCACCAGTGCAACATTCCCATCACCAATGTTCCAAATCTCCCTCCTCCCCACCCAACCCCCGCCTATACTCTAGACAGGCTTTCTATTTCCCTCATACATTCTCATTATTAGGATAGTTCAAAATGTAGTTATTTCTCTTACTAACCTCATCCCTGTTTGTGGTGAGCTTCATGAGGTGAACTGTAACTTCCAGTTCTTTTCTCTTTTGTGTCTGAAAGTTATTATTGCAAGAATGTCTTTCATTTTTCTTAAAACCCATAGATGAGTCAGACCATTCTGTGTCTTTCTCATTCTCTCTGACTTATTTCACTCAGCATAATAGATTCCATGTACATCCATGTATAGGAAAATTTCATGACTTCATCTCTCCTGACAGCTGCATAATATCCCATTGTGTATATGTACCACAGTTTCTTTAGCCATTCATCTGTTGAAGGTTATCTTGGCTGTTTTCAGAATCTTGCTATGGTAAATAGTGCTGCAATGAATATAGGTGTAAGGAAGGGATTTTTGTATTGTATTTTTGTATTCCTAGGGTATATTCCTGGTAGTGGTATAGCTGGGTCATATGGAAGCTCGATTTCCAGTTTGTGGAGGAATCTCCATATCACTTTCTATAAAGGTTGAACTAGACGGCATTCCCACCAGCAGTGGATAACAGTTCCTTTCTCTCCACATCTCTGCCAACACTGCTTGTTCTCATTCTTTGTGATGTGTGCCAATTTCTGGGGTGTGAGGTGGTACCTCATAGTTGTTTTGATTTGCATCTCCCTGATGATTAGTGATGTGGAGCATTTTTTAACATAATTTTTATTTTAATTGTAGTGGCTTACATATCGTTCACAGTAATATTCCAGGTACATATTTACATTGAATCAGGGGAATTCCCACCACCGAATTGTCCTCCCACAACTGCTCTCATCCTGCCTCCCATATCCTCCACTCTTCCCCCCAGGGGCTGCTAGAATATGTGGTCCCCTCTGTGTCTAGTTAATTACTTAGTGGGCTTATAACTGTTTGGTCTTGGTACCTCCATTATTGCCCCCTGTAGTTGGGAGGTGGTACTAGAAAGATCAAGTTATGTGGATTTGTTTGAGGAAGAGAAAGATAATATAATGTGGTAAAAATTTACTACGCAGACTATGAGCAGAGTCATTCTACAGGCTCTCATCCTTGGTTTGAGGGATGATGGGGAAAAGAAGAAGGTGAAACACCACAGAAGTTCAAAAAGAGGAATCAAATAAGATATTCAGTGAGCACTGCAGCCATAAAAATATGCACCACATAGTTGCCATGGTCTTGAGATAGGAAATATGACAAGGCGAAAGGAGGAAGAAAAGAAGAAAGAAAAAATAAATATATAATTAAAAAATGGACAACTACTTCAATATTTACCCCCCAAAAAAGAATTCGATCAAACCCAGATAAAAAACATTTTTTAATTTAAAAAAAGGATTATTTAGTGTTTTTTGTCTCCTCCCCCCTCATAGGCACAGTAAATTTTGGGGTCATCCGAAACGGGAATCCCCTTGACCTAAGAGATACAGGGTTTCTCCACCCTTGGAATATATTGTCATGGGATCATCTATAGACTCCTTTCATGTTCATTTACTCTCCCCTTGGTGTTTTTGTGCCATATGGAAAACTTCTGCTCCAATCTGGATGATAAAGCCAGACCTCTAAATCTAGGGGTCTCAGTCTGTGCACAGGTCAAGGAGTGGAACTTATGATGATGACTTTTTTTGTGATTTTAGAAGTTCTGTTTCCTCGATGTCATTTTAATCTGTCTTCTGTGGTTGGTGGTCTTGGACCTTGCGCTGAAGCTCAGAAGGAGTCTGGGATATCTTCTTTCGTTATGATTCCAGAAGACCTGTTCAGTTGCAATTGCCTCAGTCAGGACTCTGGCATTGGAGGTCATGTTTGTTATGCAGGACGTAGACCAGACCCTAGACTAGGGCTTTCTTGTTGGTCCCAGAATACATACTGCCCGGTCATGGTTCTATCAGCCAGTCATCTGTAGATCACGTTCTTGGCTTTTGCACAGCCCATAGTGTGGTAAGTCTCCAATTTTGTTTTATCATTAGTTGGTAAGGTAAGATAACCTGTTCTTATGTCCATTTATTCCCAATTTCCTAGTTGTCAGGATCTCATATTAGAACTGGCACATGTTGGAGATCGAGTAATATTCAGGATGTCCCAGGTGGGCTTTGGTTCCTGTAGCTGTTGTCGATTCTATGTCTGTGGTTCAGGATTGAAGTCTGGATGGTCGGTGTATAATCTTCTGGCGTCTAAGATGGATCCACATGACATATTTTCAAGGTGGGAGATTCCCCTGTATTGTAAATAAGTAAGAGTTCTTATCTCTAGTAGATAAGAGCTTGTTTATATATGTGGGATTTCCCCTTTTTTAGTGTGTCTTTGCAGGAAGAAATGGTGCTTTATTATATTGCCAGTGCATTTGGGGGTGAAAAGAACAGAGAAAAAAGTCACACACCCAAAAACATAAAAATAGAAATAAAAATATATATTTTCTCACATATGTATAGTGAAAAATGATTGTAAGTAAAGTGAAATAAAAAATAAAGAGCTAGTGTTATACAGATCTTATACTTATGATGAAGTATATGTTTCTCCATTGCCTTTTGAGATTTTCTTGTGGGGTGTGGGTTCCCCGGCACCTTTTCATCGCACCCCCTGCCCTTCCTGAGATTGGTAATATATTTGAGGGGGGTCTTGTGTAAAGTTCTTGCAATGGGAGTCCTTTTAGGGCTAAGTCTGGTATCCAGCAGTAGTCCACGTTAGGATAAGTTGGTAGGGAGAGTCACACAGCATGAGTCAGTAGAGGTGTTGGTTGTCTTTTCCTGCCAGGGACGAGGTGTGGGTTTGAGTGGATGTCCCTTCACTCGGGTGCTGGGTACTGGTTCGTTGGGGTTGGAGGTCAGTCTTGATGCCTAATAGATTAAGAACAGAGGGTGAAGAGTTTTAATAAATTGGAAAATCTGGATGGGATTGAAGGGTGAAGGGGTAGTCAGATTCCTGAAAGGGGGATAGGGGAGAGTATTTGGAAGGGGCAGAAAGGAAGAAAGGGGAAAATAAGATTAAATAGGGAATAAAAAAAAGGAAGAGGGAGTAGTGAGAAGAGAGGTGAAAAGAGTGGGGGCATGTCATTTTGCTTGAATATGTATGATGAGTGGGCCCCTTAGTATAAGTCTGCAGGTCATAGTTGATGCTTCAGTGGTCTGGCTGGTCACATGTTTCAGGTCCTAAAAGAAGGTATGCCCTAGAGATAAATGGTGTGTTAAAAAGTTTTCTCCGGACAATTTTGTAACACAACCTGGGTATGGTATCTCGTGTGGCTTAGCTCTGAGATGCCATCTTAGGTTGTCCATCCTTTGTATCCAAGAACACCTGTGGACAGAAAAGCTGAGAGGTTATTTTGAATATATTAAGCTTAAGGCATTAACACCTATTATTTTGAAATACTTCGGTTGTAGTCAGTGATTTCCCGTGGTATTCTTTACCTGTAACCTTGTATAAGATCCCTAAGAGATTACCATGAGCCTTTGCAGTATCAGGCTGATTACATACCTGTTCATTCTATGCTGCTGTTTCTGCAGATGTTGGTTTCTTTATGGTTTAATGTGTGATCGAGAGTTTATGAGAGTTTTTTTCATGTGTTCTGAGCACTTCTGCCCAATATATGTGTGGTATTATAGTGTTCAGAGTTTCTATCCCGTTAAGTCCCATTGTTTGATCTTTGAATGTTAGTTGTATATATGGTGTAGTTTCTAGGTGATTCAGAATAGTGCCATCATTCTGTGTTTATCTTTCATCTTCTGACTTACTTCGTTTAACATAATATGTTCAATGTCCATACATGTTGCTGCAAAGTCTGTGACTGAATCATTTCTTACTGCCATGTAGTATTCCATTGTGTATAGATACCACATCTTAATGATTCACTCATCTGTTGTTGGGTATCGAGGTTGGTTCCAAGACTTGGCTATTATACTGAGTGCTGCGTTAAATAGTGGGGTGCACACATATTTGGGGATGAATGTCCTTCCAGCTTGAGGGTAGATACCCAGGAGAGCAATTGCTGGGTCTAATGGCAGCTCAATTCTGAGTTCCTTGAGCAATCTCCAGACTGTTCTCCATAGGGGTTGGACTAGGGGGCATTCCCACCAGCAGTGGATGAGAGTGCCTTTCATACCACATCCCCGCCAAAAGAGATTGTTCCCATTATTTTTGATGTGAGCCATCCTCACTGGTGTAAGGTGGTACCTCATTGTTGTCTTGATTTGGGTTTCCGTAATGATGAGTGAAGGTGAACATGTTTTCATGTGTTTTTGGCCATCTTTCAATCTTCTTCGGTGAAGTGTCTTTTCAGTTCATCTCCCCATTTTTCTATGGCTTTATTTGGTTTTGTGGAGCTCATCTTTCTGAGTGCTTTGTATATTCTGGATATCAGCTCTTTATTGGACATGTTGAGTGCAAAGATTTTTTCCCATTCAGTTGCCTGTCTTCTTGTGTTGAGTATTTTTTCTTTTGCCATGCAGAAGCTATTTAGTTTGGTGTAGTCCCATTTGTTTATGTTCGATGCTAAAGTTCTTGCCATTGGCAATCTATCATCAAAGACTTTTTTTGATATATAGGCCTTCGATTGTTCCGCCTATTTTTTCTCAATAAACTTTATGGTTTCGGGTCTGATTTTGAGGTCTTTGATCCATTTTGAGTTTACTTTTGTACATGGAGTGAGGAATGGGTCAATTTTCAATTTATTACAGGTGGTTTTCCAGTTGTACCAACACCATTTGTTGAAAAGACTTTCTTTGTCCCATTTCAAGTTCTTGGCTCTTTTGTCAAATATTAGTTGACTATATATCTGGGGGCTTATGTCTAGAAATTCTGTTTTAACCCACTGGTCTGAGGCTCTATCTTTTACCAGTACCATGCCGTTTTGATCACTATGGCTTTATAGTATAGCTTCAGGTTAGGTAGCGAGATGCCACCCAGCTTCTTGTTTTTTAGTATGTGTTTGGCTATCCTGGGTCTTTTGTGGTTCCAGATGAATTTTATGATTGATTGTTCTAAGTATTTAAAGAATGATGTCTGAATTTGGATGGGGATTGCATTAAATCTATATAGGAGTTTGGGTAGGATGGTCATTTTGACTATATTGATTCTACCTACCCATGAGCATGGGATGTTCTTCCATTTCCTTAGATCCTCTTCAATTTCTTTCTGAAGTGTTTTGAAGTTTCCCTGGTATAAGTCCTTCACTTCCCTTGTAAGGTTGATCCCTAGGTATTTAATGCTTTTTGCTACTATTTTAAATGGAACTGAATTCTTTTTTTTTTTTTTTTTTTTTTTTTTTTTTTTTTTTTTGGTTTTTTTTGGGTCACACCCTGTGACGCTCAGGGGTTACTCCTGGCTATGCGCTCAGAAGTTGCTCCTGGCTTCTTGGGGGACCATATGGGACGCCGGGGGATCGAACCGCGGTCCGTCCTAGGCTGGCGCAGGCAAGGCAGGCACCTTACCTCCAGCGCCACCGCCCGGCCCCCGGAACTGAATTCTTAATCTCTCTCTTCTACTTTATTATTTGTGTAGAGAAATGCTACTGTCTTTTGTGTATTCACTTTGTAGCCAGCCACTTTGCTGTATTGGTTAATTATTTCTAGGAGTTTTACTGTGGACTCTTTAGAATTTTCTATGTATATCATCACATCATCTGCAAAGAGGGATAATTTGAGTTCCTCTTTCCTAATTTGGATTCCTTTGATTCCCTTCTCTTGTCGGATTGCTATTGCTAGGAGTTCTAAGATTATATTGAATAAGAGTGGAGAGAGTGGACAGCCTTGCCTAATTCCTGACCTTAGTGGAAATGTTTTCAGTTTTTCGCCATTGAGGATAATGTTGGCTGTGGGCTTTTCATCGATAGCTATAACTATCTTGAGAAAGGTTCCTTCTAAGCCTATTTTGCTGAGTGTTTTAAACATGATGGGTGCTGAATATTGTCAAATGCCTTCTCTGCATCGATTGATTTGATCATGTAGTTTTTGTTTTTCTTGTTGTTGATGTGGTGTATAATGTTGATTGATTTACGTATGTTGAACCAACCTTGCATCCCTGGGATGAAACTCACTTGGTCATGGTGTATAATCTTTCTGATGTAGTGCTGGATTCGGTTTGCTAAAATTTTGTTGAGAATTTTTGCATCTATGTTTATTAGGGAGATTGGTCTGTAGTTTTTTTTCTTGGTGCTGTCCTTGCCATCTTTGGGAATGAGTGTGATATTAGCCTCATAAAAGGAGAGGGTTCCTGTCTTTTCTATGGTTTGGAAAAACATGTGGATCAATGGTAGTAAGTCTTCTTGGAATGTTTGATAGAATTCACCTGTAAAACCATCTGGACCTGGACTTTTGTTCTTAGGGAGTTTCTTAATTACATCTTCGATTTCCTCTGAAGTGATTGGCCTGTTTAGATTTTCTAAATCTTCAGATTCCAGTCTTGGTAGCTGGTATTTTTTCAAGAATCTGTCGATTTCTGCTGAGTTCTCTAGTCTAACTGAGTATAGTTTTTCATAATATGACCTCATGATATGTTGTATTTCTTGGGGTTCTGTTGTAATCTCTCCCCTTTCATTTGTGATCCTATTAATTTGGGTGATTTCCCTCTTTTTTTTTTGGTGAGTCTTGCCAGTGGTTTGTCTATCTTGTTTATTTTTTCAAAGAACCAACTCCTGGTCTCATTGATTTTTTTGTATTGTTTTCTTGGTTTCTATGTTGTTTATTTCTGCTCTGGTTTTTATTATTTCTTGACTTCTTGTTGTGGTTGGATTCTTTGCTGCAGTTGTTCCAGTTTCTTAAGGTGATTCTTTAAATTGTTGTTTTTGTTATTTTCCTCTTTTCTGACATAAGCCTGTATTGCTATGAGTTTCCCCCTAATTACTGCTTTCGCTGTGTCCCAGAAGTTTTGACAAGTTGTCTATTCATTATCGTTTGTCTCAAGGAATCTTTTTATTTCTTCCTTGAGTTGCTCTTTGATCCAACTGTTGTTGAGTAGCATGTTGTTTAATCTCCAGGTGTTTGGTTTTCTTCATTGTTTCTTCTTCCAATCAATTTTGACCTCTGTTGCATACTGATCTGATAGGGTGCTTCTGATGATCCTTACACTTGTGGTTTTATATAAGTTAGATTTATATCCTAAGGCATGGTCTATTCTGGCGAAGGTTCCATGTGGGCTTGAGAAGAATGTGTATTCTGCTTTTTGGGGGTGGAGGGCCCTTTATAAGTCTACTAGCCCAAGATCTTCTAATTTTTTGTTTAGGGCTCTTATTACTTTGCTATTTTTCTGCCTGATGGATCTATCCAGTGGTGATAGTGGAGTATAGAGATCCCCTACTAATATCATATTTCCCTTCATGTGTTTCTCTAGGTTTTTGAGTAATTGCCTCACATATTTTGCAGAGTCTACATTAGGTGCATAAATATTGACCAGGGTTAGTGCTTCTTGATCTATTGTTCCCCTGATCAGTATGTAGTGACCATCCTAGTCTCTGATCACTTTCTTGAGGTTGAATGCAATTTGGTCTGATATTAGGATGGCCGTCCCTGCTCTTTTTTGTTTTCCATTGGCCTGAATAATTGATTTTCATCCTTTTATTCTAAGTGTGTGCCTGTCCTGCATTACTAGATGTGTTTCTTGTAAGCAGCAGAAGTTCCGGTTCCAGTTCTCTAGTATATGTCTTTTAATGGGAGAGTTTAGACCATTAACTTTAGGGAGATTATTGACAGAGAGGGCTGTTATGTAGTTGTGTTGTGTAGGATTGCTGTTGCTATTACAATAGGGGATTTGGATTGTGTAATTCATCTCTGAGTAGGTCATTTAAGATTGGTTTTGTTTGCGCAAATATTGCTAGATTGTTTTTATTTGAGAATATTTTTAGTCTTCTTTCCCATATGAATGAGAGCTTTGCTGGGTATTGGACCCTAGGTTGGAAATTTCTTTCACTCAGTCATTTAAATATGTCATTCCACTGTCTTCTTGCTTGAATTGTTTTAAATGGGAGATCTGGTTTGATTCTTATGTCCCTTCCTTTGTATTTGAGGTTACTTTTCTCCCTTATGGCTTTTAAGAGTTCATCTTTCTCTTTGTTTTTTGCCATTTGGATTACTATATGTCTTGGTGTTGGCTTATTAGGGTCTATTTTATTAGGGACTCTTTTTACTTCCTGGAGTTGCATTGATTCTCTTTCCAAATGGTTGGAAAATTTTCTGCTATTATTTCCCTGACCACTTGTTCTTCCCCTTTCCCTGTTTCCTCCCCTTCTGGTATACCTAAAATTCTTAGATTATTTCTTTTGTTTTTGTTTATTAAGTACTGGACTTTCTCTTCTAGTGCTTTGCCTTTTATTTCCTCGTTGGTTTTCTGGATGGTTTTTGATTGCAGTTTTTCTTCGAGTTGTTCTATATGCTTCTCCAGCTGTGAAATTCTACTCGTATAGATTTTTACATTATTTATTGTTTCCTAAAATTCCACTTGTATGGAATTTCTCATATTCTGTAGCAGTTCTTCTCTTAGTTGGTTGATTTCTTTTATCCACAGTTTTCTTGTACTCGCTGGCTAGTGCTTCTTTCATATGATTTACCATGATTTGCATTTTTTTCATGCCTGTTTTCAGATCTTCATCTCTTGGATCTGTTCATGTTGGTGCACTTGGAAGCTTGTTTGCATTTCCTTCCATATCTCCAGATATTAGGGTCTTCCTTGGTTTACCCATATTTCTGTGCAATTCTTGGTGTTGCCTGGTCTGCAGGGCCTTTCGATTAAGTGCACTTTTTCCACCTGCGTTGTTTGATTTAGGTATTTCTGGTTTGTTTGGTATTTTGTTTCCAATTTTAAAGGCTCTTAATTATTTAAGAAATTTGGGTGTTAGGTCTGAGCTGGCTAAACCTATATGTTGTGTTAGGCTATATTCACGCGAATACGATAGTGTTTGCGTGGTTCACATGGTCGGCATGGTTGGGCGGGGCTTCCCTACCTGAGGCAGACAGGAAAAACCGGTGGGGAGGAGCTAGGGCCGTTCCACAATCAGCGTGGTTGGGCAGGGCTTCCCTACCTGGGACAGACAGAAAAAAACCAGCAGGGAGGAGCTAGGGTTGGGCGGGGCTTCCCTACTTGGGGCAGACAGCAAAAAAAAACTCGTGGGGAGGAGCGGAGGAGCTAGGGCCATTTGCTCAGTCAGCGAGGTTGGGAGGGGCTTTCCTACCTGAGGGAGACAGGAAAAACCGGTGGGGAGGAGCTAGGGCCGTTCACACAATCGGCGTGGTTGGGCCGGGCTTCCCTACTTGGGGCAGACAGGAAAAACCCAGCAGGGAGGAGCTAGGGCCGTTTGGGTGGTAGGCATGGTTAGGCCCATGTGGAACATTTTTTCACGTGTTTTTTTTTTTTTTTGCCATTTGTATTTCTTCTTTGTCAAAGTGTCTGTCCATTACTTCTCCCCATTTTTGGATGGGATTAGATGTTTTTTCCTTGTAAATTTTGGTCAGTGCCTTGTATATTTTGGATATTAGCCCCTTATCTGATGGGTATTGGGTAAATAGTTTCTCCCACTCAGTAGGGGGCTCTTGTATCCTGGGCGCTATTTCTTTTGAGGTGCAGAAAATTCTCAGTTTAATATATTCCCATCTGTTAATCTGTGCTTTCACTTGCTTGAAGAATGCAGTTTCCTCTTTGAAGATGCCTTTAGTCTCAATGTCCTGGAGTTTTTTACCAACGTGTTGTTCTATACATCTTATGGTTTCAGGTCTGATATCGAGGTCTTTCATCCATTTGGATTTAACCTTCATATATGATGTTAGCTGGGGGTCTAAGTTCAATTTTTTGCAAGTCGCTAGCCAGTTCTGCCAACAACACTTGTTGAATAGGCTTTCCTTGCTCCATTTAGGATTTCTTTCTCCTTTATCAAAAATTAGGTAATTGTATGTCTGGGGAACATTCTCTGAGTATTCTAGCCTATTCCACTGATCTGAGGGCCTGTCTTTATTCCAATACCATGCTGTTTGGATAACTATTGCTTTGTAGTACAGTTTAAAGTTGGGGAAAGTAATTCCTCCCATGTTCTTTTTCCCAAAGATTGCTTTAGCTATTCTGGGTGTTTATTGTTCCAAATGAATTTCAAAAGTGCCTGATCCACTTCTTTGAAGAATGTCATGGGTATCTTTAGAGGGATCACATTAAATCTGTACAATGCTTTGGGGAGTATTGCCATTTTGATGATGTTAATCCTGCCAATCCATGAGCAGGATATGTGTTTCCATTTCCACATGTTCTCTCTTATTTCTTGGAGCAGAGTTTTATATTTTTCTTTGTATAGGTCCTTCACATTTCTAGTCAAGTTGATTCCAAGATATTTATTTGAGTTTGTGTGGCACTATTGTGAATGAAGTTTTTTCTTATGGTCCATTTCTTCCTTATTATTATTGGTGTATAAAAAGGCCATTAATTTTTGTGTGTTAATTTTGTAGCCTGCCACATTGCTATATGAGTCTATTGTTTTTAGAAGCTTTTTCGTAGAGACTTCAGGGTTTTCTTAAGTAGAGTATCATGTCATCTGCAAACAGTGAGAACTTGATTTCTTCCTTTCCTATCTGGGTTCCCTTGATGTCTTTTTCTTGCCTAATTGCTATAACAAGTACTTCCAGTGCTATGTTGAATAGGAGTGGTGAGAGAGGACAGCCTTGTCTTGTGCCAGAACTTAGAGGAAAGGCTTTCAGTTTTTCTCTATTGAGGACAATATTTGCCTCTGGCTTGAGGTAGATGGCCTTAACTATATTGAGAAAGGTTCCTTCCATTCCCATCTTGCTGAGAGTTTTGATCAAGAATGGGTGTTGAACCTTATCAAATGCTTTCTCTGCGTCTATTGATATGATCATGTGATTTCTATTTTTGTTTTTGATGTTGTGTAATATGTTGATAGATTTATGGATGTTAAACCATCCTTGCATTCCTGGGATGAAACCTACTTGACTGTAGTGGATGATCTTCTTAATGAGGCATTGAATCCTATTTGCCAGGAATTTGTTGAGGATCTTTGCATCTGTATTCATCAGCGATATTGGTCTGTAATTTTTTTTGGTAACATCTCTGTCTGGTTTAGGTATCAAGGTGATGTTGGCTTCATAAAAGCTATTTGGAAGTATTCCTGATTTTTCGATTTCATGAAAGAGTCTTGCCAGGATTGGTAGAAGATCCTCTTGAAAGGTTTGAAAGAATTCGTTAGTAAATCCATCTAGGCCTGAACTTTTGTTTTTGGGCAGACATTGATTACTGTCTTAATTTCCTCAATAGTGATGGGTGTGTTTAGATATGCTACATCCTCTTCATTCAAATGTGGAAGATTATAAGAGTGCAACAATTTATCCATTTCTTCCAGGTTTTCATTTTTTAGTGGCATAGAGTTTCTCAAAGTAGTTTCTGATTACCATTTGGATCTCTACCATATCAGTAGTGATCTCTCCTTTTTCATTCCTAATACGAGTTATCAAGTTTCTCTCTCTCTTTTTCTTTGTTAGTTTTGCCAGTCATCTATCAATCTTGTTTATTTTTTTCAAAGAACCAACTTCTGCTATTGTTGATCTTTTGGATTTTTTTTCGGGTTTCCACTTCATTGATTTCTGTTCTCAGCTTTGTTATTTCCTTCTGTCTCCCTATTTTTGGGTCCTTTTGTTGAGTACTTTCTAATTCTATGAGCTGCGTCATTAAGTTATTCAGGTATGCCCCTTTTTGTTTCCTGATGTGTGCTTGCAAAGCTATAAATTTTTCTCTCAGTACTGTTATTGCTGTGTCCCATAGGTTCTGATAATTTGTGTCTCCATTGTCATTTGTTTTCAGGAAGGTTTAGATTTCCTCTTTGATTTCATCTTGAAACCACTGATTATTCAGTATTAGGCTGTTTAACTTTCAGGTATTTAAGTTTTTCTTCTCTGTGGCTTTGTAGTTCACATCTAATTTCAGAGCCTTGTGGTCAGCAAAGGTAGTCTGCAAGATTTCTATCCTCTTGATTTTATGGAGGTTTGTTTTATGTGTCAGCATATAGTCTATCCTGGAGAATGACCCATGCACATTGGAGAAGAATGTGTATCCAGGTTTTTGTGATGGAGTGTCCTATATATATCTACTAATCCCCTTTCTTCCATTACTCTTTTCAGAGCTAGTATATTTTTGTTGGGTTTCAGTCTGGTTTACCTCTCAGTGTTGACAATGCCGTGCTGAGGTCTCCCACAATTATTGTGTTCTTATTGATATTATTTTTCAGATTTGTTAACAGTTTTATCAACTATTTTGCTGGCCTCTCATTCGGTGCATATATGTTTAGGAGAGTGATTTCTTCCTGCTGTACGTATCCCTTGATTAATAAAAAATGTCCATCTTTGTCCCTTACAACTTTCCTAAGTATAAAGTTTGCATCATCTGATATTAATATGGCCACTCCAACTTTTTAATGGGTGTTGTTTACTTGGATGATTTTCCTCCAGCCTTTTATTTTGAGTCTATATTTGTTCTGACTATTCAGGTGCATTTCTTGTAGGCAGCAGAAGGTTGGATTGAGTTTTTTTTATCCATTTAGCCACTCTGTGTCTCATAACTGGTGCATTTAGTCCATTGACATTGAGAAAAAGAATTGTCCTGGGAGTTAGTGCCATCTTTATATTGAGGTTTGGTGTGTCTGTTGGTCAGTCTTGACTTAAAGTAGGCCGTTCAGTTTTTCCTTTAAGAATGGTTTTGAGTCTGTTAAGTTTCTGAGCTGTTGTTTGTCTGTGAAACCATGTATTGTTCCTTCAAACCTGAAAGTGTGTTTTGCTGGGTGCAGTATTCTAGGTGAAGCATTTATTTCATTGAGTTTTGTCATTATGTCCCACCACTGCCTTCTGGCCTTGAGTGTTTCCAGTGACAGGTCTGCAGTAAATCTCAAGGATATTCCCTTGAATATAATTTCTCTTTGTGATCTTGTTGCTTTCAGAATTCTTTCTCTCTCTGTGGGTTTCGTCATTGTGACTAGGATGTGTTTTAGGGTGTTTTTTTCTGGGGTCTCTTTTAGTTGGTACTCTTCGGGCATGCAGAATTTGATCACATGTATTCTTTAGCTATGGTAGTTTCTCTTTAATGATGTTCTTGTCCATTGATTCTTCCTGGAGATTTTCTTCCTGGGTCTCTGGGACTCCAATGATTCTTACGTTGTTTCTGTTGAGCTTATCATAGACTTCTATTTTCATCTATTCCCATTCTTTGAGTAATTTTTCCATTGTTTGATCGTTTGCTTTAAGGATTTTTTTCAATTTCTTCTGCTGTATAGAATTGTTATTCATCTCATCTTCCAGTGTACTAATTCTATCCTCAGCTGCTGTTAACCTGTGGGAAGGCTCAACCATGTTTTTCTTCAATTCATCTACTGAGTTTTTCAGACCTGCATTTAACCTGAAATTTCAGTTTGGAATTTTCTGATTTCTATCTTCATATTCTCTTGATCCTTATTTTTTTTTTTTTTTTGGTTTTTGGGCCACACCCGATAACGCTCAGGGGTTACTCCTGGCTATGCGCTCAGAAGTTGCTCCTGGCTTGGGGGACCATATGGGACGCCGGGGGATCGAACCGCGGTCCGTCTCCTAGGCTAGCGCAGGTAAGGCAGGCACCTTACCTCCAGCGCCACCACCCGGCCCCTCTCTTGATCCTTATTAGTGTTCTCTTCTGTACTTTCTTTGAGTTCTTTGAACATCTTCCATATTGCGACTCTAAACTCCTTATCTGAGAGACTGACTAGTTGGTTGGTCATGTTCAAATCATCAGAGTTGTCATCGTCATTCTCTATGTCTGGCACTGGCCTGCATTGTTTCCCCATTGTCACACTTGTATTGTGGGTTTTTCTATGTGTTGTGGTTGTATTCATTAGCTAAATGATGTGCACCGCCGGGAAGCTTTGCTTCCCGTCCATGCTCCTCTGGTTCTATCCTTTCTGGGAGTGTAAACTCACCTCCAGGGAAGGCTCCAGGGAAGGCGAGCTGTCCGTAGTTGAGCCACACACAGGATGAAATTGGGCCGATAATGGAGCACAGCACAGAAGACAGGCAGATAGTGGTGCTGTCATCTGAGTTCCAGCAGGGTTCACCGGCTTCCCCTTTCTGGGCTTATAAACTCACCTCCAGGTAAGGCTCCAGGTAAGGCAAGCCATCTGCAGATGAGCCACACACAGGATAAAATCAGGCCGATAATGGAGCACAGCACAGAAGACAGGCAGATATGGGTGCTGGAATCTGAGTTCCAGCAGAGTTCAGTGGCTTCCCCTTTCTGGGTGTGTAAGCTCACCTCCAGGGAAGGCTCCAGGGAAGGCGAGCCGTCCGCAGATGAGCCACACACAGGATGAAATAAGGCCAAAAATGGAGCACAGCACAGAAGACAGGCAGATAGATGTGCTGGCATCTGAGTTACAGCAGAGTTCAGTGGCCTGAAATATACCTTTCATATCATTTCACCCAATATTTTTATTACTGAAATATACCTTTCATCATTTCATGTAACCCCACCACTTGTAGGTGAAATGGAAGCCTCATGAGTAAGTGTTGTGGTGTAAATAACATACTGTGACATTAGATATTATATACTAGAAATGGCATTGTGGGTTCACAAATCATCTAGGTATATTCAATAATTGAAGTTTAAATTGTGTGCATAGAGGAATTCAGACATTAATATTACATATTTTGGTTTTATTTTATAAAACATTTCAGGCTTTCTTTTATGCTCTTGAAATTAATTTTAGCACAATATTAGGTTTTTAAAAAATATGAAAATAGGGGTCCCTGGCCTAGGGTAGGGAGCAGGTCCCTGAGCTCTGGGCTTGGGAGGGTCTCCCTCCCTTCCCGGAGCAGGTTTTTTAGCCGGCGTGGACAGGCAGCTGGCAGGCCCCCCCATGTGCCAGCGGCCGCGTGGTCCAGCCTAGGGTAGGGGTGGTCCAGTTCGGGACACGGGCCTAGGGAGGGGCTTAGGGGGTGGAGTTTGATTTGGTGGGTGGCAGATAGCTGCTTAGCTATACTCAGTCTGTCACTGGTAATTTCATACCAGTCTACATTTTGCAAACCGCACGGGGGCTAGTGCCCCCGCGCGAACACTTTCTCCTTCCAACCATCAGTACCCCAGATTTACCCTTCTTAACTTCAGTAACACATAGTTCTAATCTCTGACCTAAGACAATACAGTATATGACAGTATATGTAACAAATCCCAGAACTATTTAGGACATAAATTGAACACATATATCTTTTGAATATTTTAATGGTATTTTCTTTAGCTGATGTAACTCTCTATATATTCTTCTACCATGATGTTTCTATTCACTTTTCATCTTGTCTTTTCTTTGTAAGCTGTTCAGTAAGGATCGTTGGTGGAACTGTCCCCCTGTTTGATGCCTATGATTGAACTATGTCATGGAAATTGCTGGTCTTGTTCCTATTGCCTCCAGATGCACCAATAACGCCCCATGGCATTGATTCTTGTTTGCATAGACACATTAAAATGGGAAAACATCATACATACAGATAAGTTCTTATCTAATAAATCTCAGTACAATGTACCTTACACCCTGAACATTGATATAATGACCTGGCACAGGCCTCAGAAGAATGGGCATCCTCCATTCACGCCGGAACCAGGCAAGCTAACTACGAAACATCCAAGGTCTTTTACAGCAACAGCTGGAAGCAGTCCTCTGCCAGGAAGGACACTGCCAAGGGTCTGACATCGACCTCTTAAAAAGAGACTTCTGTTTACACTGAGAAGACTTGACAGCAACAATGACCTGCTCTACAAGACATGGTTCTCTCTAGTCCCCCTTAAGTGTGAGGTGAAATGAGAGAATGCTCTGCACCTTCCTGACTGCAATATGGGAGATGCAGACTCCAGGATCTTTAATACAGAAGCATGATACCAACAACAGAGACTATGTGAGGAATGGAGGTGTATTGCCACTACAGACGATGACTTGAATTGAACAAACTAATTTGCCTGGAGCCTGGAGTCAGTCCTGTGCCAGAAAACTTCAGGGGTAAGGTCTCCTTGTATTTAGACCATAATTTGTCTTTCCATGTCCCTTATGTTTTGGTGGGCCTATGCAAACAAATGCCACTTTAATACCATTTTTTACTATGTTCCCTTGATTCCAATTCTTAAGAAAAACAAGCCACTAAAACTTTTGATGTTAACCTAAACTAGTTAGCATGTGCATGGAACTAGAGAAATGTACGTTGCCCTCAATGTTTAGGGAGTTACATAGGTCTAATGTCTTTAGATTATATTGTGTGCTGCTAAGAAATAGTATGTACTACAACTTGGGGTTTGAGGGACAAAGTAATTGTATTGTACAGGTGTTCAGTTCTGTTTCTATTAGTGTTCTTTGGCTGAAAGTTCAAGGCTGAGATATCATCGATGGGACTACCGAGAACTCTGTTTATGGGTGATTGGGCTTCCACTGTACCTTTACCCGGTCCTCTTTCTTTGCATCTTTGTTACCATAATTAAAATAATAAAAAAATAATTAAAAAAATATGAAAATAAAAAAGGAAATACTAAACAGTCACAACTGCATTTTAAAATAATGATAGCACAATATAATACTAACATCTTTCAAAATCTTTGGAATAAATTACCAAATTTTTATAAAATGAAACAGACCAATTCTAATTAGCAAATTCTTTTGTTTTTTAAATTATTTTTAAACATTGTGATTACAAATATGATTATAGTTTTATGATTACAGACATGTAACATTCCCACCACCAATTTCCCAGATCTACCTCCTCCCAACCCCACCCATACCTGTACTTGAGACAGGCTTTTTAATTCCCTCCATCATATTGTTATGATAGTTTTCAGTGTAGTTATTTCTCTAACTGCACTCATCACTCTATGTGGTGAGCTTCATGTCATGAGCTGCACTTACCAGCCCTCATCTCTCTTGTCTCTGAGATAGTGTTAAAAATGTCTTTCATTTTTCTTAAAACCCATAGATGAGTGAAACCATTCTGCGTCTTTCTCTCTCCCTCTGACTTATTTTACTCAGCATAATAGATTCCATGTACATCCATGTATAGGAAAATTTCATTACTTCATCTTTCCTGATGGCTGCATAGTGTTCCATTGTGTATATATGTACCACAGTTTCTTTAGCCACTCATCTGTTGAAGTGCATCTTGGTTGTTTACAGAGTCTGGCTATTGTAAATAGCGCTGCAAAGAATATAGATGTAAGGAAGGGATTTTTGTATTGTGTTTTTGTGTTCCTTGGGTATAGTCCTAGGAGTGGTATAGCTGGATTGTATGGGAGCTCAATTTTCAGTTTGTGAAGGAATCTCCATATCACTTTCCATTAAGGTTGGACTAGAAGGCATTCCCATCAGCAGTGAAAAAGAGTTCCTTTCTCTCCACATCCCTGCCAGCACTGCTTGTTTTCCTTCTTTGTGATGCGTGCCAATCTCAGTGGCATGAGGTGGTACCCCATAGTAGTTTTGATTTGCATCTCCCTGACGATTAGTGATGTTGAGCATCTTTTCATGTGCCTTTTGGCCATTTGCCTTTCTTCTTTTACAAAGTTTTCATTCCTTCTCCCCATTTTTTGATGGAGTTAGATGTTTTTTCTTGTATAGTTATGTCAGTACCTTGTATATTTTGGATATTAGTCCTTTATATGATGAGTATTGGGTGAATAATTTCTCCCAGTCAGTGGGTGGCTTTTTTATTCTGGGCACTATCTCCTTTGAGATGCAGAAGCTTCATAGCTTAATATAGTCCCATCTGTTTATCTCTTCTTCCACTAGTTTGGAGAGTGCTGTTTCCTCCTTAAAGATGCCTTTAGTCTCAATGTCATACAGTGTTTTACCTACATTTTGTTCTATATACCTTATAGTTTCAGATATGATATCAAGGTCTTTAAGCCATTTGAATTTAACCCTTGTACATGGTGTTAGCTGGGGGTTTAAGTTCGCTTTTTTGCATGTGGCTAACCAGTTGTACCAACACCACTTGTTGAATAGGCTTTCTTTGCTCCATTTAGGATTTCTTGCTCCTTTATCAAAAACTAGGTTGGTACATGTCTGAGGAACATTCTCTGAGTACTCAAGCCTATTCCACTAATCTGAGGGTCTGTCTTTATTCCAATACTATGCTGTTTTTAAAACTATTGCTTTATAATACAACTTAAAATTGGGGAAAGTTATGCCTTCCATATTCCTTTTCCCAAGGAGTGCTTTAGCTATTCGAGGGTGTTTATTGTTCCAAATGAATTTTAGAAGTGTTTGATCCACTTCTTTGAAGAATGTCATGGGTATCTTTAGAGGAATCGCATTAAATCTGTACAATGCTTTTGGAAGTATTGCCATTTTAATGATGTTGATCCTGCCAATCCATCAGCAGGATATGTGCTTCCATTTCCGCTTGTCTTCTCTTAATTCTTGGTACAGTGTTTTATAGTTTTCTTTGTATAGGTCCTTCACATCTTTAGTCATGTTGACTCCAAGGTATTTGAGTTTGTGTGGCGCTAATGTAAATGGGATTGTTCTCTTAATGTCCCTTTTTTTCCTATCATTATTGGTGTATAAAAAGGCCATTGATTTTTGTGTGTTAATTTTGTAGCCTGCCACTTTGCTATATGAATCTATTATTTCTAGAAGTTTTTTGCTAGACTCTTTAGGGTTTTCTAAGTAGAGTATCATGTCATCTGCAAACAGTGAAAGTTTGACTTCTTCCTTTCCTATTTGGATTTCCTTGATATCATTTTCTTGCCCATTCGCTATAGCACTATGTTGAATAGGAGTGGTGTCTTGCACCAGAATTTAGAGGGAAGGCTTTTAGTTTTTCTCCATTGAGGATAATATTTGCCATTGGCTTCTGGTAGATGGCCTTAACTATATTGAGAAAGGTTCCTTTTATTCCCATCTTGCTGAGAGTTTTCATCAAGAATGGGTGTTGAACCTTATCAAGTGGTTTTTCTGCGTCTATTGATATGACCATGTGATTTTTCTTTTTCTTTTTGTTGATGTTGTGTATTATGTTGATAGATTTACAGATGTTAAACCATTCTTGCATTCCTGGGATGAAACCTACTTGATCATAGTGAATAATCTTCTTTTTTTTTTTTTTTTGGTTTTTGGGTCACACCTGGCAGTGCTCAGGGTTTATTCCTGGCTTCAGGCTCAGAAATTGCTCCTGGCAGGCACGGGGGACCATATGGGACGCCGGGATTCGAACCGTTGACCTCCTGCATGAAAGGCAAATGGCTTACCTCCATGCTATCTCTCCGGCCCCGTGAATAATCTTCTTGATGAGGCACTGCATCCTGTTTTCCAGGATTTTATTGAGGATCTTTGCATCTGTGTTCATCAGGGATATTGGTTTTTAGTTTTCTTTTTTGGCAGCATCTCTATCTTGTTTTGGTATTAAGGTGATGTTGGCTTCATAAAAGCTATTTGGAAGTGTTCCTCTTTTTTCAATTTTTTAAAAGAGCCTGGCCAGGATTGGTAGTATTTCCTCTTGAAAGGTTTGTAAGAATCCATTCGTGAATCCTTCAGGGGCTGGGTCTTTGTTTTTGGGCAAATTTTTGATTACGGTTTTAATTTCCTCAATAGTGTTGGGGGTGTTTAGATATGCTACATCTTCTTTATTCAACCATGGAAGGTCATATGATTTCAGAAATTTATCCATTTCTTCCAGGTTTTCATATTTAGTGGCATAGAGTTTCTCAAAGTATTCTCTGAATACCCTTTGAATCTCTGCAGTATCTGCAAATTTTTTTCCTATGGCTATTAACAAAACAACTACTTCTATATTCATTATCTGTAAAGAGTTTCACAGATAAGTAATGACAAATCTTCAGGAGACAGAATACAGCTCTTGGAACACAGATCCAATTCAGATCAAAGAGTAGGTAAGTACAAGGTAGAGTGTAAAACCCAAAAAGAGCAGATTTCAAAGAATCTTTAATTTGAACTATTAACAAGTCCTATTAACATTCCCTCAGGGAAAACACACTGAATAGAATTAAATCAAGACAGTTTACTACAACAATTGCTGCATAAATTTACTAAGCCTTTACTATTGGGACCTTTTCCCAGAAGGACCCTAGTATGGCTACCCCATGGCTCTTAGTGGGTGCAAGGGATTATCCCCACTTTTGTGCATTCTTGACAACCTCTGATTGCTGTGTTCTGTACTTCTTCTCTTCTCCAGACAGACATGTTCACCAAATCATTTCGGATCAAGTCAAAGGCAGCAGTCCAGGACTCAGACATCCACAAACTACGGGATGATGCATTGACAGCTTTCTCCACCATGGCGCTTGATGAAGTGTGTGAATTAATTCCGTCAGAGAACACCATCATTTTGGTTCACATGGAGACTTTTGCAAAGAAGGCAGTGGCAGTCTACGTGACAGGAGGCAACCCCATCCTATTTGAATTGGATAATGAGTTACATCCCACAGTTTACACGTTGTGGCGCTTCCCACACCTTATTCCGACTTTCCTGACATGGCCAATTGTTCTAGAAAAATTAATACGTGGATGTGATTTAATGCTGCCAGGACTGTTGATTCCTCCTGAAGGGCTGCCCGTGGTACAGAAAGGTGAACTCTGTGGCATTGCAGCGATGGCGAACAGAGCCCCAATAGCTATTGGCTTCGCTACCATGTCTACAGCCAAGATGCTAAGACTCCGTTTAAAGGGAAAAGGATTTTGTATAATTCATACCTACCAAGACCACCTGTGGCAGTATGGACAACAGACCACTCCACCAGTTTTCACGGCACCGACACCGGCCCTCCCCGGTGATACTGATAAAAAATCAACTGATTTAAAACCCAAGCCAAAGAATGACCTAACGTTAGATGAAGATGAAGATGACGACGACGATGATGAATCAGATATTCTTGAGTATATCAAGCCAAAGTTGCCCAAAAAACCCTCAAAAGATCTCAGTGCAACCCAAAAAGGTCTCAGTGCAAGCCAGGAAGATCTCAGCGCAAGCCAGAAAGATCTCAGTGCAAGCCAGGAAGATCTCAGCGCAAGCCAGAAAGATCTCAGTGCAAGCCAGAAAAATCTCAGTGCAAGCCAGACAGATCTTAGTGCAAGCCAGAAAAATCTCAGTGCAAGCCAAATAGATCTCAGTTTAAGCCAGAAAGAAATCATTGCATGCGAAGAATATCCCAGTGTAAGTCCAGAAGTTCAACAGCACATGGATAAACTCTTGGAGCAGTGTTTCATTCTTGCTTTGATATACACAGTCAAGGAGATAGACCTCCCATTACTTCCTACCACTCTTTTTAACCGCCATATGCTTCCCTGTTGTCCAGAGAGGTACCATCTTGATATAAGGAAAACAAGTTACAGAAATATGTCTAAATTCCTGTACCAAATGCAACAGGAAAATATATTAGAGGTGAAAGAAGTAAACAATAAAGTAGAAAGCGTTGTGGCAATTAACTGGGAACATCCCAAGATTTCACCTGTCGCTACCGAGAAGCCATCCTCAACCTTCCAGATGCTGTACATGAATAGCAAGGATGAGCCTTATCAAGCCCCAGAGATAAAACAGCTCTATTTTGCCCCATCCAACATGACCCAGCTCTTTCAGGTGGCGGGCTTCAAGAAAGGAAGTCCTTTAGAGGGTAATGACGTCCGGGAAGCCCTTATTGAATATGCAAAGGCAAATAACCTATTTGAAATAAGCAGTGTAAACTCCATAAAGATGGATGCGCTCCTAAGGGGCTGTATTTTAAATCAGAGTGAAAAAACCAAGATCAAGAAGCTGTCTTGGGCTAGTCTCCTGAATAGATGTTTTGAAAAAATGCAGCCAGGCTATCAACTAACATTTCCAGGAAAAGAACCCATTGTGAAAAGGGGAGAAATCAAACCCATAAGCATTACTGTGACACACAGGAATTTAAGAATAGTAACTTTTGTCCAGAACCTGGAAACATATGGCCTCAACCCATATTCAGTGGCCATAATCATTCAGGAGAGAAGTCACTGTAGTGCCAGTGTTTATCCTATGCCTGAAACCAAAGACAGCCTAATAGTGCAAATTCATGGGAACCAGGGAATGCAACTTCGCCAACTATTGCATGAAGACTATAAACTTCCACTAAATAGTGTGGCAACCTTGGAAAGGTTGTTCCTACCATGAAGGAATTAGTGACAGACCCTCTTTGTAGCTGGTTCTGTAAAAACTGGTGCTCCATATGAGCACTTCAGTTTTCAAAGTTAAATAAAAAAGAATTCCTTCACAAAAAATTCCATTCTCATCTCAAAAAATAAATAAAATTTCCTATTAGGAATTTTACTGTTTTGATGAACCACTTGAATACGTCAATGGAGGGAAATGTTATTTTGTTTGTTTGGGGGAGGGGAGGGAGCACACCTGGAGGTATCCAGGACTTACTCCTGGCTCTGAATTCAGGAATCATTCCTGACAGGACACAGAGTACTATATGGAATGCTTTGGATCAAACATGGGTTGGCTGCATGCAAGGCTCTGGTCCCCAGGAGGGAAGTGCTCTTTCAAATAAAAGACAAAATAAAAGGTCAAATTTTTAAAATATCAATATAGAAACCCTTATCAATTCAATAATTATTCCCAATGAAGAATTTTGGATTCCAAATACATATGACTATTTCCATAAATGATAACTAGCATCTCTTTTGCATTCTAATGGAAATTAAAAGCAATTCACAAAGCATTTCTGAAGTTGTTTTAGAAGTTGAAGCCAATGTACTAAGGCATTAAATAAAAATAAATACTGTACTGCTATTGACATACATGGGAAATTTTTAATTTTGACTCACTTTACCTAAAAACGTGAAAGAATAACTAAACCAGTATATAAATAACTGAATGGTAAAATTCCTTGATATAAATACAGAAAACAGGTTGGAGAGATAGTCCAAGGGTAAGGTACTTGTCATGCATGTGACTGACCCTCCTGGATTCCCCTATGCCCAGAATCATATATGGTATACCCGAACACTGCCAGGGGTCACTCTTGCACACAGAGTCAAAATTGTAAGATGAAAGAAAAAAGATCTTAGTAACTGTAAGCTTTGATATAGCCCAAAGCCAATAAAAAGATGATGGAGTAGGCATATATTAATAATTCTACATACACCTAGTTCAAAATAACCAAATTTAAAATGTAGTTCCAATATGTGAAAAATACTAGACTTGATCTAGGATTTTATGAAATTTAAAGAAATTGTTTAAAATATATTGTAATACATGGAGAAATAAAAAGGCACTGCATTCTTCTAGAAACAGTTGAATAGGTAGGATGTCATGTCTTCCCAAAGATTAAGCTGGGTCAAGTTGAAATGATAATTCCACCAGAGCATTTAAGGATCCTATTGTCTATTTTAGAGAATGAAGCTTTGTACTCAGGAGGTGATGAGGTCAAAGCTCTCTGGACTCAGGGACAGTCAGAGAAAGAAGAGCTGTAGTATAGATAAGACACTGCAGTAAAATGCTACTAACCAGTGAATGAGATTCCATCAAGAAGTTTTATAGCCAGCATGATATTCCCTTCAGAAGGAGATGGAGTACTCCCTGGTAAAACTCAACTCAGAGAAGACATACAGACCCTGAGATTTGGCAGGATCTTCACAAAGTAAAACCCCAATGAACTGACATTGATGAGTTCGAGCCCACAACTAAGGCCCAGCTCACAATACCCACCTACGAATACTGAGCTAGCAAAGGTTCCATTTTATAAGATAAAAGAAGTGAAGAAAACAGAAGTCAACCCAGAGATTTAAAAAGATCTGTAATTTGGAAAATAAAGAGGTTATTTAAAATATATAATGGAGGTAACATGGTTATAGTAGTGTTAATTTTATGTTTTTGGTGTTCAAAGTGTCTGCACCTCCACTACCACCAAAACGCCAAGAATATACAGATTGTCCTCCTGACACTTTTTTGTTGACCTCTTTCTATCCACTCGAGCTCCATCCCAAAATCGCTTGCTTACCTTATTGTAGTCAAGATCCAAGGTTTTGCTTTCTTTTCATGCAATGATTTAAATGTTAGTGTTTACATGTAATTAATTGTGATGACATGTAATTAGTTGAATATGATTACACTGTTGGATTTAAATAGTGTAGAGAAATGCTCAACACTATTTGGGATGATAGGATAGTTGAGAGTTGATTCAAAGTATTAGGTAGAGAGAGAACCAGCAAAAACTGAGGAGTGAACAGGTTTTACCTAATCTGACTATCCCTCTACCTTCATGTGCTTAAAAATTTCCATTGTTTAGCCAGAATCTGGAAACAACCCATATGCCCGACAACAGATGAGTGGCTTAAAAAACTGTGGAATATATACACAATGGAATATTAGGTAGCCATAGGAAAAATGGACATGGAAACTATTATGCTGATTGAAATAAGTCAGAGGGAGAGAGATAGACATAGAATAGTCTCACTCACCTATGGGTTTAAGAAAATTAAAAGACATTATTGTAATAATATCTAGAGATGATAAAGATGAGGGTTTACTACAAAAGGTGGTAAGTGCCATTAGAGAAATAATTACATTAAGAACTATCATGACAATGATAGTGAGTGAGAGAAGTAGAATACCTGCAGGAAATACAAGTAGGGGGTGGAGGATGAGAGAGATGGGGGATATTGGTGGTGGGAAGATTGCCCTTGTAAAGGGGAGTGTTCGTTTTTATAACTGAAACACAACTACAAAAATGTGTGTTATGGTGATTAAATAAAGATATTATAGAAAATAAAATAAGAAATGTTCATTGTTTATAAAAGATTTTTATTTATTTATTTTTGGTTTTTGGATCACACCAGGCAGTGTTCAGGGGTTACTCCTGGCTCTATGCTAAGAAATCACTCCTGGCAGGCTCTGGGGACCATCTGGGATGCTGGGATTCAAACAACCATCCTTCTGTATACAAGGCAAATGCCCTACCACCATGCTATCTCTCCTGCTCCTAAAACATATTTTTAAATATCAGGAAAAAAGTGAAACTATACACATTTTTATCAGGGCTACTTAAACCTTTCCACTCACAACGCCCCCACCAATTTTGGGGGTTTTGTTTTGGGCCACACCCAGTGACACTCAGGGATTACTCCTGGCTCTGTGCTCAGACATTGCTCCTCGTAAGCTCAGAGAATCATATGAAATGCTAAGAATCAAACCCAAGTCTGTCCTGGGCCATGTGCATGCAAAGCAAATGCCCCTCCACTGTGTTTTCTTTCTGGCACCTGCCACAAACAATTTTTACTTGATCCTAGATATATAACCAATATAAAATAGGTTCACAAACCAAAAATTGGTGATAATAAATCATTAATTTATTCTAAAACAAAAACTTGGGTTTCCTTATTTCCTGCTTGAAGGTACAGAGAAAGGCCCTAGGAACTTCTCAAAGTAGTCTCTGATTATCCTTTGAATCTCTGTAGTATTTGTAGTGATCTCACCCTTTTTATTTCTAATCCGGTTTATTAAGTTTATCTCTCTGTTTTTTTGAGTTTTGCTAGTGGTTTTCAATCTTGTTTATTTTTTCAAAGAACCAACTTTTGCTTTTGTTGGTCTTTTGGATTTTTTTTTGGATTAAAGACCTAGATATCAGACCATACACTATAAATTATATAGAACAACATGTGCGTCAAACACTCCATGACATAGAGACTAAAGGCATCTTTAAAGAGAAAACAGTACTCTCCAAACAAGTGAAAGCAGAAATAAATATATGGTACTATATTAAGCTGAGAAGCTTCTGCACCTCAAAGGAAATAGTGCCCAGAATACAAGAGCCACCCACTGAGTGGAAGAAACTATTCACCCAATACCCATCTGATAAGGGGTAATATCCAAAATATACAAGGCATTGACAGAACTTAACAACAAAAAAATCTAACTCCATCAAGAAATGGGGAGAAGAAATGAACAGACTCTTTGATAAAAAAAATACAAATGACTAAAAGTCACATGAAAAAATGTTCCACATCACTAATCATCAGGGAGATGCAAATCAAAACAACTATGAGGTACCATCTCATGCCACAGAGATTGGCACACTTCAGTAAGAATGAGACAAGCAGTTCTGGCGGGGATGTGGAGAGAAAGGAACTCCTATTCACTGCTGGTGGAAATGCCATCTGGTCCAACCTTTGTGGAAAGCCATATGGAGATTTCTCCAAAAGCTGGAAGTTGCGCTCCCATACGATCCAGCTATACCAATCCTAGGGATATATCCTAGGAACACAAAAATACAATACAAAAATCCCTTTCTCACACCTATATTCATTGTAGCATTGTTTACAATATCCAGACTCTGGAAACAGCCTAGATGCCCCTCAATAGATGAATGGTTAAAGAAGCTATGGTACATATACACAATGGAATATTATACGGCTATCAAAAGAGATGAAGTCATGACATTTTCCTATACATGGATGTATATGGAATCTATTATGCTCAGTGAAATAAGTCAGAGGGAGAGAGATAAATACAGAATGATCTCCCTCATCTATGGGTTTTGAGAAAAATGGAAAACATTTGTGTAATGATTCTCAGAGACAAAATAAAGGAGGACGGGAGGGTCCAGCTCCTGACATGAAGCTCACCACAGGGATCATTTAGTGCAGTCACAGAAATAATTACACTAAGAACTATCATAACAAAATGTGACTGAATGAGGGAAGTAGAAAGCCTGTCTAGAAGAGTACATGCTGGTGTGGGGTGGGGAGGAAATACAGTTAGGATATTGGTCATGAGAATGTTGCACTGGTGAAGGAATATATATATATATATATATATATATATCAAAATCAAAAAAAAAGAAAAGAAAATATGGCTTCCCAATTCTAACCACAGGCTGTCTTCTTTACACTGACTGTATAGAAAGAGGAGGTACAATAAATGCACCCCATATACACCTCAACCCAGGCCCTTTGCCTGGTCTGTATTGTAAATTGGGGGACAAAAAAAAGTAAGTACTTATAATAATATCAAAGCCAGTGAGAGGGAAGGGGGTAAGGAGGGGAACTCTTTGAAAACAACTTGTGTCTGATATTTCCACAAAAATAAAGCTTTTTAGAGAAGTGTTAGCAATGTGGATGGTTAGCATATATTTTAGGGGTTGGCCATTTTTTGAGGCCTGACACCAGGGCAGGGTTTAGCTGAAAACACTTTGTCAGGTAGAGAGGAAAGAGATTATGTAAGTAGGGACAACTGAAGTTGAAGTTCCGGTTTTCCTCCTCTAGATGAGCTTTTGCATCTCTCAGAATCTTGACGTCCTTGGTTCTAAGAAGGGAGTTATCACCTACCTCCAAAGCATAGGGAAATGCAAGATTGGAACATTGTAGTTTTTAATACATACACTTTCCCTTCCCTTATTTAGCTGTAAAAGTTGGTCAAATGAGATGATGACAAAAACTTCTGCCTTAATTTTTTAAGAGCAATTTGAAAGACAGTTATATACTCTGACTTCCAAACCTTACTGACATTATTTGAGTAACAAGGTTTGTTTTGGGTTTTAACTGTAAAAATAAAACATTGAAAGTTTAATGTCATCAATTTACCATTGACTTTCAGTACTATGTAGATCTGGAAAGTAGTGCCCACCCCTCTTTTTGCAGATAGATCCACTGCCCCAGTGACTGAAATTCTACTGTCATTCTCATTACCCTGTTGGTCCTCTTAGTCCTCTCCTATAGTCTTTGTTTGCAACCATACTTTTCACAAATCCTCTGAATGATTTTTATTTTATTAATTCATTTTTCTGATTATCTTTATATCACATATGAGAAAAACCATCAGAATAGATGGTTTTATCATTGGAATTCCATCCAACTTATTTAAGTCACCTCTAGTTCCATTCATGCTGTTGGGGAAAAACATTCACCTTCTCGACCAGTAAAGTAATATTCCATTAGGTATGAATGTCACAATTTCTTTATGCAGTCACCCATGGGCAGACCTTCAAGTTGTTGACATCTTGGATATTGTGAATAACACCACATACTAATAATGCCATGGAGGGGCGCAGATAGCTTTTTCTGGTCAGTGTTCATATTCCTCAAATACCTATCACGTGGAACCTCTATTTTTAGGGTGTTTTTTTTTAATGCTCTCCATAACTTTTTCAATGAAGCTGCACCAATTAACATCACCATACTCATTTCAATACTTCTTATTTACAGTGTTTTGGGGCTCAGCCTCTCTCACTAGTTTGCAGTTATAGCTCATTATGGCCTACCTTCTCCTTTCTCTAAATACAAGTGAAGCTGCTCATTTTTTCATAGCCCTATTGGTAATTTCCATGTTTTCTTTGGACAAGAGTCTATTAAATATATCCTGCCTATTTTTGATGATATTTGCTTATTTTTCTTCTTGTTGGACTACAGAAGCTCCTTTTCATCCTTCCCAATTTTTACATAAGTGCTGTCATTTAAAATATTAATGATGTTTCAGGTATACAATATTTCAATTCCACACCCAACACCAGTGTCAGTGTCCTTCCACCAATGTTTTAAGATCTTTCCATTCCTGAGTCCATTTCCTTGGAAACTCCACTTTATTAAACCACTTACTATAAGTGACATGTTTCAAATAGTGATAATGTTTGTGATTTTGAGACATAGTTATATATACCTCATAACCACTCAAGTGTCCAAGACCCTCAACTAATGTCTTTATGTTACATCCAAGCTACCTCATTATTTCATCACCCTCTCCCCACTTTACTTGATGTATTCAGTTCTTTAAGCCAGTGTCAAATGTTTGACACCCTTTAAAATTTATCTTTATTTTAATTTTTTTCTTGCTTGAGATACTGTAATTCACAATATTGCTAATGGTTTATCATGTGCATAATTCCAACAACATACCCATCCAACTCTATTCACCCAAGACTCCAGCACCCCTCCCTTTCAAATCCATTCCACAACTTCGTTGTATGGATCGATTCTCTTTCTGTGTTGTCTTTGAGCTTTTGTTGCTATCTTGTGTGTCTTTAAGTTCCACATAAAAGAGGGATCAACCGGTATCTCTCCCTTCCTTTCTGACTTCACAAAGCAGGATATCCTCTAGTGCCATCCACTAAGGCATTAGATGTTCCTTCCACATGCATGATTTTGATCTTTGTTAGAGCCGCACAGTATTCCATTATGTATAAGTACCACAACTTCTTGATCATATATATGTGGAAATTTGGGTTGTTTTCATATCTTGAATATTGTACTAAGTGTGGTAATGAACATATGTGTGCATATGTCCTTTGCAAAATAAACTGACTGGGTCCTAAGGAAGGTTTATTCCCCCCTTTTTTTAAAGTCTCCATTTTGATCTCCACAGAGGTTAAAGCAGAGGATATTCCCACCAAAAGTGGATGAGGATTCCTGTTTCATCACAATGCCACCAACACTTACTGTTTCTAGACTTTTTGAAATGTGCCATTTTTGCTGTTGTTTTAATTGGTATTTCCCTAATCATGAGTAACAATGAACACTTTCACATACCTGTTGGGGTTTGCCACCACACTATTTGAGGCCTTTCATTTCTTTTTCTTGTCTCTCCATATTCCAAGGTGAATGAGATCACCCAGAGTTTGTCCTTCTCCTCTGACTTACTTTGCTTAACATGATATCCTTAAGTTCCATCCAAGTTGCAGAGCACTGTGTGATTCATTTTTTTCTTGTGACTGCTATCCCATTGTGTGTGTGTGTATATATATATATACATATACATGCCACAGCTTCTTTATTAATGCATTTGTCATAGAATATTTGGGGATTTTCTTTTCTTTTTTTCTTTCTTTCTTTTTTTTTTTTGATTTTGGGGTCAAACCTGGCAGCGCTCAGTGGTTACTCCTGACTCTATGTTCAGAAATCGCTCCTGGCAGGCACAGGGGACAATATGGAATGCCGGGATTCGAACCCATCACCTTCTGCATGAAAGGCAAAGGCCTTACCTCCATGCTATCTCTCCAACCTCAGGGGTTTTCTCCATATCCTGGCTATGGTTCTTAGCATTGCAAAAAATACAGGTGTGAATAATCTTTGCAAGCAAATATTTCTGTATTTGTGAGATGAGCAGATGCTAATGAGTGGAATTGCTGAATCATGTAGAAGTTCTATTCTTACTTTTTAGAAAAGTTTCTGTACTGTTTTCCACAGAAGCTGAACTAAACACCATTCCCACCATCACTGAGTCAAGTTCATTGTTCACATATCCTCCAAACTGATTATATTAAGTCTTTTTTTATATATGCCATTTTCACTGGCAAGATGAGTTTTTTATGTGATGTAGATATTAACTTCTTTCCAGATGTGTAGCATAGAGATAACTTCTGGTATGTACTGTAAAATTTTAATTTAGAAGCATTATTATTATTATTAGTGTTGTCAGAATAGATCATCCTTAAACAGTAGTGGGAGATTGCTGGGCCTGTTTTTAACTTGGGGAAGGTATCAGAAAAAATAAAATAAATAAAAATAAATTCAGAACAAACGAAGATGGCAAAAAATGAATGTAATATAGCTGTATCTCTTTACATATATTTAATAGGGAATAGTATAATTGATATTAATCCTATTTATATCATTTTCATTTTGAACAAAAAATTTTATTCCTTTATCCTTATTCATGCCTTTCTATGTGCTTCACAATCTGATAGGTGAAGAAACAAAAATCACATCTGGCAACTGTTTTCATGGCAACACGCTTTGGGATAAACTTCTTCATAATATCTGATTAATTAAGAATCTCAAACAAATTCCATCTGCTTATGCAGTGTGTGTGGTAATTAATCTATTGTTAAACAAGGCAATTTTTCTTATCTTCAAATACATTTTCACTGGTAGAAAAATTAATATTTCATTTCTTCTCCTCATCCACATCTTATGCCAACTGTTCACTTAATTTTTCCATATTGTTTCTATAAAATTCACCATTCAGTTTTCCTAAAGACTAAAATGGGTACCTCTGAGAACTATTGTCCAAATTCCTCTAGAATTTTATCTCCCAACTACGAAGAAAGCATTACATGAGAGACAGATATTTGTATAGCATGGGATTCTCTATGAGGGTCAGAGGACCACAGACAGATATTAAACAATGAGGTCAGCTAGCAGGTGTGTCTCTGTATAAAGAGATTTTTCTTCTATTTTTCCCTTTCTATCTTTGAGAATTAATGCAACTTTATTTAAATTTATCCAGTCTTTGGGGAAAAAAAGATACTCGTTTTAAATTTTCTTCCTCAAGTATCCTAAAAGTGACAGTCAAGTTTTACCCATTCTCTCTTTAAATTTTCTTCCTTCTTGTGCTGGAGGATAAACATATTTCCTAATTCTTATTTAAGACACCAAATTAAACACATAAAATGCCAACTGATAGACACTGACTAAGCATTTACTTTCCAACCACCATTAGGTTCAGGCACACTAGCACCAGCTAGTTTTATCTAGTACCTTTAAACATGAACTTTCCAATAGAGGCTCCAGAGACTTGACTCCAAAACTCTTGCACTCCCTTAACCAAGTACTTACCCAGGAATTTTCTGGCACAGATAACACAGGGATGAATTCTGCCTGAGACAAAGGGTATCAGGGAGATACAACCACCAAAGAAAAGATGTGGAAGTGAGTCAAGATGTGAAACATTCCAATAAAGGAAGATTAAATCAGTATTTCTCAATTGGAGGCCAAATGACCACCTGTATGCTCTCAAGATATTTCAAGGGAGCCAGGATTTAAAAGCACATAAACAGAAGAGGGAGGCACAGCATGAGATGAGGGAGCCAATGGGTAGAAGAGGAGAGAACCACTGGAAAGAAACCAGGCCAGAAGCGAGCCACAGTTGAGAGCAGGGTGAGAGGCACTCAGGAACCACCATCCTCAGAAAAGAAAGCTGAACAAGTTATTAAATCAGATGACTTAAGCACATAAAAGTGAGAGCAAGGAAGTCAATGATTTTAAGCACTAGACATCATGAACAGAACTGCAGAAAGGAAATTCCATCATTTGGAGGTTTCTTTCACTAGGGACAGCTATTAAGTGTTCCCAAACGGATCTGAGACTCTGCAAAATTGAACTGAACTTCCGAGAGCCTCATAAGCCTAGGAAACAAACTTGGGAGTCCAGCATTATGAAAACTGATGTAAGCTGCCCAGGTGGACACCATTCTCATGGGCATTGTATGAAACTCAACCATCAACAAATTTTAAGTTCTGTATCTCATGGTGATTCAATAAAAAATTATAGAAACAAAGGATGTGGAACAGAGTGATAGTACAGATGTCAGGTCTCTTTGCACACAACCAACCTGGGATCGATCCTCTGTGTTTCATATGTTCCTCATATGGTACGCCCACCAGTAGTAATCCTTGACTGCAGAGCTAGCAATAATCCCTGAGCATCACTGGGTATAGCCTACCCCTCAAAAGAAGAAGAAAGAAACAAAATCATTGGTTAAAATTTTAGAACATATTTCTTAAATTCCTATGCTATTAATCATGATAATATCAATGTCACTTTGTAGCATGTTAGGACTAGGTTTAACTCTGGTTTGTAATGATCTTTGTTTTCTCTTGACTCCCAAACACCTCATGATGTACATTAAGGATTTGTGTTTCCGAATTAAACTGTTTATTATCTTGTGAAAGTTATCTGCCATGTTAAAAACTTGGGTTTTTGTGTTGGCTACTGTGAGAAAGTAAGAGCTGTTAAAATTCATGCAATTTTTTTTAAAAATTAAGGCAACATATGGGCCTACATCAAGTTTCTGTACTACAAAAGAAACATGGGCTAAAACTAAAAAACAGCTAACTGAATGGAAAAATATTTGCACTCAACATATCACATAGGGTTGATATTTAGGATATACATAGTACTCACAAAGGTTAACTCCCCCAAGTCTAAAAAGCCCCATCAATGTGGAAACTGCAAATGCAGTTACCATGTTCAAACCAGGTCAGCTTCACTCTTATTTTAATGAGATGTAATCCAATCTGTGAAAAATCATGGGTCCACATTGCACAAAGCTGGACATTTCAGGGGAAGAGGGGAGGCCAAGTCCCCACCCTACTGAAGCCATACCTGCTGCCTCCATCACCTTGAATCACTATTTTCTTTTGTTGTTGTTGTTGTTGTTGTTTGGGGGGGGCACACCCGTTTGATGCTCAGGGGTTACTCCTGGCTAAGCGCTCAGAAATTTCCCCTGGCTTGGGGGACCATATGGGACGCCAGGGAATTGAACCGTGGTCCTTCCTTGGCTAGCACTTGCAAGGTAGACACCTTACCTCCAGCGCCACCTCTCTGGCCCTGAATCACTATTTTCTTGATGGCCCTGTCTCATAACCCCTCAACAATTCCCTTTGGTGGCACCAATATGACCAAACTTTAGGTATGCTGGTCCTTGGGCTGAAATCACTAGGGATTTTTGGATTGAGTGTGGGCACTTTCCCAATAGCTACCTCCTTCCAAGAACAGTGTGTATGCCCATAAAAGTTGCAGTATCAATAATAGTGCTTTCAATTTCTGGATAACTTTATTTGTTTGATGCTGTTATTCCTATAGGATCACACCAATTTAACAGAATTGAAAGCTAACAAAAAAGCTTATTAAATCTTCTTCCATGGACTTAACTATTCCATTGGAAATTCAATAATTTTCATAAGTGTGCTTGATATTGTATCTTTCTTTTTTTCTTTATTTTGAACTTTTTTTCTCTTTCTTTTTATTTTATTTTTATTTTACTTTTTTCAATAATTTAACTTTAATTTTCCTAGAAACAAATGTATTATGATCAACAATGGCAGCTATGTAATGTATTTTCTTTAAAAAGTAAAAATTGGGGAGAGGAAATGAACAGTCAGTTTCTAAGGAAGACCAATAGATGGTCAACAGGCACATGAAAAAACACCCATCATCATCTTTGGTCTTTAGGGAAATCCAAATCAAGAAGACAATGAGATATCATCTTACACCAGTGAGAATGGCACATATCAAAAACACTGGGAACAACCTGTGTTGGCAGAGATGTGGTGAGAAAGGAACTTTCACCCACTGCTGGTGGAAATGTCTGATTCATCCCCTATGGAAAGCAGTATGGAAGGTTCTCAGTAAACTCAGAATTGAACTGTCAAATGACCCAGCACTTTTGAGTATCTATCTTTGTATACCTTTGGATAGCAACCTTTGGGTATTTATCCCCAGAACTCAACACATTCATCCAGAAGATATCATGTTAAATGATGTAAGCCAGAAGACGAAAGATAAATACAGGACGGTATCACTTAGGATATTCAAAGTAAGTGGATGAAGGAATTCAATGGTTTAAATAAGAGTTCTCTAGAATACGTTTAGACCCAGGGTACAGTGAGGAGAAATAAAGAAAGTGAGTAGAAGAGTAGTAAAACAGATGTGAAATAGTAGGGGATAGGGCCCAAGGGAACTCAGGTGCATTGGTGTAGTGAAGAAAGAACAGAACTATCCAAGGCACAGAGTAAACAACAATAAAATCATGAGATCCAAACTTTAAAAACTTAAAAAATTCACAATAGCCAGGCTCTGGAAACAACCAAGATGCCCTTCAACAGAAGAATGGCTAAAGAAACTATGGTACGTATGCAGAATGGAATATTATGCAGCCATCAAGAGAGATGAAGTCATGAAATTTTCCTATACATGGATGTACATGGAATCTATCATGCTGAATGAAATAAGTCAGAGGGAGGGAGAGAGATGCAGAATAGTCTCACCCATCTATGGGTTTTAAGAGAAATAAAAGTCATTTTTGCAACAGTCCTCAGAGACAATGAGAGGAGGGCTGGAACTTCCAGCTCACTTCATGAAGCTCACCACAAAGAGTGGTGAGTGCAGTTATAAAAATAACTACACTGAGAACTACCATAACCATGTGAATGAATGAGGGAACTGGAAAGCCTGTCTAGAGTACAGGTGGGGGTGGGGTGGGATGGAGGGAGATTTGGGACATTGGTGGTGGGAATGTTGCACTGGTGAAGGGGGGTGTTCTTTCCATGACTGAAACCCAACTACAATCATATTTGTAATCAAGATGTTTAAATAAAGATAAAAAACTTAAAAAGGTTTCTGTCAAGATGACAGGCCGGGGTGGAGCCAGTGGTCCTCTGGGATGGACTCAGGGAGCATTGGTGGAGGGAGGTTGACACTGGTGAACTGATGGTAGGTTTGGTGCTGAAACGTTGTATGACTGAAACTCAATAGTGAATAATGTTATAAATCACAATGTTTTAAAAAGAGATTTTTAGGAGGCAAATGAAAAGCAATGCAAGCCCAAGTACAAATTTGTGTACCAAATGCAAAATAAAGATTTGTCTTCCTTCTGTGCTTAGAAAGATAAGCTAACAGCCTCTACAAAGTGCACTTTGTTCAAACAGCATTCATTCACGGTCTTATTATTTCCTGGGATGCCTTGTGTTAATAAGTCTCTTTATCCCCAACTTCTTCCTCTTTTCTTAAGTTGATATTCTGCATGGTATGAATTAATGCAAATTGTCTAAAGGGTAAAAAAAAAAGTCAGGAAATGCCTAGTTAAGGATCTTAGGAGCAACGAGAACTTGGCCATATTACATACCCTGAGCAAATTGTGACAGTTTTTATCACATGAACAGAACTGCACTGAAGGTATAAATTTACAAGGGAAAGAGGAATAGAAAAATTACATTCAGACCACAACACCCACATAATTAGGCTGTAGAACCTTTGGAATTTCCTGTCAACTATTCTAAAATTTGGACTTTGGACAGATATTGTAGTAAAATAGTGTTTGCATTTAATTTCCATGGGCTTACAAAGGAAGAAGGGATCTAGAGAAATCTTCAATTTAGTAATCTCTAATAAAAGTTCTGAACTTGCATGTCTTTATGCAATGGCAATGGATAAAAATAAGAACAAGAAATTGCTGTATTTATGAACTTTTATGGCACACATTTGGGTTAAGTACTTAACTCTGTGGGCCAGAGAGCTAGGACAGGGCTTAAGGATCTTATTTGCATTTTACACAGCTGACTCCATTTTAAACCTCAGCACCCATAAAGTTTCCCAAGCATTGCCAGTAGTGATCTCTGAACATAGAGCAGGAGTATGCCCGAGCAAAGCCAGGTGTGACCACTTCACAAAAATAATTTTCCTCTGAAAATTTTCCTCTGAAGTTATGAGTAAACTCTTAATAATTGGTAATTATGAAATATGAGGCACAGATTTTTTGCTTCAATTTTTGAGCAATAAGTAGATAAACACTATTAAAGAAGAGTCTGAACTGAAGGAGAGTATCTATTTCTCCCATTCAATCCCCTCTCCGTATCTAAACCTTAATGAATAAAGGATGACATTTTTAACATGGAAACATATTTAGCACTCCTTCTCATGCCACCTATGCAAATAATAACCATATGTAATAATGACTTTCTAGATACCATCAGGCCAGCTCTTCATATCTGCCATCAACCAGAAATCAATGACTATTGAAATGAAATTTTCCTCTGAGGAAATTTCCCTATGAAGAAAACTTCCTGAAGACTGATATTTTCAGCAAAAAGCTATTATTAAATATTAAGTCTGAAAGGCTGAAGTGTTCATGGCATCAAAATCTTTTATGAATTGTAAAGGCTTCAATGGATAAAATGAGGAGGTGAATTTATACTTTTTATTTAGTGTCAGAAATAGGTGAGGGTTGAGATTGTAGCTCAGTAGTAGAACCCTCCCCCTGCAAGTGTAAAGCCCTAGATTCAAGCTATAGAATTTTGTCTCTGTTTCTTGCTACCTCTGTCTCTTCTCTCCCTCTTTCACAACACATATGCCCCTACACACAAAGAGCAAAAATGATCAATTGACCATTATCTCCTGCAGTGGATGAGATGTCAGATAAATAATTTAAAATCTCAAATTGGGCTAAAAGATGGAATTTTACTCTTTTTAAAAATAATTTTAATCAGGATAGCATTGAGACATTTTTTTTTTTGGTTTTTGGGCCACACCCGGCGGTGCTCAGGGGTTACTCCTGGCTGTCTGCTCAGAAATAACTCCTGGCAGGCACAGGGGACCATATGGGACACCGGGATTCGAACCAACCACCTTTGGTCCTGGATCGGCTGCTTGCAAGGCAAACGCCGCTCTGCTATCTCTCCGGGCCCGAGACATTTTTTTCATTGGTGGTTACTTAGTTTATTCCCATAGTAGAGTAGTGCAATGATTATTAATAATGATCATAAAATTATTAAGGATCATATTTGTTTCTCAAATTGGTGTTTTTATTCTCTTGGTGGAATAGTTGGATCATACAGTATTTTACGTGTTAGAGGACTACTAAACATAATTATAAATGCTTAATATTTTTACAGAAGTGCCATTTCCAGAGAGGCAGGCATTCTCTCAAAATACCAGGGCTCTACCTGATGGTGGTTCAACAGGATCAAACTCAAGTCTTCCTATATATTGGACAAGTGCTATATTGCACTATACTCTCTCACTACTGAGCTTATTTTAATGGCAAATCTATTCCCATGAATAGCATGACCAATAACACATGCTAGAATCTCCAATTGCTCTAGCCACTGTGCTAAGCCCTTTGCTTATTTAGCTCACTAAAATCACGCCCAAAATTCTTACTGGCACTGTTATTACAATCCTCTTTATATGGAGGTGGAGATAGCTGCTGAAGAGTGTTTAGGAATATGCATATAATGGCCCAAAGTGAGCTCTGCTGTGATATACTGAATTCTGGTGTACTACTAATATGACTATTTAGTAGAAAATGCATTAAAATCATAAAATATCTCCTTCAGGAATTCACTGGATTGAAGTGGGTGGAAAATGTGAGAAAAAAACACATTCTATCTATTCCAAAGGCAAAGAAGATTGTTGAAGAGATAAACCTTGAAATAAATGACTTTTTCACCAGATGGTATATAACAAAAAAGTGATGATTTTCAGGAACAATGTGATAAATGGAAACAATGCCGTCATCCAATCATGTGCTGGAAACTGAGAACTTCAGCTTTAGCTTCCTGGAAGTATGTGACTTGTAAATGGAAAAAAATTTGGTGGTATTTGTTCACACATGGAATAAGATCATTGAATGCACCACTAATAACAGTGGTTACTAATAAACAATCAAAAAGTGGGAGGTATTTGAAAGTTCACCCAAATCATATATCTAAAGATTCCATCTTAAACACAAACTGAACTTTCGATTTAATTCTTTACCTCAACTTCATTTTCAGTTTTTCCCCAATGAAATTTACATATGGTCAGAGATTTAAAGCATCGAGTGCATCAATTAGATCACAGCAACTTCCTGGTGAGTTCATTACCAAAGTTACCGCCCTCCCTCAGCCCACCATGGGCACTCTGATATATATGAGTTGAAATTTTAGACTTTTTCCATTCTAGCCAGTCAGTATCTATTACACCTGCTATGGGAGATGAAGAGTTTGCTCATAATCTTCCTCAACCCATCTCCATTACCACATACATCTCCCTTCAAGCCCTCTAATATATTGACAAGGTTGATGTCTGACCTCACTCGGCACTTGGCATACCGAATATTTATTTCAAACCAAAAGAATCTGAGGAACTATAGGTAGAGATATAATTTGAACTTGTCCCTGAAGCTGGAAATAAAATCCTCAGGTATGAAGAAAGAAACCGCCTTATCTTTATAGATGAAGGAACGCAATGAAGCTTCACTAAGAAAGATGCATCACTAAATTTCCTGACCTCTCTTCCCCCATGCTCATTGGTATCTATCTTTCCATGCCTTTCATTTTTTATTGAAACTAATATCAAAACACTTAGATTGGACTCTGTTTTGAGTAAAACCTATATTTAGTTTTAGTAATTTATATTTAGTAATTTTATTTAGTAATTTTCTTGGGGCCATAGTATGGTGAGTAAGGAAGGCACTTGCCTTGCAAGGGACTATCCTAGGTTTGATTCTGACACCATATACCATCCCCTGAGACCATCAGGAGTGATCCCTGAGCACACAGCAAACCCTGAGCATAGCCAGGGGCTGGCCCCAAAACAAAAACAAGAAAAAGCATGTGCTTTCCTCTCGCAATCTATCTTTGTCAGTCCAATTTATCAGACCCAAATGAAAATTCAAGGAGGTAGAAGAAAATTTTTCCTTCATATTTGACCAGGCAGTTTTGCTTAAATAGTCATTATGTTTGACTATTTCCAATTCAACAATGTTTGCATTAAAGTTAACAATGGCCTAGTGTTTGATTTCTTTGTCTTGTGGGAAATTATTGCCAAAACATTTCCTAGTTATCCTCTAGTTTGTATTCTTTCAAGACATAAGGGTAATTTTACCATCTCTGAATAAACCCCTAGAGTCTCATGAGTCGCTCCAATTGAGATTGATTCTCGCATATATCTAAATGGCGACCTAACTTAGGTATAGACGGCAATGAACATTAAACTCATTATCTGCTATTGTACTAAGTACAGCAATGAACATATCCGTGCATATATCCTTTTGAATTTGTGTTTTCAGCGTAGATGTAAAGAAGTGGTATCACTGAGTTAGAGGCAGAGGTGTTGGGGTCTTTGGAGAAAGAGGGGTAGATTAGTGATAATGTGGTGTTGAAATTATGAGCATGAAAACCTATTATTGATAGACTGGCTTAAAACAAGCCACATTTATTCTCTTGCTTCTCCAGGCCTCAGAGTCCAGGTTCCAGCTAGGGTAGTGTTCTTGTCTCAGCTTTCACAACAGTCTCACAAGACCCTTGGCAAAATCACTGCTCCATGATGACAGACAGAGGCCCTTATCTCCCACAGACCACCAACAGCCTTTACCACATTACCATCACCACCAAAATGAACATATTCTACTGCTTCAAATCTCTCAGACATCGTCACTTTCTAAACTCTAGAACTTTCCTGCAAATGTTCCTTTGATTAGATCAAGCCCACTGAGGATAAACTCCCCTATGATTAAATTAAAATTAATTGACTATTGCTTTCAGTATATACATTTACAAAATCTCTTCACCATTTTGAAATAACAATTGTGGGAGTGATGGTCCATTATATTCACAGGTCCTTCCTTCTCAGACCAATTCTTAGAAACCAGTCTAGTATTCCTAAGAGCAAGAAGCCAGCCAGGAATCTATCAATGATGGCTATTCTCTTGACTCTCCTCTTGGTGTTGATCCTCTCTTTTCTGAACTCCATGTTTCTTTTTATTAACCTGAAAATTTTTGAAGACGCATATTCCAAACAGTTCCCTGAAAAAGGCCACATGGAAGTTTTGTTTTTTAGACATTTCATTTGCCATTCTATTTGAAGCTGTTGTTCTAAAGAATGTTGATGATAATCTTGCTCTATTGCTCTTTGTCTTCCAATACTGCTATTGGTAACTCTGGGGTTATTTAATACATAACATTGGGTAAAATAATTTTCCCCTGGGAGTTAACAATCTAATGTGACTAGGTTTCTGAAATTCCTTGTATTCCTTGGAGTAAATAAACTTCAACAATTGTTCCAAATGTTCAGTGATCTCTTTTAATCAGGGTGTTCATATTCTGCAAAGACAGAAGTCAGAAAAAGTGTTTTTATTACTTTCTCCTCTCTGTTATCTGTCTTATTCACCAAATTGAATACTATAGTATTCCAGAAGGGGTCTTCATGATTTCTGAAACCTTGTCTTTCTTCTTCTTCTTCTTCTTCTTCTTCTTCTTCTTCTTCTTCTTCTTCTTCTTCTTCTTCTTCTTCTTCTTCTTCTTCTTCTTCTTCTTCTTCTTCTTCTTCTTCTTCTTCTTCTTCTGTGTTTTCTATTCTATTTTCTGGTGCATTGGCCTGATTTTTATCTTCCAACAGTTTTGTTCTTCACATATTTTATTAGGTTTTTATGTTAACTAAATATTTCTCTTTTTTCAATATTTACTTCTTGCTTTAGAGATTCAAAAATATCTGGAGATGTTTGCTGATGATCGTTAGTGTGGATTCCTTTTCTTCCCATTTATATTGGTGTGTAAAGTTAGTTTTCTAAAAATAAATGTGTATTAGTCCCTGGATTTCTGGTCATATTTGAGAGTGGAGTAATGAAAAGATGACTGTTATATATATATATATATATATATATATATATATATATATATATATATATATATAGGTTGTTGGGCCACACCCGGTGACTTTCAAGGCATTATTCCTGGCTATGCGCTCAGAAATTGGGGGAACATATGGGATGCCTGGGGATTGAACTGTGGTCCGTCCTAGGTCAGCTGCATGCAAGGCAAATGCCCTACTGCTTAGACACCGCTACAGCCCCAGAAGATGACTGATATTTCTAGGGACAGAGAAATTTATAGGAAATGTTTAGCAGCAATGTTCTACTCTCATCTTATCATCTAATTTGAGAATCTAATGCTCATTTCTCTTGTAAATTAAGTTTTAGAGAAGATTTTGTTAATCCCATGCATAGAAAGTACAGGTCTAGCTGCCAAAACTCTTGAACCGTGTAAGAGAAGAAAGACTGGATATCTCAGGCCCCATTTTTAAGGTTTATCTTAATCTCCCTATTTTCAATTGGTTTCTCTGTTTTATCTGTACTCAGTATTATCCAACTCAAAGTCATTTGCTTATCCTCTTCAGAGACTAAACCAGAATAGAGGAAGAATATTTGCTCAGTTGCATAAATCTGAGATTAGATATGAGGTTCTAAATGCTTAAACAGACTTTCAAGGATTTGTCCATTTGCCAGATTCTACATTTTAGGGAAATTCTGCTATATGCATTAGGTTATTTTTCCCGTTTCCCAAATTTCAATTTACAATTCACCCTCTCCTGAAAGTCTGTTAAGACATTTAACTCCCATCTGTCTACTGAGTCCCAAACTCCATCACTGCTGTAGTCTACCTCACTCTTCATCCTTGTCTGTATGTCTTCTTTTAAACATTCCATGGCTCTCATTTGGTGTGATTCTGGGAATCATCAGAGTAAAGTATTTGTATTTTCTATCCACCATTTGAACTATTTAATATTTTTCAGTGTCAGAAATCACTCCCATGGTCTAATATATGTTAGGATGTGCCCCACTGTGCCATTTTATCTGCCCTATTCTTAACACGCACTCTGTCTCGCACTCTACCTATCTAATCTTGCCAAATAACTTTGATAGCCTACTTGGAGAAGTACACTTGTGAGAAAGCTGAGAAAAGTTTGCAACATTATGCAACATTTTCCTATAAGAAATTTAAATAGTGTATTGTGTGGTGCTTGTCTTTATTGCTGTAGTACTCACTGGATATTTAATTTGATATTTCTTTCTGTATTGTTGTGTTTCAATTACCTTTTTCATGTTCTCTCTCAAACTGAGGTTGAAAGCCTCTAGAAGGACTTTGCCAATTTTCAGCTCATTTGTTTTTGTTTTTTATTTATTTATTTATTTATTTTAATTTTGTACCCCATTCTATTGCTTTTCTTTCCTTCAAACAAAACCACATAACTCGAATTATCTAGCTCCGCCTCTCAAATAGAGGGGGAACAAGGGAGGGTACCAGGACCAAACAGATATATGATCACTAATAGTAAGCTAGACAAAGAGGGAACCACCTACTCTAGCAGCCCAGGGGGTGATGGTGGGGGATACGGGTTGCAGGAAGGGAACGGGAATGGGGGAGGACAAATTTGGTGATGGGTATTCACCTGATTCAATGTTAATATGTACCTAAAATACTACTGTGAAAGATATGTAAGCCAATATGATCAAAATAAAAATTAAAAAAAAGAAATTTAAATAGTGTACACATCTATAATCACCAAAAAGGGATCATATTGGTGTTTACTAGTAATGGCATCAAACTAACAAAAATTTATGAAACTTTTTGGTATATGATAACATTATAAACTGATAAGATAATTTTAGCCAACAAATTAACTAACTGATAAATTCAAATAATTAACAAGATTCATATGCATGTATATAAAGCAGTGCTGAGGATGGTTTTTGGAGTCCCTTCCCCTTTCCAGTGTCAGAAAGGGCTTTGAGGGATTGATTTGGATTCCAAAAATGCCTTTCAGTATGTGGGTGTTTTTGCTTTGACCCTGTGGTCTGACTGAAAGCATTTGATTTTCCTGACAACACACACATACCCATTTATTCTCACACATAGAAATAAACACATCAGGAAGCAAGACACCTCTCTAGATCACTGAGCTGCATCTGGTCTATGAACCTTCTCATTGCTAGACTTGTCAGGGATTGTTCACTTCCTCTAGGCCCAGGTGGGAGCCTGACTTATTTCCACAGCTATCAAACCCCAAGCCATTGTACCTGGGCCCTAGGAATTCTGCTCTGTAAGGAACAGAGTGTAGCTTTACTTCTTGAACTTTTGAATCCAGATTTTATTCTCCCTGACTTCAAATGACATTTCTGGCAACCAATGCTGGCTACCATAGGAGAGATAGTTTCCACATCTTAAAAGGAGGATAGAATGATTTTTTAAAAATTGCTATTTTTTAATATCTTTATTTAAGCACCAAGATTGCAAACATGTTTGTAGTTGGCCCTAATCATAGTAAGACCATGCCCCTTGACCAGTACAAATTCCCACCATCAAAGCCCTCCTCTTCTCCCCCCTCTCAACCCCCCCCCACCTGTATTCAAGACAGGCATTCCATTTCTTCCACTCAACAACACTGTCATGATAGTTCCTAGTGTAGTCATTTCTCCAACTGCATTCACCACTCTTTGTGAGCTTCATATAGTGAGCCCGTCCTTCCGGCCCTCATTTCTATCATCTCTGGGCATTACTACTATAATGTATTTTATTTTTCTTTTCATTTTTCCCATCTCCTTCAGGATCTCATGTTTCATGGCATAAAGTTTCTCAAAGTAGTCTCTAATTAACTTTGATCACTGTATTATCTGTAGTTACCTCTCCCTTTTTATTTCTAATCCAGTTTATTAAGACTCTCTCTCTTTCTTTGAGAGTTTTGCTAGTGGTTTATCAATCTTGTTTATTTTTTCAAAGAACTAACTTTTGCTTTCATTGATTTTTCAGATTGAGTTTTGGGTTTCCACGTCAGTAATTTCTGCTCTAAGCTTTGTTATTTCCTTCAGCCTACTTATTTTGGGTTCATTTTGTTGATTGTTTTCTAATTTTATAAGCTGTATCATTAAGCTATTTATGTAGGCCACTTCTTCCTTCCTGATGTGTGCTTGCAATTTTGATTTTGAGTTTGTGTTTATTCTGACTATTCAGATGTGTTTCTTGTAGGCAGCATAAGGTTGGATCCAGCTTTTTAGTTCATTATTCCACTCTTTGTCTCCTAACTGGTGCATTTGGTCCACTAAGGTTGAGAGATAATTGTCATGGAATATGGAGCCATGTTTGTGTGGAAATTTGGTGTGTCTTTAGGCCTGTCTTGTCTTAAAGTAGACTTTTCAGTATATTTTTTAAGACTGGTTTTGGGTCTTTAAAGTTTCTGAGTTGCAGTTTATTCATTAAGCTATGTATACTTTCTTCAAACCTAAAAGTGAGTCTTCTGGGTGCAGTATTCTAGGCAAAACATTAATTTTATTGAGTCTTGTCACTATATCCCACCATTGCTTTCTGGCCTTAAGGGTTTCTCATGACAGGTCTGCTGTAAATCTTAAGGATGCTACATTGAATGTAATTTTCCTTTATGATCTTGCTGCTTTCAGTATTATATCCCTATCTGTGGGATTCATCATTGTGATTAGGATGTGTCTTGGGGTGTTTTACTTCTGGTCTCTTTTACCTGGTATTCTTCAGGCATGCAGGATTTGGTTGCATGCAATCTTTAGCTCTGGGAGTTTCTCTGTAATGATATTCTTGATTGTTGATTCTTTCTGAAGGTTTTCTTCCTGGGTCTCTGGGACTCCAATGATCCTTATGTTGTTTCTGTTAAGTTTATCAAAGACTTCTATTTTCTTTTCTTTTTTGTTTTTGTTTGTTTTTGGTTTTTGTTTTTGTTTTTTGGGGGGCACATTGGGTAACACTCAGGGGTTACTCCTGGCTATGTGCTCAGAAATCGCTCCTGGCTTGGGGGACCATATGGGATCGTGGGGGATCAAATTGCAGGCTGTCCTAGGTTAGCCGTGTGCAAGGCAAACGCCCTAACACTGCGACACTGCTCCAGCCCCAAAGACTTCCATTTTCATCTGTTCACATTCTTTGAGGAATTTTCCCATTGCCTGATCATTTGCTTTAAGGTTCTTTTCTAATCTCTTCAGCTGTTAGAGCTGTTCGGCATCTTATCTTCCAGCTCCCTGACTCTGTCCTCAGCTGCTGTTACATTGTTGGAGTGGCTATCAACTGAGGTTTTCATCTTATCTACCGAGTTTTTCAGTCCTCTTATTTCAGTTTGGAGTTTTCTGATTTCTATCTTTCTGGTCTTTTTAGCTCGATCTATGCTTTCTTTGAGTTCTCTGAACACCCTCCATATTTCTATTCTAAACTCCTTCTCTAAGGGGCTAACTAGGTGGTTAGTACTTTTTCGGTCATCAGAGCTGCCATCCTCATTCTCTATTCATGGTGCTCTCCTGCATTGTTTCCCCATTGCCCTGCTTGTAGTGTGGTTTTTACTACATGTTGTGGTGGGGTTCATGAGCCAGAAGATGTGTGTGGCATGGAGAGAAGTGCAGTGGCCATGCTCCTCTGGCTTCACCCTTATTAAGTGGAGACAGCTTACCCTGTAGTGGGTCCTAAAGATGTTACATACACTGTCATCTTCTTGGTTGCTTCATGCAGGAAGCAGGAAAGCAGACAGGGAGAGAGGCAGTAGCCTTTTCTAATGGCTCTTTTGTTCCTGAACACATGACAGGAACCAGCCTCAGCATCCACTTAGGAAAGGATGATTTTAAAGCAACATGTGGAATCAAATAGACTGTTGTGGTTATTTTTTTTAAAATTATAACCTGCCACTCTTGGTTTTCTTTTTCTTTAATTTTATTTTATTGAATTTAAAAATCAATTGTGATCTACAGAGTCCTTTATAGTTGAATTTCAGATATACAATGAGTCAGGGCCCTTTCCACTACCGGTGTAAACCTCTCTCCACCAATGGACCCAGAGTATATCTTATACACACTTGTTTTTCTATAAGAAGTAGAAAACAGTTTCTTTTATTTGTGAGTGAACAGACAGGAAAATGTAGAGTCAATTTCTCTGCTGCCCATCTGTTTTCATGGTTGAGACACAAGTACTAAAGCATCCTTCACTATACCCTACACCAATGAACTCTGCTCTGCTTTAAGCCATGGACTAGGTGTCTGAAGAACATTTCCATGGATGAGGCTGGAGTGGTGGCACAGCGGTAGGGCATTTGCCTTGCATGCAGCTGACCTAGAACAAACTGGGTTTGATCCTCCAGTGTCTCATATGGTCCCCCAAGCCAGGAGCAATTTCTGAGTGCAGAGCCTGAGTGTCACAGGTTGTGGCCCAAAAAGCATAAACAAACAAAAACAACAACAACAAAAAAACATTCCCATGGAAATAAAGGAATGGCCGAGTGTAAGTTTATGTCTGGTAGCAACTGACCTACTAAAGATATTTAGGACTTCTATGTTTAAATAACAGCAGCCCGTTATCAGGAAACTATTTTCTGCTTTCTTTTTGAATCAATTTATAGCACTGCTCTATTGTATGCATGTAAAGAAGACCAGATCATAGTTTCTGCTTTTTTATTAAAGAAAAATAAGTCATGCTATTGCTAAAATGGAGTATTACTGTCTTGGCAACGACATTTGGTCAAATTATTATGGAGGCTCATTTGCATAGTTTCCTATCATATTAAACTTAAAAATAATGTCCATGAACCTCTAGCAAATGCCTATCACAATGATTTATTTTCCTTTAGTAACTGGGAAGTCTGAAAAAAGTTTACAATGCACAGATTAAATGTGTTTCCTTTATGCTATATGTTTATATATTATAAATACTTAAAAATCTAACCCAAATTTTTGGTTAATCTTAGTAAATAACATGACAGAACACTGCCTAAGAGTAGTTTCTAAAATTATTGGATAATATACTTAATATAGACTTTTAAAAGGAAGTTTACATTTCTTCTATTTTTTCTAGCTTCAATAAAACGAAGCAAACTTAGTCTTTCTTACTAGAGAAATAAAAAGAATATGTTAGTGACCTCAGATCTTTTGTGAATCAAAAGCATGGCCCAATGACTCCCTAAACCTTAGTTTTATCAATGGAATGTCTTGGGACACTTAATAAAATATTAATTTTTTGATTCACTTGTATGATTTTTAATAAGGCTAGAGTAACACCCCCACAATAAACTTTTAAACAATTTTTTACATACAGATGTGAAACTAATACAAATGGATCCACTACTGCACACAGAGGTTTATTCTTAGTTTTAAAATATAATGGAGGCTCATACTCTATGTCAACCATGGTTCCAATGCCTTTATAAATATTAAATCATTCAAGCTTTATAGTAGACTGATGATGTAGGGACCATGATGCCCAACTTATAGGTAAGGAAATAAAATTATAAATAAATTGTTTAAGAATTCACAGCTAGCTCCAGACTCTGACCACAAAAATCTAGATTCATCTCCACAACATTTGGCTGACTTTTGAGAGACTTACCACTAAAAATTAATATTTATGATTATGGATCTATAGGATTAAAAACCAATAGATTAGAGTTTACCAGTTTGACTCAGACCATTGCAATTCCACAGTTTCTGCATGAAGTACCATAAAAAGAAGGTAGTACTACCCAATTTTAGGCCATAGTAATTCCTACAATTTCCACATGATTTCTACAATCACTAGAATCTCCTCTCCAGAGTGGAATTGTTAGATCATATCACAATTCAAATGCACTCTGGAGAGGAAAACATTAACTAGAAAGAATTAACAGCCCACCTCCCAAATGCTCAGCACAGAATACTTGCAATAGCCCAGACAAGCAAACAAGCTATGCTGTTCATAAGAGAAAATGGACTGCTATTCACCATGATAAAGTTAAAGTACTACCATTGAAAACATATAGAGTAGGCCTTGAAGACATTAGGCTAGATGAAATAGTTGAAAGACAGGTGTCACTGTGTGATAATCGCTTATATGTGAAATCTAAACACAAAACCAATAAAATATAAACACAAAAAAAACTCATAGAAAAAATCAGAACTCTAGTTCTAAGCACCAAAAACTAAGAAAAGTTGGGATAATGGGAAAATGGTGGGCAGTTGGGCAAGGGATATGATGTGTAATGTGCTCGCCCTACTTGAGAAAACTTAGTAAGAGAAAAAATCATAAGACATTTTATTACATGTTTTTCATTTCACTTTTTATTGCATCTCTATGAGAAGATGTGTGTTAGTTAAACCCATTTCATAACACCAATAAAACAACACCTGAACCTTGTACAGTGTTAGGTGCCAACTATTTCTCAATAAAATTGGGAGGACTGTCTATCTTTCTAGAGCAGAGAACAATCCATACTATTACATGCTGCTGAGGCATGACTGCTCAATATATTACCTTGCAGTATTTAATTTCTGCTACCTGGCCAGCACCCTATATCTACAGGAATTTTCCCCAAACATAACCCCTAATAAAATCTGCTTTCAATGCCTTTTGACCTAGGAGTTAAAATGTCAGATACATTTTGAAAGTCTCATCTAAAAGGAATCTTTTTAAAAATATCACTTAGAAGGAATTAAAGTTGAATCTAGAATATCTGGGAGATATCAGGAATCCCCATGATGCCACCTGGTAGCATATTAGGTGACAAAGACAATGCCAATCTTCATGTCTTTTTTTAACTTGCTTGGCTTAATGTGACAGATTTCATGCCTTCTTTTTTATGTTTTTATGCCATATACCTGAATTCAGGCTTACTTAATATAATGGGTGTGGCATTCACTACTTTGAAACCAGGTCCCCCTAATCCCTTATGCCATTCTCCATATATTTTATTTCCTTTTATTATTATTTGGTTGTAGATGATCCAGTTGAAGTGTAAGGCTCAGGGGAGAGCAAGGCCATAGAGCCCTCCCTGATAGGAGATTAACCATGCCTAGGTCATACAATGCAAATTAGCACATGACACCATGGTTGGGTTTGCTGACTTGAATATATAATGACCCTCATTTGAATGCAGCCATAAGAGCTAAGTTCATGAAATTTCTGTATTGTTGAGGAAACCTATGTCAGAAAAATACCCTACATATCTTATAAAATTTAGGGAAGAAAAGATTTTGATACCATTTTAGGCATAGCTCATGAAGATAATTAAATCAAAGCCATAACCACTTACATACCAATAAACAACTGGCATCCGTATTTAGCCACTAAAGATATGATTGGATCATATAATCGCATTCACTTATACATGTTATACACATCATCGAATGTGTATTAACACATTTAAATTTTATTTCAAAACCAAAAATTCTGGCATGATCTGAGTAAAGAGACTCTTAGAAAAAATAGTCAACAATGTCTGGGAGGGAATCTGAAAAAAAAAAGACAAAAACAAACTAAGATTTTTACTTTAAAGAGAAAATTTGGAAAAGATATAAGGCTGGTTGTATAAATACAAAAACTAGATGAGCCAGAAATATAAGAAATGTGTATTTTAAAAGCCAAGATAAATAAAACATGATGAATATTAATACATATGTTTTCTAAAATCTTATATTTCGTATTTGTATGGGAAACAAGCCCCAGTGAAACAGGATGATTTGCTTTCCTATTTCAAGTGATTATTTTCCTCAGTCGAGGGATCTGGATATGCTTCAATTTTCTAAGGAGACTGTATTTTTAAAAAAACAACCTAGATTGTTATCTTTGAAACCATCTTTACAGCAAGCTCAAATGTGAAGTAGAAAGAAACTTGGTTTTAAACCTAGAAACGCATCTGATTTTGTTTTATTTTAAATGCTGTCCTCAAGGAGCACATTCTGTACTTTAAGTCATTCTGGCAGGGAGTTTCCAAATATTCCAGTTCACAGTAGTGCTCACTGCAACATTTTCATTCACTTACTAATGTCTAACCACCTCTAACACTGATTGCTGCTTTAATTGTGAATGCAATTAAATGAATGCACATGAATGCACATGCACACACATACCTCAGGCCATTTTGTGGCACCGGAGGTAGTTTTATGCTTCTTTTAATTTGAAATACCATACAACTTCGAGGAAAAACGCATTAGATAAGCTAAGATACAGTGAATGAATATTTAAGTTCCATGGTTTTCCAGTTATAGTTTTTCCAAGTTTTTAGGTTAAAGCAAGAATTGTATCCTTGTTGGCTCAAAACTCTATTCTACACAATCATACATAAGCATATGCTTCTAGAACTAGGGATGCTGTGCACTTTCAACAACAAAATTTTGATAAATTCTATTCTCTTTATTTCTATCAAATACAAAATGGTTGGGGCTGGAGAGGTAGCAGTAGGCGTAAGGTGTCTGTCTTGTGCACACTAGCCTAGGATAGACTGCCGTTCAATCCCCCAGCATCCCATATGGTCCCCCAAGTCAGGGGCGATTTCTGAGCACAGAGCCAGGAGAAACCCCTGAGCATCACCGGGTGTGGCCCAAAAAAAAAAAAAAAAAAAAAAAAGGATCACAGTTATAGTACAGCTGGGAAGGCCTTTGCCTTGCATGAGGCCAACCCTGATTCAATCCCTGGCATCCCAAATAGTTCCCTAAGCACTACCAAGAGTGATTCCTGAGTGCAAAGCCAGGAGTATTCCCTGATCATTACCAGGTATGGTCCCGCCAAGGTACAAAATAGATGGTGTTCTGATCATTGTATTGCAGCATCATAAAATGTATTTGTTTGGAGAGGATTGCAAGTTTAACAAGGTATCAATGAGAACCAAATTCTATATATTTAATTTGAAATATTTGAGGATGAACTTCTGCTGTGTCTCTGAAGCACAGTAGACATCTTTGGGGGGGGGTTGGGCCACACCCGTTTGACGCTCAGGGTTTACTCCTGGCTATGCGCTCAGAAATTGCTCCTGGCTTGGGGGGACCATATGGGACGCTGGGGGATCAAACCGCGGTCCATCCTACACTAGTGCTTGCAAGGTGGACACCTTATCTCTAGCGCCACCTTCCCGGCCCCAGACATCTTGAAACTTTTCTCTGCTTGCTATAGCCTGGGATCTTTGAACGTCTTTGTCATCCTTCCCTGAGGGCTCGTCTTCTCCTAAGGTGAGTCACCCCACCCAGAGACTGTGAAACTGCTGTGTCTCTGAAGCACGGCAGACATCTTGGGAGTTTTCTCTGGAAACTTTGATCCTCTTCGGCATCTTTCCCTGAGGGCTCATCTTCTCTGGAGTTGAGTTGTCCCAACACAAAGGGTGGAGCCAGAGGAGTACGGCCACTCCACTCCACTTTGAGGCTGTGCCCTTCACCTAGCTGATGAATACCACCACAACACGTAAAAAAAAATCCACAATACAAGTGTGACAATGGAGAAACAATGCAGGCCAACGCTATGCATAGAGAATGAAGATGGCAACTCTGATGTCCCCAAAAGGGCCAACCACCTAGTTAGTCTCTCAGACATGGAGTTTAGAGAAGAAATATAGAATGTGTTCAGAGAATTCAAAAAAAAATAAGCATATATGAGTTTAACAGAACACTAAAAATAACCAAGAGAATATGAAGATAGAAATCAGAAAACTCCAAACTGAAATAACAGGTCTGAAAATCTCAGTAGATGAATTGAAAACCTTAATGGAAAGATTCTCCAATAGGGTAACAACAACTGAGGATAGAATCAGTGAACTGGAAGATGAGATGCATAACAACTCCATACAATAGAAGAGATTAGGAAAAACCTGGAATGGAAAAATTACTCAAAGAATGTGAGCTGATGAAAATGGAAGTCTTTGATAAGCTCAACAGAAAAACTTAAGAATCACTGGAATCCCAAAGACCAAGAAGAAAATCCCCAGGAAGAAGCAACAGTCAAGAACATCATTAGAAATTTCCAGAGCTAAAGACTACATACAACCAAATCCTGCATGCCAGAAGAGTACCAGCTAAAAGAGACCTGAAGAAAAACACCCCAAGACAGATCCTAGTCACAATGACAAATCTCACATATAGGGACAGAATACTAAAAGCAGCAAGATCAAAAAGAAAAATTACATTCAAGGGAGCATCCTTAAGATTTACAGCAGACCTGTCACAAGAAACCCTCAAGGCCAGAAGGCAGTGGAGAAACATAGTGACAAAACTCAATGAAATAAATACTTCACGTAGAATACTACACCCAGCAAGACTCGTTTTCAGGTTTGAGGGATATATACATAGCCTCACCGATAAACAAGTCAAACACTTTTCAGGCTTAGAACCAGCTTTAAAAGAAAAACTGAAAGGTCTACTTTAAGACAATACTGACCAACAGACACAAACTTCTACAAAGAGATGGCATTAAATTCCATGACAATTATCTCTCAATGTCAATGGACTACATGCACCAGTTAAAAGACACAGAGTGACTAAAATGAATTTTAAAAAATGAATCCAACCTTCTGCTGTCTAAAAGAAACACACCTGAATACTCAAAACAAACAGATTCGAAATCAAAAGCTGGAGGAAAATCATCCAAACAAACAACACCCTTAAGAAAGCTGGAGTGGCCATACTAATATCAGATGACACAGACTTTAGATTCAAAAAGTTGTAAGGGACAAAGATAGACATTTTGTACTAATCACGGGTGCGGGGTCCTGAAGCCCCCCAGGGGGGCCCGGCCAGCAGGAATTAGCTGGGAAGGCTTCTCAGACAACCACACTTCTATTTTGCTGAGTAGAAGAACAACCACACCTGTAAAAAATCTGAGAGAGGTTAATAATAACGACCCAAGGCAATGTCTCACTGCTCAAAGGCGTTTATTGAGGTCCAGCACCTCTTTATATAGGGAAGGTGAAGGAGGCAGGCAAAAGGCAATGTCAATCATTCTTTTGGCATGAAAATTACTTCATTATTCCAAATAAGGCAAGTGGGCAATACTTCTTGCAGTATCCATGGAAACATCTTGTGACCTTCTAGCTGCATTTCTAAACTTTTAACAGATATAAGGTGGGGGCAATGTTCTTACAGAAATAATTTTGTACAGACAATGTAACATATACACATAATAACTGCCTTGTTGACTCCGGAATGTAGTTGAGGGAGTAAGACCTCATTTCTGGGAATGGTACCGGGCCGTGTTGCTCTCCTCCAGGCTACAAGATTAATTATACTTTGCAGCTGCACATTCCTTTCTCTTTGGCCCAAGAACTTACAGCAAGACTGCATGTAGCCTTTAGGTGAAAGGCTGAACTAAGGCAGAAAGTATAGCAAAATAACCTCAAACAAGTCACAGTCCCCAACACACGGGATATGTACAACAGGAAGAAATCACACACCTAAACATATATGCACCCAATGAGGAATCAGCAAAGTATTTAAAACAATTGTTGACAAATCTGAAAAAAGATTTCAATAACAACACAATAATTGTGGGAGACCTCAACACTGCCCTGTCAACGCTTGATAGGTCAACCAGACTGAAACCCAACAAAAATATACTAGCTCTGAAAAGAGAAATGGAAGAAAGTGGACTAGTAGATATATATAGGGCACTCCATACCCAGAAACCTGGATACACATTCTTCTCCAATGCAAATGGGTCATTCTCCAGGATAGACTACATGCTAGCCCATAAAACATATATCCATAAAATCAAGAGGATAGAAATAGTGCAGATTACCTTCGCTGATCAAAAGGCACTGAAATAAACTACAAAGGGACACAGAAGAAAAACTTTATGACCTTGAAATTAAACAAATTACTACTGAACAACCAGTGGGTCAGAGATGAAATCAAAGAGGAAATCAAAACATTCTTCGAAACAAATGACAATAAAGACACAAATTATCAGAACTTATGAGACACAGCAAAAGCAGTACTGAGAGGGAAAGTTATAAGCTTTACAAGCACACATCAGGAAGGAAGAAGGAGCCTACATGAATAGCTTAATGATACAGCTTATAAAATTAGAAAATGATCAACAAATAGATGGGCAACCAAAATAGGTAGGCAGAAGGAAATAACAAAGCTTAGAGCAGAAATCAATGAAGTGGAAATCCAGAAAACAATCCAAAAGATCAAGGAAAGCAAAAGTTGGTTCTTTGAAAAAAATAAATAAGATTGATAAACCACTGGCAAAACTCACAAAGAAATTGAGAAAGAAACTTGATTGAGAAAGAGAAACTTGATAAACCAGATTAGAAATGAAAAGAGGGAAATCACTACAGATATTGCAGAGATTCAAAGAATAATCAGAGACTACTTTGAGAAACTCTATGCCATGAAACATGAGAACCTGTCAAAAATGGGCAAATTCTCAGACTTCTCTAACATTCCACGTTTAAATAAGGACGAGGTAGCATATCTAAACAGCCTTATCACTATTGAGGAAATTAAAATGGTCATCAAAAATCTTCCCAAAAACAAAAGCCCAGGCCCAGATGGGTTCACTAATGAATTATTTCAAAATTTTCAAAAGGAACTTCTACCAGGCTCATTCATAAAATTGAAGAAACAGAACACTTCCAAATAGTTTCTATGAAGCTAACATCACCATGATACCAAAACCAGACAGAGATTCTGCCAAAAAAGAAAAAGAAAATTACAGACCAATATTCCTGATGAACACAGATGCAAAGACTCTCAATAAAATTCTGGAAAATAGAATTCAGTGCATCATCAAGAAGGTCATTCACCACGACCAAGTAGGTTTCATCCCAGAAATGCAAGGATGGTTTAACATTTGTAAATCAATCAACATAATACATCATATCAATAAAAAGAAAATCAAGAAGCATACAATCATATCAATAGATACAACGAAATCATTTGATAAGGTCCAACACCCATTCTTGATTAAAAAACCCTCATCAAGATGGGAACAAGAGGAACTTTTCTTAGTATAGTCAAAGCCATCTGCCACAAGTCAATGGCAATTATTATTAATGAAGATAAACTAAAAGCCTTTCCCCTAAAATTTGGTACAAGACAAGGCTGTCCTCTATCACCTCTCCTATTCATTATAATAATGGCAGTATTTGCCATAACTATTATGCAAGAAAAAGATATAAAGGGCATCCAGATAGGTAAGGATGAAGTCAAGCTCTCACTGTTTGCAGATGACATACTACATTTAAAAAACCCTTAAGACTCTTCCAAAAAGATTATAGAAACCATACGCTCATATAACAAAGTAGCAGGCTACAAAATCAACACGCAAAAGTTAACTGCCTTCTTATACACTAATAATGATAGAGAAGAAATGGACATTAAGATAACAATCCTATTCACATTAATGTCCCACAAACTCAAATATCTTGGGGTCAACTTAACTAAAGAGGTTAAAGACTTATACAAAGAAAACTATAAAAAGCCTGCTTCAAGAAATAAGAGAGGACACAAGGAAATGGAGACATATACCCTGCTCATGGATCGACAGAATTAATATCATGAAAATGGCAATACTCCCCAAAGCATTGTACAGATTTAATGCAATCCCTCTAAAGATACCCATGAAATTTTTCAAAGAAGTGGATCAAACACTCCTGAAATTCATTTGGAACAATAAACACCCACGAATAGCTAAAGCAATACTTAGGAAAAGGAATATGGGAGGCATTACTTCCCCCAATTTTAAACTGTATTACAAAGCAATAGTTATCAAAACAGCATAGTATTGGAATAAATACAGATCTTTAGATCAATGGAATAGACTTGAGTATTCAGAGAATATTCTCCAGACATACAATAAAATAATCTTTGATAAAGGGGCAAGAAATTCAAAATGGAGCAAAGAAAGCCTCTTCAACATGTGGTGTTGTCACAACTGGATAGCCACTTGCAGAAAACCGAACTCAGACCCCCATCTAACACAAATGCACAAAGATCAAATCCAAATGGATTAAAGACCTTTACATCAGGCCTGAAACAATAAGGTATATAAAACAACACATAGATAAAACACTCCATGACATTGAAACGAATGTCAAGGAGAGAACAGCATTCTCAAAACAAGTGGAAGCAGAGATAAACATATGGGACTATATTATGCTGAGAAACTTCTGCACCTCAAAGGAAATAGTGCCTAAGATACAAAAGTCACCACAAAATGTGAGAAATATTCACCCAATACCCATCAGACAGGGGCTTATCTGCAAAATACACAAGATACTTACAGAACTATACAAGAAAAAAACAACTAACCCCATCAAAAAGTGGGGAGAAGAAATGAACAGACACTTCCTCAAAGAAAAAATACAAATGGCCAAAAGATACATTAAAAATGCTCCACATTATTAATCACCAGGGAGATGCAAATCAAAACTACAATGAGGTACCATCTCACAGCACAGAGACTGGTACATATCACAAAGAACAAGAACAATCAGTGCTGGTGGGGATGTGGAACTCTTATTCACTGCTGGTGGGAATGCCATCTAATCCAGCCTTTATGGAAAAATATATGGAGATTCCTCAAACAATGAAAATTATGCTCCCATGTAATCCAGTTATTCCACTCCTAGAGATATACCCTAGGAACACACACACACACACACACACACACACACACACACACAAAAAAAAATTCAAAAATCCCTTCCTCACACCTATATTCATTGCAGCTCTATTTACAATATCCAGACTCTGAAAACAACCAAGATGCCCTTCAACAGATGAATGGCTAAAGGAACTGTGGAATATAATACACAATGGAATATTATGCAGCCATCAAAAAAGATGAAATCATGAAATTTTCCTATACGTGGATGTACATGGAATATATTATGTTGAGTGAAATAAGTCAGAGAGATAGAGATAGACACAGAAAAGTTTCATTCATCTATGGTTTTTTAAAAAAATTAAAGACATTATTGTAATAAGGCCCAGAAACAATAGAGTTAAGGGCTAGAAGGGATGGAAGTGCTGGAAGGACCGGCTCACAATTTGAAGCTCACCACCAAGAGTGGTGAACTCTGTTAGCAAAACAACTACACTAACAATTAGCATGACAATGTTAAAGAATGGTAGTAGGTAGACTGCCTGTCTCAAATACAGGTAGGGATGGGGGAAAAGAAGGGGCATTGGTGTTAAGAATGTTGAACTGATGAAAGGGTGTATTCTGTTTATAACTGAAACCCAACTACAAACATACTTGTAATCATGGTGCTGAAAGATTTATATTAAAAAGAATTTACAATATAAAAAACTAAATATTTGATAATTAGAAAAATTGTCCGTAGACTGGATCCTGGTTTCATATATTTCAAACCTTTTATTTTATTAACTGTTTACATACTGTGTTCCAGCTACCACAGGGCACTTTTATACTCCAATAAAACCTGTGATTCTGCAACTCAAGTCACAACACAGAATCATTTAAGAGGGAAGGTGAGAGGTCTTCCTAGAAGCCATTCTTCTACTAGCACAACTGGCATTAATAGCCATAGGAGAGAGTGTTAACCAATTTTCTTCTCTAATAACTCTGGAAGTTCCTATCTCTGCTGGGAATTTCAAATATGTATGTTTCATTCATGAGTAAAGTACTTAAATTGGCTATTTATACTGCAACTCAACTTTCCCTTAGCTAGACCGCACCATTCCCCAGGTCCATAGTCCCTCAACCCTCAATGGGTTAGCCAGGAAGTGTGGCAGAGAGATATATAGAAGTGGAGTCTCTCTGATATTAGTCCACTGGTCACCACACCTTGGCAAATTTTACAAAATACATGAACAAAAGAAAAACTACAGGGCTCCTCTTGGAAGGGACCCAGTTGTGATGGGTACCTGACAGAAATCGTATCAGCTTGATGCAGTTTCCTACTTCTACCTACACAATTTCTACTTTCTCTGTAAAAAATACTCTGTATTTTGAAGACTCTAAAACATACACAGAAGTCAAAAAATGTATAAATTGCATGCTTTTTGCTCTTTTTTAGAAGTGATCTAACCAGGGGCTTTCGCTTTTTCAGTTGTTAAACATTTATATTTCATTTCGTATTACGGAGGCACCCCAGTATATAATAGTGTTGCTAATTCAGCTGAGACACATGATGTTGCTGCACTACACCCTCCATGACTGTCCCTTGGCCCCTTTTCATCCCCACTCTCCCCTCACCTCATCCCTAACCCACCTGGCCTACTAACCACAATTCTGTTATCTGAGTCTAAAGGTTTGTTTTTATTGGTCTGAGCTTTTCTTACTTCTTCCATCACTATACTCACTTTTCCTTTTCTTCCTCATCTGGGATTACTTTGAAGCAAACTCTATACTTACCATTTCACCTATAATTATCTGTCAGAGAAGAGATACATATATATGTTATTAACATTTATAATTCTTGGTGAGGTTTTATGCCAAATATGCCAATGCCATAATGAAAGTAATATATTCTCTGAGTTTCATAAGAAATGTAAATATCTTTTACTGTTTTTATAACATAGTACAAGACTCACTTTTAACATTTACACTTAAGAAAAGACTTGATGCTACCTTAAATCCTCACCATGTTATATGTCAATTATATCACAATAAGTCTGGGAGAGGAAAGGATTTCATTTGAAGTGATAATGACCTTTCTTTCAAAGAAGAGAAATGAATGAATATCCATTTTATAAATTCCCACATGTTTCATTTTTCTTAACATTCATGATGATCCTTTATCAATTATTATATATACAAATACACGTAATGACACATGCTATTTTTATTCCTACATCACATTCTTCTAGCCTAAACCAAATCAGATTTTTCAGTCACAGTAAAACCTATAAATAAGGTGTTAAAGGAAGAAATAAGAAAAAATTGCCTGAACAGTCATCTAACATGTTACTAGTTAAAGGAACCAATGCTACACCTCATTTCCTTATTTCACATGTGCAGAATTTCATATAATATTTATACATAGTTATATGTCTCTTAATATTAATATATCACAAAATACCTAAGATGAAAATGGTTCCTAAGTTGGTGCCTTTAACGTAAGGAGAAATTTGTTCTACTTTAGTATTCTCATTGGTAAATAAAGCCAGTTGGGACAGTGCCACCTTGGGAAATTTTTGTTTAGAGTAATAGATATTGCAGCATATGAAAAATAGTATATTCATGTTTCATAGATGTTAATGCAACACTTGGCTTAAATATTTCTTTAATATCAAAAGAATATGATCAATTCCTTCATAATCAAAGAACCAATCCTGGGTTAGACTTCTAAAATTCTAGTGTAACAAGATGAGCACAGTCCCTTACCTTGGGGAGTTTATCATGCACTAACCAAATAAGAGATCACAGTCCAGGATTATAACAGAAGCATCACAGGGGCTTCAGGAGAGCAAGTGAAACCTAGATGACCCGGGGAACTGATATTCAAGCTGAGATCCTCAGAATCTTTGTGAAATCTGGTTTAAAAGCATATTTCTACCTAAATGTCCTTGACACCTGCCCATTATTTTTCATCTGAATAAATTTGTATATGACAGTGTTTCAATTTTTAAAATTTTTAGGTATGCATAATGAAGAACTTGGAGGAGATAATAGGGAGCAGAGAGAGTATGAGGACATGAATAATGATTCTTAAAGAGATGACAGTCATGGCAAGCAAATGGGCAGGAGTGAATAGACTCCAGGGCTATGCCAGTGGAGTTCTGTGAAGAATTAGTATAAGTCATAGGAAAGTGGGGATAGTCAAGTATTCTCTAAGAGAGAAGGTGATGCTATTTATGTTGTGAAGTTGGATATGGAGTTTAGCTATTTGGCTCCAATATTTCTATTGCAGTTTTTTCTCCAGAGACAAGAATTTTACCTTCGAGTTTGACATTGAGATTTGTGAAAATTTTAAAATGTGTATATGTGGTATAATTATTGCTTTAATTGAATGTGGCTGATTTACACCTTAAAGCTGAGAAGCAAGCATAGCTTTGTGTAATTGGAATTTTCATGGAGCTGACCCACTGGCTGCTGAACCATTCCAGGTGAAGTCTGCCTTCAGCTGTCATCACTGTACACACTAAGGAACATCACTAGGTCCACTAGGGAACATTACTGGGTCCACAAAGGAACAGGAGGCAGAACCCCTTCCTACCAGTTGGGTCCCAGCAACTTCCACCACATTAAGAGCCCATATCAAAGATCCTGAAGCCTGTGACTGTGTTTGCAGCTACTCAACAGATATACTCAACAATTTACATGCTGCTCACAGTTATTCTTCCAGTCACTCTGTGAGGACAGGCATAAAAGACAGAGAGCAACCTCCAGCTTAACCCCTGAGCATTTTCCAGAGGTGTATAACTATAAAGACTCATCCCTAACACAGCAAAAACACTAGAAAATTATTGGGAAAAGCACGTAGAATCCCACCAACCTCAATGAGTAAAAATAATATCACCGAAGACATAAACACCAGGAAATGCTCAGTGTCTTTAGTACAGTACAATGAGGAAGTTCAATGAACTCAAAAAATGATGGCAAACACAAGAAAGTATGATTTGAAATTTAAAAAATACTACAATCAGAAGTGACAGAAATGAAAAGCATGGCAAGTAATATTTTTAAAAAGTTAATAGAAGCTCTGAACAGCAGAAGAACAGAAGATGAGAAAAACAACATGTAAACCACAGTGTTTAAATATTTAAAAATGGGGCCCGGAGAGATAGCACAGCGGCTTTTGCCTTGCAAGCAGCTGATCCAGGACCAAAGGTGGTTGGTTCGAATCCCAGTGTCCCATATGGTCCCCCGTGCCTGCCAGGAGCTATTTCTGAGCAGACAGCCAGGAGTAACCCCTGAGCAACGCTGGGTGTGGCCCAAAAACAAAAACAAAAAAAATATTTAAAAATGAACACCATACCAGAGGAGTATGGAATGAGTTCAAGAGGAACAATCTTTGGAGTCCCTGAGGAACAGGAAGGCAAATATGATGAAGAAACATTTTTTTTATTTTTAGACATACTTCTCAACTTATCATCACATTAAAATTGTTATTGAAATGGGGCCGGAGACATAGCATGGAGGTAGAGTGTTTGCCTTGTATGCAGAAGGATGGTGGTTCAAATCCCGACATCCCATATGATCCCCTGAGCCTGCCAGGAGCGATTTCTGAGCGTAGAGCCAGGAGTAACCCCTGAGATCTGCCGGATGTGACCCAAAACCCAAAAGCAAACCAACAAAACCAAAATTGTTATTGAAGAAACATGATTGACAGTTATTGATAGTTGAGTTTTCAGCATACAATATTTCAACACCAATCCCACTACTAGTGTCAGCTCCCATCACCAGTGCTCCAATACTCTGTCATGCTACACTTCCTTGCCCTTCCCTCCCCTACTTTTACCTGCAAGACACCTTGACACTTCACAGATACATTACAAAGTTTGGTGATTGCAGCTTCGATCTCAAGTTTTTGGCTTTGTTGAGTTGGTGCTTTGGATATACCCTACACCTAGACCACTCTCCCACATCACCAGTACAACTGAAGCTCAGACCCCTGTCCAAGAGACACAAAGGATCCCAGTGAAAGTGGACTCACTTAGGAAAACTCCAAAACACATTATATTCAAAACAACAAAATCTAAAGATAGAAACAGATTAATTGAAAGTGGGAAGATCAAAAAATTAAAAAAGCCCATAAGATGTATAGCAGATCTATCAGATGAGACTCTATGAGTCAAAAATTTATAGAAGAATTTAGTACAAAATCTCAAGGAAATGAACATCTCATTAAAAATGCTCACTCCTGCTAGATCATTGTAGGGTCCTATACTTTTCAGTATTCATTCTCCACCCTAGGGTGTGATCTGGTGATTGGATTACTAGGTCCCTCCCTACTTAGTATTCCTTCTCCATTCTAAGAATGTGGTCTGGTTTTGCTCATAAAAGCTGGGGTTTCAGGAAAGCCATCTCTTATTCTTTATTCTTCTTCCACTAAGCTGTTTTTCTTCTTAGGAGCAGAAGGCTTGTGTGGGGATTCCTGGTTTGAGTGCTGGAATTCCTGAACCCATTCTTGCACTGTTTCACTGTGTGGATTATTTCCTGCTTCAATGTTAGCTCCAGACCCATGACTATCCAGGTCCTAGTTTTACAGCCCGAGGTTTTCATTACAGATAATCAGTCAGGTTTGAAGGACCCATACAAAGCTTCATGACAAGAAATAATTTACAAAATCCATAACCTTGAAATCAGTTTTGTAAGAAGCATTAAAAGAGCTCCTTTAAAGGACAGAACACAGTTTCCCACAGTGTGGCATTGAGTATGGCACTCACTAATGGACCATAGGGTTGGGATCTACTAGACTAAGTGATATTACAAGCACATAGAAATTAATCATCACAAATTGACTTTTATTGATTTATTTTCTTATAGTCCTATTTGCCATTCCTTTAAGTTTTACTGGACCAATATGAAATAAATTTGTTATATGTATGCCAGGGGCAGATTGAAGGATGGGATGGAAACTGGGGAAGAATGTTTGTTCAATTACCTCCAACTTTAGTTTATGTTCCTAAGTACAAACTCTTAGCTCAGGCAAAAAGGATCATGGTTTTGTAGTACCCTACTTAACTAGCCTTTTTTTTTATAAGCACGTATTTTTACACCAAGCATAAACAGAGGCATACAGACATAAACCCATAAATTATGTAGATTAGTACTTAAAGGACCAAGCATTTGCACAAGGACCAGGAAAGCTATCCTGGAAGGAACTTGGTCCTGGGAATTCTCTCTAAATGTGATTTATTTCTGTCAACATTCTTCTTCCATATAAACCCACACACTCACATATATTTAAATTTATCCAGACATTTCACTTTAAAGCCTTAATTCCAATGTCCTGAGCAAATACCTTTAGCAAAGAAGTAATAAGCTAAGGCAGATTTTATTTCTTTCAACTCTGTCTCTCTTATATAAACTTTCCTCTAAACATGTATATATTATTTTATTATATTTCTCCAGATATATTGCCTATATAAAGAATTTTTGCATGTTTAGATACATACCATGAACACATATACATCACAAGCAGCTGGAATGAATTTTTTTTTGCTTTTTGGGCCACACCTTGTGATGCTCAGGGTTTATTCCTGGATATGCGCTCAGAAATCACTGAGGGGACCATATGGGATGCTGGGGGATCGAACAGTGATCTGTCCTAGGTTAGCCACGTGCAAAGGAAATGCCCTACCACTTGAGCCACTGCTACAGCCCTGAAATATTTTTTCTTAAAGAAGGGGTTTCCTCTGCTTTGTAAGGATGTGTATTTCAAACTTTATAAATATATTTATCAAATAATTTCCCAAACATTGAGTAAACATCTACTCTGTACAGATGATGAGCTGGTGTATGTAAATGCATTTTATTATCATAATAAATTAATTTTAAAACAAATCAGACTACTTAATAGATAATAATATTAACAATTTTACATATGTGAAAAAACAGGCTTATAAAAACCAATTTCTACATTTCTAGTTCATTAGTGGCACAACTGAGAACAAAATTAAGCTTTCATAAAGTTTAGTTCCCAGTGAATCCTAACAGGAATTCACCATTCTCCATAAGATTCTAATGATCATCTCCAACTAAAGGGCCCTGCACCTAGACAGTGGTATGTCAGTTCATATGCTAGGTTATTACTAAGTGCCTAGAAAGTCCTTATATTATTTATGCATTCTGTAAAATAATCTTTAGTTTCCAGGAGAGAACTCTGCATTAAATGATGAAACTGCACTTTGGATTATGTACCCTATTGGTGTGTATCTTATTTGTATATTATCCCTAATACAAAAATCTCATCTGTTCATTTAGTGCAAAGTTTTACTTTTTCTCCTCACTTATAACTTACATAAAGACATGTTGAACAAGTTAGTTATGTCAATACATGTCTGTTAAGGCCATAAGTTAAATTCCAAAAGGGCTGGAAGAATTTTCAAAATGCTCTCGAAAGCTGCTGCTGTGTTAACTTATATCGATGAACCAATTAAAAACACACAGACAGTTTTGTGTAACATTTTAAGTAACTTCAATGTGACAGGTACCACAAAGGAGAGAGCAAGTGCATGTGTTGATATTTCAGAAGTGATTTTCTGTGGTAGAGGGAGAGTGATTCTATAGCTAATCTGAAAGTAGTCATCCTTTCAATCTAGACTTCAAAGATCTTGGTATAACAAAAAGAAAGGGCACAAAAGTTGTCCAGACAAAGTGAATTTCGGTGTTGTTCTTCCATTCTTAGGGTACAAAGAAATCTTGCTGATGTGAAGATCTGTATATCCAAAGAGAAATTGCTCCAATTTATATTGGATTTGAAATATGACTTCTGGTCAGGCAGTACAAGAGTCAGCGAGAGAGATTATAAAGAAGGAAGGCATACAAGAAGCTGGCCCCACTTGACGCTCAAATCTGCCAGGAGTAATCTCTGAGCACAGAGCAAGTAGTAACCCCTAAGCACTGCTGGGTGTGATACCTAAAATCAAGAAAAGAGGCAGTCCACCTCATATCAAATAGCTGCATCCAGAAATCTCATGAACTACTTCTAGGATTGTTTACTTCATTCCTTTCCCAGCCCTGCAGGACCTTAGCTCCAAACTGCTTGAATTTGCTTCCTGTTACATACTGCCAAACTGGCACCTGCTCTCTGGACAGATCTGGACACTGAATACAAGTCTCTTGTCTTTAATATGGCTTTAGCTGATTCTCTAACACTAATTCCTCCTGTCTATGCTACCACTCCATCTACAACTGTGTTTTTCAACCTTTTTTGTGCAAAGGCACACTTTTTTCACAAAAGAATCACGAGGCATACCACCATTAGAAAATGTTAAAAAATTTAACTTTGTGCTTAGATTGACTAAATATAAAGTAATTCTCTTGAATAGGAATCAAATAAACACAAAGAAATTAGTTTATAGTTACTTTATTATGAAATAAAATAATATTTTATAATTGTTCATATTTCTGTTCCCTTGCTCAGTGCAAAACCTGGACCTGTTTGGCTGAACACATAGCCGATATTCTGGCAGGAATCAAAGAAAGACACACATGTAGCTCTTTGTCAACAGCTCTCAGTTTCTCTGTGTCTTTAGTTTTTATAGCAATCAGGTTTGAAAAGCTCATCTCACACAGATATTTAGTGGAGAATGAGAGCAATGTAAAAATAGCTTTGTTTGCCAGAACGGGGAACGCCTTGGCAGTATACAACCAAAAACTGTCCAAAGGTAGATTCAGCAAATCTTAGCTTGAAACCAAGATTTTGTCTCAGTTCAGTTATTTCCTCCTGCTCCTGTAAAGTCATGTCCTTTCCACCAACTGATGCTGAGCTATAAGGGTCCCTAACCCAGTCAAGGCATTCAGTGGAGACTGAAGAGAAATAAAATGACAACTTCTCCTTGTGAGTTTTTAAATGTTTAACTATTATCTCACACAGTGCAGCAGTGTGAACACCTTGCCATTGCTTGGTGAGTGTGAACATTTCAAGATGGCCACTTTCCACGTGTTGATGCCAGAGTTGCACCTTTGAACAGAATCCATTTATTTTATCTGTACTTGTAAGCAGGTTTTCATTTCTGCCTTGTATTCATGTATTCAGTCCATTTGGATGATGAAAAATATCTGCCAGATATGCCAGCCTTGCACACCACTCATCACTTGCAAGCAGCTTTGCCTAATCTGACCTCTCATTTGTCATAAACATTTAAGCTCCTCCCGCAGCTCATACACATGAACCTCCATATGAAACAAGCAAGGTTTACTGCTTTGCTCCCATCTCCCATCTTCTCACACAAACATGCAGCTTTTCACTGGTCTTGACTTTACAAAGTTTACCATGCCCACACCATCATCCAACACAGGAACTAGGTCTGCTGGTAAAGTCTTGGCTACGAGGGTCTCACTATGTAAAATACAATGCATAACAATCACATCTGGATTTCTGTTCTTCACTCAGCTTACAAAGCCTTTGGTGTGCCCGACCATGGCTGCAGCTCCATCAGTGCAGACACTTGTGCAGTTTTCCCACTTAAGTCCTTCTTGTTCAAGGTATTCTGATGTGACCCTCAAAATTTCTTCTCCTGCTGTTTTTTCTGGCAATGCCTTGCAAAAAAGTTTTCTCTAATTGCATCACCATCCACAAAATGCACATTGGCCAAGAGTTGAGTATGGCCACTGATATCTGTAGACTCTTCAAATTGCAATGCGAATTTCTCACTGATATGAATCTTTTCCAAAACCACACTTTTGATGTCTGCAGACATGTCATTATTACGTCTGCAAATTGTGTTGTCTGACAGAGGGACTTTGGCTATTTCCTTAGCTGCTTCAACTTTGAGCATCTCCTCTACAATAGCTTTGCAGGCGGAAGTGTTAATGTCTCTGCCAAAGTGTGCAACTTTTTTTGACTTGGCTATATGTTCAGCAACTTGATAGCTAGCTTTAAGAGCTCATTCATTACTTTTGTGGTTTTTCCCATGAGTTGCCTGTTTCTCCATGTTTTCATGCAGGTGAACAAATAAGTCCTCATTCTTGTTTTGATGTGAAGATTTGGAGATGGTATTTAAGTTTACTTGGAACCATAGCACCATTAGATAGCTTTTCACCACACACCATGCACCGTGGAGTTATTTCTTTGCATCTCCTGTGTAAGTAATTTCAAATGAAATATAGCTTTCACTATATTGTCTTGTGCCAGAGAATTTGCTTGAGCTGACCATCTTTGCTTTCTTTGGATCCCCACTCACACTTGGGCTCTTAATGGCTCTGAATTTTGTTCAAAGTTCAGTTCTTTTCTTTTAAAAAACTTGTTCATCACTGAAGTATCTGCTCCTATCTCACTGTCACTCAGTACTTACTGAGCTTGTCTCCTCCAGATAGCCACTGTCTATCACACTCAGCACTCTTCTGCACATGTCTCCATCAGTCAGAACTCTTCTGCTCATGTCTCCTCCAGATCCATCACTCAGCGCTCTTCTGTGCTGAGTCTGCCACAATCCTCCAGAGTCCAGATCCATCGGTGCTTTTCTGCACATCAGTGATCTACTGCGAAGTCTCCTCCTGTCAGTTTAATAGTGACACCGGAGCAACAGTGACACTGGAGCCATTTATAGTCCATAACATGCAGCTTTGGCTCACAAATAGACCAATCATTAGATGGACTATCAATCATCTAATGATTGGTCTATTTGTGAGCCGTAGCCACACGTTGCAGATGAAATTGGAATTTTTCCCATAGCACACCAGACCATATCTCATGGCACACTCGTGTGCCATGGCACAGTGGTTGAAGAAGCTGATCTAGAAGATAATCTTTGAATGCTCTGCTTGGTGCTCAGACTGAAGCCTACCCACCTATGCTATCACCTACAGCTGTCCCAAAGATAGGCTTAATGGTGCTCATGTAATTCAGCGTTCTCAATCCGGGGCCACAGAGATAGCATGGAGGTAAGGCATTTATTTGCCTTGCATGCAGAAGGACGGTGGTTTGAATCCCGGCATCCCATATGGTCCCCCAAACCTGTCAGGAGTGATTTCTGAGCGTAAAGCCAGGAGTATCCCCTGAGCGCTGCTGGGTGTGAACCAAAACCAAAGAAAAAAATAGTTATCAATCTTGAGTGGGCTAACTAAAGATGTTAGACATATTCTATATGGTCATCATGGAGAAGTCAGGACTTTTAAATAATACTCATCACTGGATCCCTGATGCCCACGGGTAGTGACAGAGCACATGTCATTGCAAATAAGATTTTAATGATTTGCTCTTAAAAGCTAATACTTCAACTCAAAATCATTGGCTAATACAAATTATATAGCGCCATTTTATGCCACAAGATGCAGATAGATACAATCTTAATCAAAGGTTGGAGAAACCGGGATATTTTTGAAAAACTCAGGTACCACAAGTACTATTGTTTTTTGTTTTTGAACCCACTGTGCTTGCTTGTGGTATGGCTCGGGATTTACTTCTGGTTGGGCTTGGGGGACAAGAGTGGGTGTCAGAGTTTAAACACAGGTGAGCAGTATGCAAAGTAAATATCCTACCCACTGTACCGTTACTCTGACCCCAGTAAGCACCAATATTTGGGGGGGTGATAATTTTATTTTTAATTGCTTTATTTTAGCACCACGGTTACAAATTTTGTTGTTGTTGGGGGTAATACAAAGTACAGCAACGTACATCTTTCACCAGTGCACCCTTCCTGCCAATGTCTTCTGTTTCCCTCTCACACCCTATCCCTTCACCCATATCTTGCTCTAGGGGAGGCAAATTGTTTCTTACTCTCTTTCCCCATACTCTTTCATTTTTGAATCTGTGGTTTGCACTATTGTTAATGGAAGGGTACCTTGCCTCTTAATTTTCCTCCTTTTAGCACCAAGTTCTTGTCCAGAGTGACCAGTTCCAGCTATCATTGTCCTAGTAGATCCATCTCTTTTTGAGCTACACTCACCACTCGAGCTTTCTATGCTGGGCTGGACCTCCTGTCTCTGGGTGTTATTATCATACTACCTCTCATTTTTCTTATATCCCACAAATAAGTGAAATCATTCTATGTCTATCCCTCTCCCTCTGATCCATTTCACTCAGCATAATAGTCTCCATGTCCATTTATGTACAGGCAAATTTCATGACTTCATTTTTCTTAATGGCTGCATAGTATTCCATTGTGTACCACAGATTCTTTAGCCATTCATCTGTTTTCAAGCACCTAGGTTGTTTCCAGATTCTGAGTAAGCAACAAGTTTTAAGCCATCAATTTCTGATATATTTGTTCCTAAGTTTGAAATATTGACTCTGCAATAGGTTGACTATCTGGTAAATCTTATAATTCCTAGAGAAATCTACAGTAAAGGTTAATTAACATGCAAGAGGGAGTCCAGAGAAACAGTACAAGGGTTAAGATATTTGCCTTACATGTGTTAACAGGAACTTCTGAACACTGCCAGGAGAGACCCACGGAGGTGGGAGTAGCCTCCAAGTGTTTCTGGGTGAAGCCAAAATGCTCCCTAAAAAAGCAATTAAAAAGAGATTGGAAGAAATCCTTGATTAAGTTTGATACAGTGATTATCACTAGTATCAATACATCATTTAATGTGTCAGGCCTTAACCATTGTCAAGCATGCTTTGAAGTTCTTTATACATACCTACATTTATACATATAAGTATATACATATATATTCAAGAACTTTAGACATATTTATTATTTATTAAGGCACTGGGATTTACAAAGTTATTCATAGTTGAATTTTAGACATATAATGTTTCAACACCAATTCTACCACCAGTGTCAACTTCCCTCCACCATTGTCCTCAGGTGTCCTCTGCCCACCTCCAGCCTGCCTATTTGACAGATACATATTCAAGTTTTGTTCTTGGGGTTTGGACTTTACACTCTAAGTGCTGTCAACTCTGTGGTCTGAATATGTTCCACCCTTGGTCCCTGCCACCATCATTTCCTATATACCTCTTCTTATTCCTCAGGCTTATTTCTTTTCTTCTCTGTCATTCTCCTTCCTATATCTTGGGTCAAGGGTGATAGAGGTAGCCCCCATTTTATTTGATTAAATCACTCTTAACCCCAGATCTTAGGGAGTAGAAGAAAAGAGAAAGAAAAAAGTCAAGGCTGGAAGGAAGACCATGAAAATGTAATGGAATACAGGGATCAGGGCTTCAGTTATATCGGTGATGCGAGAGAGTGGTCTAGCTTTACATCCAAAGCACAGTTGTTGTAACAACACTGAAAGCATGAGAGCTAAGCTGCAACCACCAAGCCTTGTAAATGAATCTGTCAACATGGCAGGTAGAGGGTGGGAAAGATGGTGGGGTATGGTAGCTCTAGTGATGGGCATTGACACTGGGGGTAAGATTGTTATTTAAATATGATATGTCCAAAAGTCAACTACCAACAACTTTATAAACCACCATTCTTAAATAAAAACAATTTAAAGAGTTATCCCCCATTTAATACCTTCTATACCCTCATCCAGTTATTCTACATAGAACAGATAAGTAAAATCATTCTTTGTTTTTAATTTTTATTTTGATCATAATGGCTTACATATCTTTCACAGTAGTGTTTTAAGTACATATCAACATTGAATCAGAGGAATACCCATCACCAAATTTGTAAAATCATTATTTTGTATTTGTTCTTCTGGCTTTCTTTACTTTACATTGCCAGGTCCATTCCAGGTCCATTCAAGTTGCAGTGAATTGTATGATTTCATCATTCCTGATGCAAAGACTTTTTAAGTTTTCATTTATAGACAAGAAAACAGAGTCACAGCAGTATTCAATACTTTGCTCAAAACCAACAACTATATGTACCACAGTTTCTTTAGCCATTCATCTGTTGAAGGGCATCTTGGTTGTTTCCAGAGTTTGGCTATTGTGAATAGTGCTGCAATTAATATAGGTGTGAGGAAAGGATTTTTGTATTGTTTTCTTGTGTTTCTAGGGTATATCCCTAGAAGTGGTATAGCTGGGTTGAATGGGAGCTCAATTTCCAGTTTTTGGAGGGAGCTCAATTTCCAGTTTTTGGAGGAATCTCAATATTGCTTTCTATAAAGGTTGAACTAGACGGCATTACATATACACAATGGAATATTATGCAGCCGTCAGGGGAGATGAAGTCACGAAATTTTTCTTTTTTTTTTATTTAACCAACTTTGTTACATACATGATTGTATTTGGGTTTCAGTCATTTAATGAACACCACCCATCACCAGTGTAACATTCCCATCACCAATGTCCCAAATCTCCCTCCTCCCCACCCAACCCCCGCCTGTACCGTAGACAGGCTTTCTATTTCCCTCGTACGTTCTCATTATTAGGATAGTTCAAAACGTAGTTATTTCTCTAACTAAACTCATCCCTGTTTGCGGTGAGCTTCATGAGGTGAGCTGTAACTTCCAGCTTTTTTCTCTTTTGTGCCTAAAAATTATTATTGCAAAAATGCGTCCCTGAGGTTCCTGGGTTCAGCAAACAAAAGGGAATTTCTGCTGTCTCTACCCCTCCTGTGATTGTGTCCCTGAGGTTTCTGGGTTTGGCAGACCATAGAGGATCTTCCTCTATCCTCACCCCTCCCCCATGCGAGGTCTCCAGCACGCTGGGACAGGCTAGAAACTACATACAGGAGAGATTTCCGGCAGAGGCGATTTAATGCGATCCCTCTAAAGATACTCACGACATTCTTCAAAGAAGTGGATCAGGCACTTTTGAAATTCGTTTGGAACAATAAACACCCTAGAATAGCTAAAGCAATCATTGGGAAAAAGAATATGGGAAGAATTACTTTCCCCAACTTTAAACTTTACTACTGCAAACAGCATGGTATTGGAATAAGGACAGGACCTCAGATCAGTGGAATAAGCATGAATACTCAGAAAATGTTCCCCAGACATACAATCACCTAATTTTTGATAAAGGAGCAGGAAATCCTAAATGGAGCATGGAAAGCCTCTTCAACAAGTGGTGTTGGCACAACTGGCTAGCCACTTGCAAAAAATTGAACTTAGACCCCCAGCTAACATCATGTATGAAGGTAAAATCCAAATGGATTAAAGACCTCGATATCAGACCCAAAACCATAAGATATATAGAACAACACATAGGCAAAACACTCCAGGACATTGAGACTACAGGCATCTTCAAGGAGGAAACTGCACTCTCCAAGCAAGTGAAAGCAGAGATTAACAGATGGGAATATATTCAACTGAGAAGCTTCTGCACCTCAAAGGAATTAGTGCCCAGGATACAAGAGCCACCCACTGAGTGGGAGAAACTATTCACCCAATACCCATCAGATAAGGGGCTAATCTTCAAAATATACAAGGCACTGACAGAACTTTACAAGAAAAAATCATCTAATCCCATCAAATATGGGGAGAAGAAATGAACAGACACTTTGACAAAGAAGAAATACAAATGGCCAAAAGACACATGAAAAAATGCTCCACATCACTAATCATCAGGGAGATGCAAATCAAAACAATGATGAGATACCACCTCACACCCCAGAGAATGGCACACATCACAAAGAATGAGAATAAACAGTGTTGGCGGGGATGTGGAGAGAAATGAACTCTTATCCACTGCTGGTGGGAATGCCGTCTAGTTCAACCTTTATGGAAAGCGATATGAAGATTTCTCCAAAAACTGGAAATAGAGCTCCCATATGATCCAGCTATACTACTCCTAGGAATATACCCTGGGAACACAAGAATACAATACAAAAATCCCTTCCTTACACCTATATTCATTGCAGCACTATTTACCATAGCAAGACTCTGGAAACAACCCAGATGCCCTTCAACAGACGAATGGCTAAAGAAACTGTGGTACATATACACAATGGAATATTATGCAGCTGTCAGGAGAGATGAAGTCATGAAATTTTCCTATACATGGATGTACATGGAATCTATTTTGCTGAGTGAAATAAGTCAGAGAGAGAGAAAAACGCAGAATGGTCTCACTCATCTATGGGTTTTAAGAAAAATGAAAGACATTCTTGCAATAATAATTTTCAGACACAGAAGAGAAAAGAGCTGGAAGTTCCAGCTCACCTCAGGAAGCTCACCACAAAGAGTGATGAGTTTAGTTAGAGAAATAACTACATTTTGAACTGTCCTAATAATGAGAATGTATGAGGGAAATGGAAAGCCTGTCTAGAGTACAGGCGGGGGTCGGGTGGGGAGGAGGGAGATTTGGGACATTGGTGATGGGAATGTTGCACTGGTGATGGGTGTTGTTCTTTACATGACTGAAACCCAAACACAATCATGTATGTAATCAAGGTGTTTAAATAAAATTAAAAAAATACCATTCACATCAGTGCCACACAAACTCAAATACCTTGGAGTCTACTTAACTAAAGAGGTAAAGGACCTATACAAAGAAAACTATAAAACACTGCTGCAAGAAATAACAGAGGACACATGAAATTGAAACACATACCTTGGATTGGGAGGATTAACATCATTAAAATGGCAATACTCCCCAAAACATTGTACAGATTTAATGCAATTTCTCTAAGCATACCCATGACATTCCTCAAAGAATTGGATCAAACACTCCTGAAATTCAGTTGTGACAATAAACACCGACAAATAGCTACAGCAACCATTAGGAAAAAAGAATATGGGAAGCATCATTTTTCCCAACATTAAATTGTATTACAAAGTCATTAAAACAGCATGGTATTGGAATAAAGACAGAACCTCAGATCAATGGAATAGACTTGAGTATTCAGAGAATGGTACCCAGATATATGATCAATTAATCTTTGATAAATGGGCAAGAAATGCAAAATGGAGCAAGGAATGCTTCTCAATAAGTGGTGTTGGGGCAACTGTCAACAGCATGCAAAAGAGCAAAATCAGACTTCTATATAACACCATGCAGGAAGGTCAAATTCTAATGGATTAAAGAAAACATTCTTATTATTATAACCATATTAAGTTACAATAAAAATGAAAAATTGGAGTGGGGAGGGGATTCAACCGCTTTATATGTCAAACAAGGAAATAGGGTCCCAGTAGTAGATGTATGATAGTTTCTGGCATTCCAACTGAACATTCTAGAAAGGCATTCTAATTTATTTGTGGTAAATAAAAATCACTGCAGGACAGAGCAATAGCACAGCAGGCACAACATTTGCCTTGTACATGGCCTACCTAGGTTTGATTCCTGGCATCCCATGGGGTCCTCTGGGCCTGCCATGAGTCATTTCTGGGCACAGAGCCAGAAGTAGTCCCTGAGCGACTTGTGGCCTCAAAAACCAAAAATAAATTGTGTATCTCTTTTGATATGCTCCCAGTAGTCTTTAGGTTTCTTATCAAGCTACCACTCTCACAGAGCAAATGGTGGACATTTCAGAATCTTCTGGTACTAAAGTAAAGAACCACATAGAGGTACCTCCCCAACACCGTAGCTCATATTATTGAGCAAGAGCAAAGGGTACTGTTCATGCAGCCTTCTGGTAACTGAATACTGGTCAGCTTTCATATCAGGTAGGGGTAATGGACTCCTTTCCAGTGTCTGCTTGGTGCAATGTTACTCCTCAGGCAGATTCATAGGAGAACAGATTTTGCAACACAGTGACTGGTAGGTGACACTACTTACATGAAATGGTGATGGTAACATTTCCAAAGACAGTGTGATATGTGACATCAAATGGAAACTATATTGATAGTTAAAATATGGAAGTTGGTTTTCTGATATTTTGTTATTGAGAAAACACAATAGATAGTGGGCATGTTTATGGTTTTGATATACAAAGATACCTTACCTGGCCATTCCAAGTGCCCACGACCCTCCACTACTATCACTTATGTCCCTTCTAGTCCTTATGCACTGCTTAAGTCACTTCTAATCTGCTTCATTTCTATCCCATCCCCCTACACTGGACCTAAAGTGCCACCACTTTCCTTTTGTCATTTTGAGACTACCCTGTTCCTCTCCTCCCTGACCCCATTTCCTCCCTTGTTTTGTCAGAATACAAGATTTGTTTTGTCAGAATACAAGACTTCTGTTTCCATAGGTCACTGGCTATTCATTCCCTTACCTTGTTTCTTTATATACCACGTATGAGTGAAATAATCCAATGTTCGTTTTTCTGTCTAATTTATCTTGCTTAACATGACAGCCTTTAGTTTCAATCAAGATGTAGCAAAATGTAGAATTTCATCTATATTTATAGCTGAGTAGTGAGTATTCTATTATGTAGATCACAATTTATTTGTTTATCTGTCAGGACAATTGGGTTGTTCCAGAGTTCAGCTATAAATAGCATTGCAACAAGCATAGAAGTGCATACATCTTTTCAAATTAATGTTTTCGCATTCTTGAGATAGATGTCATAAAGTGAAACTGCTAGATCATTAGTTAGCTCTATATTTCTTTCATTTATGATGAGAACCCAAAATGCTTTCCAGATGACATTCCCGCTAACAGTGAAATGAGACTCCATTTGTACCACATCCACCCCATTCCTGGTTGTTTATTTTTGTTCTCACTGGAGGGATCTAATAATCCCATTGTCATACTAACTTCCATTTTGCTGATAATCAGTGACAAATGAGTGCTTGTTCACATGAATATTGGTCATCTGTGTCTTCTTCAAGGAAGTTTTTACACAGCTCCCCTTCCAATAGTAAGTGGAGCTATCTGTTCCTTTGTTGTTTCATTTTATGAATGTTTAATATATTTTGGATATTAGGCATCTGTCATATGTATAGTATGTAAATATTCTATTCTATTCAGTAGGGTGTCTTTTGATTTTATCCAAAGTTTCTCTAGCAGTGCACACACTTTTTAGTTTGATGTAGTGTCATTGGTTTCTGTTTTTGTTTTCTTTGCCAATAAAGTCAAATTTCTGAAGATGCATCTGAAGTCAATTTAATAATGAGTTATGCCTGTGATTTCCATTATATATTTTATATACTCATATCTAATAATGTTGAGGCCTTTAACCCATTTTAACTTTTTTTGGCCCACACTAGAAGTAACTTGGGTTAGTCCTGGCTCTGGCTCCGAGCTCAGGAATCACACATGACAGGCTCAGGGGTCCATATAGGATGCCAGGAATCAAATCCGAGTCAGCCATGGGCAAGACAAATGCCCCACCCACTATGCTATCACTCCAACCTCTAAGTTAACTTTTGTATATGGTGTAACAGAGAGGTCTTATTTCTGATTTTGTATGTGGCTAATCAGTTTTCCCACCATTACTTGAAAAGGTTCATTTATCCATTTAATCCTGTTAGCTCTCTACCACTAATAAACTGTCCAAAAATCTGAGGGTTTACTTCTGGACTTCCAATTCTATTTCATTGGTATGAGAGTGTGCTTTTATTTCCTTACCATACTGCTTTGGTTGCTATAGCTTTATAATATAGAATCAGAGGCTGCAATACCTCCTTTCACTCTTTTTCTCAGAATTGTTTTAGTTATTCTGAAACTTTCACGATTTTACACAAATTTTATTTTGAGGCCACAAAAGTTAATGTTCAGGAGTTACTCCTGGCTCTATGCTCAGAAATTAATCCTGACAAGCTCAATGGACCATATAGGATGCCAGTAATCAAACGCATATGAAACCCAGTTACAAGCCACATGCAAGGCAAGTTCTCTACCTCCTATAATATCACTGGCCCCAATTCCATAAATATTTTAGTAGTTCTTATTCTATGTCCTTGAAAATGCCACTGTGATTTGGGAAATATTGCACTGAAACTGTTTAATAGGTTGCAAAAGGTGACAATTTTAACAATGTTTTCTCTTTTAATCTATAAAAATAAAATATTTTTCTATTTCATTGAGTCCTCATGTATTTTCTTTAATAGTGACTTACAGGTTTTAATACATGTCTTTCATCTTTTTTATTAAGTTGATTACCAGGCACTTATTTATTCATAAATTTAAAAATTATTTCCCTTTAGTTTGTTGTTTGCATGTAGAAATGCAACAAATATTTTTATTGTTAATTTTATATAGTAGAAGAGCTCAGCTCAGAGCTATTCTATTACACTGGTATATATCATGTGATTTGAAAATAATGATCATTTAACTTATTTTACAATTAATTCCTTCTTTTTGCTATCTTAAAAATATTTAAGTTGAAGATAGTAGTCATGCAAAAAATAGACTTTATTTTTAAGAAAAATGTACTTCAATCATTGAATGTAAATAATTCAGAATATTCATACATTTACCTACATTCTATGTATTTGATTCATCATTCAGAAAGAAATTTTATTTGTAAAGCAAGAAATACAAATGCTTTTTTACTATCATGTGCAATTGTTATTGTAAGAAATCAGTTTCACTGCTGATAGGCTTCATGGCAATAATTCTTAGGCACAGAAATTCTTTGTTCAAGAAACATGAACAACCGACACAGGCATACAAAATATGACAGCACCTGATGTCTTCAATCAGCTCAAAATTTTGCTGTTTGTTTTGTTTTGGTTTGGGTTAGTTTTGGGGTGACACCTGGTGGTGCAGGGCTCACTCTTGGCTCTGCACATAGGGATCACTCATGGAAGAGTTAGGGGGCCATATGAGGTGCCTGAGATGGAACCAATCTCAGCCACGTAGAAGGCAAGCACACTGACTGCTATACTATCACTCCAGTCCCAGTTTTGCCAGCTTAAGATGACAATGTAATGAAGGTTAGGAATGGCAACTTTTGCAGAATTGGCTGAAAATATGAAAATAACTCAAATTAGAAGCAACCAAATGAGTCTTGCCTATAAGGCTTAGGGACCCATCCCTATATAGAAACCAGGAAAGGAAAGGAAAGTGAAGGGTAAAGAAGAAAGGGGAATGGAGGAGGAAGGGTAAAGAAAGGAAGGGGAGGAAAGGGAACCAAAAAGGAGAGGAGGGAAGAAAATGAAAGGGAAGAGAAGGGGAAGAGAGGGAAGAAAAATGAAATGGAGGGAAAGGAGGGAAAGCAGAGAAGAGGGAAAATAAGGAAAGAGAAAGGGAGGGGTGTAGAGGGGAAGGGAAGAAGGAACTGGGAAGTTTATTAGAAAACAAGAATATTACAGTGTTCAACAAAGACTCCTGGTATTTAGCAAGATAACTACAAAAGCATAAACTAAGACCCTACCACTTATTTTTGCCTTCCTTTCTAGAAATCTTCCTCTGCCACTCTAGGACACTATGGCAGTGGTTAAAACAGTTCCTATTAAGAAAAATAATTTCAGGTCCAGAGCGATAGTACAGATAGAACATTTTCTTTGCATGTAGCTGACCCAGGTTTGACCCTCAGCATCTCATATAGTCCCCTGAGCTTGCTAGGAGAGCAGAGCCAGAAGTAACCCCCAAGTGCCTTTGGATGTGGTGCAAAGATTCTCCCTAAATTCTACAATATTCAGTACTTCAGTACATTTACCTCGAACGTGCCAATACTTTAGCAGCAATTATAAAATGTATAGAAAAGTCTACTTTTCCTAACATGGGTGCGTGGAAGATAAGAATTTCCCATACCCTCAAAATTAGGAGTGAAAGAGTCTGAAGGTGATTATATAGAGGCTAAACAAGTTAAGACTTATACCTCAAAGAAGTCTTTAATGATTGAATGCCAATGGCAAGAACTATAGCATCAAACTTAAATAAATGGGACTACATCAAACTAAAAAGTTTCTGTATGGCAAAAGAAACACGAGTTAAAACGAGAAGACAGCTAATGAAATGGGAAAAAATTTTTTGCACTCAACACATCATATACAGGTTTGATATCTACGATATACAAAGTATTCGGAAAGGTTAATTCCACAAAACCTGAAAAAAATATCAAAAAATGTGGTGATTAACTGAATAGACACTTCTCAAGGAAGACCAACAGATGGTATAATACCACATGGAAACATGTTTATCATCACTCATCATTACGCAAATCCAAATCAAGACAACAGTGAGGCACCATCTTACACCAGTGAGGATGGCATATATCAAAAATAATGAGACCGGATAATCTATGCCTGCCAGTGGTTCCCGACTGTGAGAAACTATGAGTGTTGCCTGTGCGTGTTTTTCTACTGTACTGTCTCCTGAACATCTCGGTAGTGGGCCATAAAGGGCCCAGAAAAATCGCTCTAGCAGAGGCTCCAGAACGTCACTGCAACAAGAAGAAAAAAAATCACACTAGGAACTGTGCTGGAATTCTGAAGCCCAGCATTTCTCTCCGTACTGTCTTCTCTGCTGCGTGCTCAAGCCTAAGATTTGATCCTTTGTGAGGCTTCATCCACGGAGGGCTCCCCTTCCTTGGAGGTAAGTCAACCCATGCAGAAAGGGTGGAGCCAGAGGAGCGTGGCCGCGCACATAATTTAGCCAATGAATACCACCACAAAACGTAGAAAAACCCACAATACAAGTGTGACAATGGAAAAACAATGCAGGGCCACATCAGACACAGAGAATGAAGATGGCAACTCTGATGACTGGAAAACGGCCAACCAACTAGTTAGTTTCTCAGATAAGAAGTTTAGAATAGAAATATGGAAGATGCTCACAGAACTCTAATAAACCATGGATCGAGTTGAACAGAACACTAATAAGAACCAAGAAAATATGAAGACAGAAATCAGAAAATTCCAAACTGAAATAACAGGTCAAATAACAGGTGTAAAAAACTCAGCAAACGAATTGAATGACAAAATGGATAAGCTCTCCAACAGGGTAACAGAGGCTGAGGATAGAACTAGTGCTCTGGTAGATGTGATACAAAACAACTCCATACAGAGGGAGAGAATGCATAAAAACTTAAAGCAAATGAACAGACAATGGAAAAATTAGTCAAAGAATGTGAACAGATGAAAATACAAGTCTACGATAAGCTCAACAGAAACAACTTAAAAATCATTAGAGTTCCAGAGACCCAGGAAGAAAATCTCCAGGAAGAATCAATGGTCAAGAACATCATTGAAGAGAAACTTCCAGAGCTAAAGAATATATGTGATCAAATTCTGCATGCCCGAAGAGTACCAACTAAAAGAGACCCCAGAAAAAACACCCTAAGACAAATCCTAATCACAATGACAAATCCCACAGATAGAGACAGAATTCTGAAAGCAGCAAGATCAAAAAGGGAACTTACATTCAAGGGAACATCCTTGAGATTTACCGCACACCTGTCACCAGAAACACTCAAGACCAGAAAGCAGTGGTGGGCCATAGTGACAAAACGCAATGAAATAAATGCTTGGCCTAGAATACTGCACCCAGCAAAACTCACTTTCAGGTTTGAAGGAATAATACATGGTTTCACAGATAAACAACACCTCAGAAACTTTACAGACTCAAAACCAATCTTAAGAGAAAAACTCAAAGACCTATTTTAAGACAAGACATACCAAAAGACACACCAAACTTTGATATAAAGATGGCGCTAAATCCCAGGACAATTCTGTCTCTCAATGTCAATGGACTAAATGCACCAGTTAAGAGACACAGCGTGGGTAAATGGATCAAAAAAACTCAATCTAACCTTCTGCTGCCTACAAGAAACGCACCTGAATAGTCGGAACAAACATAAACTCAAAATAAAAGGCTGGAGGAAAATTATCCAAGCAAACAACACACATAAAAAAAGCTGGAGTGGCCATACGAATATCAGGTGATACATAATTTATACTCAGGAAAGTTGTATGGGAAAGATGGACATTGTGTTCTAATCAAAGGATATGTACAGCAGGAAGAAATCACTCTCCTAAACATATATGCACAGCCAGGGCAATTATTGGTAAAAAAAAAAAAAAAGAATATTGGAAGCATTACTTTCCCCAACGTTTAAACTGTATTACAAAGCAATAGTTATCAAAACAGCATGGTATTGGAATAAAGACATATTCTCAGATCAGTGGAATAGACTTGAGTATTCAGAGAATGTTCCCAAACATACAATCATCTAATCTTTTATATAGGAACAAGTAATCCTAAATGGAACAAAGAAAGCCTCTTCAACTACTGGTGTTGGCACAACTGGCTTTCCACTTCCAAAAAAGCGAATTTAGACCCCCAGCTAACATCATGTACAAAGGAAAAATATAAATGTATTAAAAACCTCAATATCAGACCAGAAACCATAAGGTATATAGAAAAACACATAGGTTAAAAACTCCATGACATTGAGACTAAAGGCATCTTCAAGAAGGAAACTTCACTCTCCTAGTAAGTGAAAGCAGAGATTAACATATGAGAATATATTAAGCTGAGAAGCTTCTGCACCTCGAAGGAAATAGTGCCCAGGATACAAGAGCCACCCACTGAGTGGGAGAAACTATTCACCCAATACCCATCAGATAAGGGCCTAATATCCAATATATATAGGCCATTGACCGAACTCTACAAGAAAAAAATCTAATCCCATCAAAAAATGGGGAGAAGATATGGACAGACACTTTGATAAAAAAGAAATACAAATAGCCAAAAGGCACATGAAAAAATGCTCCACATCACTAGTCATCAGGGAGATGCAAATCAAAACAACTATGAGGTACCATCTCACATCACAGAGATTGGCACACATCACAAAGAATGAGATCAAGCAGTATTGGCAGGGATGCGATGAGAAAGGTACTCTTATTCACAGCTGGTGTGAATGCCGACTAATTCAACCTTTCTGGTGAGCAATATGGAGATTCCTCCAAAATCTGGAAATTGAGCTCCCATATGATCCAGCTATAGGAGCACAAAATACAATACAAAAATGCCTTCCTTACACCTATATTTATTGCAGCACTATTTACCATAGCAAGACTCTGGAAACAACCAAGATGCCCTTCAGCAGATGTATGATTAAAGAAACTGTGGTACATATACACAATGGAATATTATGCAGCTGTCAGGAGAGATGAAGTCATGAAATTTTCCTATACATGGATGTACATGGAATCTATTATGCTTAGTGAAATAAGTCAGAGAGAGAGAAAGTATGATCTCACTCACCTATGGGTTTTAAGAAAAATGAAAGACATTTCTCAACAATTTTCAGAGACAAAGAGAGGAGGGCTGGACATTACAACCCACCTCTTGTACCTCACCACAAATAGTGATGAATTTAGTTAGAGAAATAACTACATTGTGAACTTTCCTAACAATGAGAGTATATGAGGGAAATAGAAAGCCTGTCTAGAGTATAGGTGGGGTTGGGGAGGGGAGGAGGGATATTTGGGACATTGGTGGTGGGAATGCTACACAGGTGATGGGGGGGTGTCATATGACTGAAACCCAACCACAATCATGTTTGTATCCAAGGTGTTTAAATAAAAGAAAAAAGTAATGAGACCAATCTCTGCAACATTCTCTCATCCCCTGCTGGTGGAAATGCTGCCTGATCCAAGCCCTATTGTTAAAGTATGAAGGGTTCTCAATGAACTCAAAAGTGAGCTGCTATATGACCCAGCAATCTTTCTCCTTGGTATCTATCTCCAGAATAGAAATATTCATCCAGGGGCTGGCTCCTGGCAGACCTCCGTACGTGCCAGGGGCCTCTTGGCCCGGCCTAGTGTAGGGGGGCCCGGACCTGGGTCACCCGACCCCCCTCTCCCCCTTTCCTCCAGATCTCCAAGTGGGTTCTTGGGAGGACCTGATGGGGCACCCTGGATTTTCCCCACTCCCAGGCCCACTCCAGACATTGGCCTAGGGTGGGGCTTGAAATCCTGTCCTTGGGGCCTGGGAGGGCCTTCCTCCCTTCCTGGAGCAGGATTTTCAGCTGGCACGGGCTGGCTCCTGGCAGACCTCCGTACGTGCCAGGGGCCTTTTGGCCTGGCCTAGGGTAGGGGGGCCCGGACCTGGGTCACCTGGGTCTCCCGACCCCCCTCTCCCCCTTTCCTCCGGATCTCCAGGTGGGTGCTTGGGAGGACTTGATGGGGCACCCTGGGTTTTCCCCACTCCCAGGCCAGCTCCAGAGATTGGCTTAGGGGGTGGAGTTTGATCTGGGGGGTGGCAGATAGCTACTCAGTTATACTCAGGCTGTCACTGGCAATTTCATACCAGTCTACATGTTGCAAACCGCCCGGGGGCGCTAGCCCCGAACATATACTCCTCCCACCATCAGTACCCCAGATTTACCCTTCTAAACTTCAGTAACACACAGTTCTAATCTCAGACCAAAGACATAGAGTGGATCTAACAATCCCAGAACTATTTAGAAGGACATAAATTGAACACATATTGAACACATATATCTTTTGAATATTTTATGTGTATTTTCTTTAACAGCTGTAACTCTTTATATATTCTTCCACCGTGATGTTTTGTCCACTTTTCATCTTGTCTCTTCTTTGTAAGCTGTTCAATAAGGATTGTTGGTGGAACTGTCCCTCAGTTTAATGCCTATGATTGAACTATGTCATGGAAATTGCTGGTCTTGTTCCTATTGCCTCCAGATGCACCAATAACGCTTCATGGCATTGATCCTTGTTTGCATAGACACATTAAAATGGGAAAACACTATACATACAGATAAGTTCTTACCTAATAAATCTCAGTACAATGTACCTTACACCCTGAACATTGATATAATGACCTGGCACAGGCCTCAGAAGAATGGGCATCCTCCATTCACGCCGGAACCAGGCAAGCTATCTACGAAACATCCAAGGTCTTTTATGCAACAGCTGGAAGAAGTCCTCTACCAGGAAAGACACTACCAAGGGTCTGACATCGACCTCCTAAAAAGAGACTTCCGTTTACACTGAGAAGACTTGACAACAACAATGACCTGCTCTACAGGACATGGTTCTCTCTAGTGCCCCTTAAGTGTGAGGTGAAATGAGAGGATGCTCTGCACCATCCTGACTGCAATATGGGATATGCAGACTTCAGGATCTTTAATACAAAATCATGATACCAACAACAGAGACTATGTGAGGAATGGAGGTGTATTGCCACTACAGACGATGACTTGGATTGGACAAACTAGTTTGCCTGGAGCCTAGAGTCAGTCCTGTGCCAGGAAACTTCAGGGGTAGGGTTTCCTTGTATTTAGACCATAATTTTTCTTTCCATGTCCCTTATATTTTGGTGCGCCTATGCAAACAAATGCCACTCCAACACCATTTTTTACTATGTTCCCTTGACTCCAATCCTTAAGAAAAACAACAACCCACTAGAACTTTTGAGGTTAACTTAAACTAGTAAGCATGTGCATGGAACTAGATAAATGTACTTTGCCCTCAATGTTTAAGGAGTTACATAAGTCTAATGTCTTTAGATTATATTGTGTGCTGCTAAGAAATAGTATGTACTACAACTGGGGATTTGATGGACAAAGTAATTGTATTGTACATGGGTTCAGTTTTGTTTTTCTTAATGTTCTTTGGCTGAAAGTTCAAGGCTGGGATATCATCGATGGGACTACTGAGAATTCTGTTTATGGGTGATTGTGCTTCCACTGTAACTTTACCCTGTCCTCTTTCTTTGCATCTTTGTTGTCATAATCAAAATTAAAAAAAATAAAAAATAAAAAAGAAATAAAAAATAAATAAATAAATAAAAAAAGAAATATTTATCCAAAAGTATGTATGCACATTACTATTCATTGCCGCTCTCAGTAAAATAGACAAGACTTGGAATCGACTTAGATGTCCAAAAGGAGATGAGTGAATCATGAAGATGTGGTATATATACACAATGGAATACTACATAGCAGTAAGAAATTATAAAACCATGCAATTTGCAGCAACATGAATAGAACTAGAAAATATTATGAAGTAATATAAGTAAAATAAATTAAAATAAATGAAGTAAGCCAGATGAAGGATAAATTCAGAATATCACTTATATGTGATATTTAGAATATATACCATATATACATATAATATTTCATAAAGAAACTCAATGGTCTAAATGATAGATATTCCAAACACTGTAAGTGCTATGGTAGAGGGAGGAGAAGCAGTCACATCAAGTGGAAGATAAGAAACACAAAGCCTTTACTCTCTTTTATACTACAAAGAAGCCTGCAGCAACAGGAACAGCTGCTTAGATCTAACAGGTGTTCAATCAGCCTCTAACTACAAAGGTCTATAATAATGTACTAATGCTTTTATTCACAAATCAGGTGCAGAGTAGAATTGAATGCTGGGGACTCCTGCTGCAATGCTTACTATCAGTATGTCATAGTGCCTCAATTTGACTATGTATAAAATTACTCTTCAACTTCTTTTCCACGGAGGTTCTTGGAGATATAGATTGAACACCTTAACTTCGCAATTCAGTACTCTAACATATTAAACTCCATTTACAGTGCTCATAATTACAATGTCTTAAGAGAATACTCCAATTTACCCAGTTCCTTTTGATTATGTCTTCTACTATGACCCAAGGCTTATGACCATGGAGACCACTGAAAGAGGCAACTGCACACCACAGACTTATGTTACAGGTCACACTCAGTGAGTATATTTTTGCAAACTATTATACCTTCTCTCTCTTTTTTATTTTCTCTTCTCCTTTTTCATCTTTCTCAATTCAAAGTATGTTACTTTTATATCATAATGCACATGCTGTCAGTTTCCTTTTCGGAAAAAAAACCTTGATGCACAAGACACGGTGGATAAAACTACATAGGGTATACTCCTCTTATAGTGCTCATTATCACATTGCTTAGTACTCTAGAAGTGAAAACTGTGTTTATCTTAAGATGCCGCATGAAAAATCTAACCCCAAAAGTTTTATTTGGCAAAGTTCACCCCCTGCCATTCATTGATGAAGTACCTAGAAATCAGAAAACCTTTCCTTGCTGATGTGCTGGCCCAATTGATTGATTGATTGATTGATTTTTTCTTTATTAATATTTTCTCTTTCTTCTTTCTTTAAATCTATTTTTTCTTAATTCAATTATTTTAAGCATCTGACCCAACCCATAAGAGTCAGGCCTTCAACTACAAACTATGAATAGATACCTATTGTCTGTGTATAAGTGGATGTGAATTTGTATGCAGTGGACTCCTCTATGTTTGTCTAATCTGTATTGTAAACAATCTATGTCTGTATTGTATATAGCCCCTGTTATATATTGTTCCTTCCCCCATTCAGAACTCCTACTATCCTCTCTCCCCCTCTATCATGATCAATTATTTCTCCCTATTTAATCCTCTTTACCCTCAGTTCTTAATTCCTTAAGAACCGAAATTGTCCCCCAGACCCAGTAAGCTTCCACCAAAGCAAAAGGACACCCTCTCAGCCCCATATCTCTCGCCCCGGCAAGAAGCTACAATCACCACTCCTGCTAACTCAGTCCATGCAGCCCTTTTCCTCTCAACCCGCTTTCAATTTGAACTGTTCCATGCTACTGGACTCAACTCCAAAGGAACACCAATCTTGAGGACACTACCTGATCTCGTACTACTGCAAATCATTTCTCAGATTCAAAAAGACCATGGTGTGGGACAAAAATGTGTCCTGATTCTCATACCCCCAAAACTATCTCAAATACTTAATTGAGATATCTATATTTTCTATGTATGTTTAATTTCTTAATAGTTATATCTCTTAGTGTGCCTATATTCAAATGTAAAGGTAGCCGACTTCATCCATTTTTTTCTTTTTCTTTTTATTTGTTCTGCTTAGTAAAAAATTCTGGAAGAAAAGTCTTGCTTGGGATAAAAGCTCAGGTCAAAATTAGGGCACAGATATTGTATAGCTTGTCACTTTTTACCCCAAATGCACCAACAATATAATATGGCACTGTTCCTTTTTTAAATCTAAGCAGCATGATTACATACATGATTGTAGTTGGCTTTAAGTCATTAAAAGAACACCTCCCTTCACCAGTGAAACCTTCCCACCACAAATGACCCCCATTTTTCCTTCTTCCCCACTCCCTGCCTGTATTTGAGACAGGCATTCTAAATTTCTCACTAATTAACATTGTCATGATACTAAGTGTAGTCATCTCTTACTAAACTCACCACTCTATATGGTGAGCTTTACATTGAGAACTAGTCTTTCCAGCCCTTATCTCTGTTGTCTTCAGGCATTATAACAATAATGTCTTTTGTTTTTCTTAAAACCCATAGATGAGTGAAACTATTCTGTATCTATCTCTCTCCCTCAGATTTATTTCACTCAGCATAATAGATTCCATGTACATCCATGTATAGGAAAATTTCATGACTTCGTCTCTCCTGCTGGCTGCATAATATTCCATTGCGTATATGTACAACAGTTTCTTTAGCCATTCATCTGTTGAAGGGCATCTTGGGTGCTTCCAGAATCTGGCTATTGTAAATAGTGCTGCAGTGAATATAGGTGTGAGGAAGGAATCTTTGTATTGTGTTTTTGTGTTCCTAGGGTATGTTCTAGGAGTGGTATAGCTGGATCACATAGGAGCTCAATTTCCAGTTTTTTGAGGGATCTCCATAGTTTTCCATTAGGGCTGGATGAGACAGCATTCTCACCAGCAGTGATTGAGGGTTCCTTTCTCTCCACATCCCCACCAGCATTTATTGTTCTTGTTCTTTGTAATATGTACCAGTCTCTGTCATGTGAGATGGTACCTCTTTGCTGTTTTGATTTTCATCTCCCTGATGATTAGTGATTATTTCATTATTTCATGTGCCTTTTAGCCATTTGTATTTCTTTACTGAGTAATTTTTTATTTCTTGTCCCCACTTTTTGATGAAGTGAGATTTTTTTCTTAGTAAGTTCTGTCAGTACCTTGTATATCTTAAATATTAGCCCCTTATCTGATAGGTATTGGGTGAATAACTTCTCCCATTCTGTAGGTGGCTGTTGTATCCTAGACATTATTTCCTTTGAAGGGCAGAAGTTTCTCAGCTTACTATAGTCCCACCAGGTTATCTCTGCTTCCAGTTGTTTGGAGAGTGATGTTTCCTTCTTGAAGATGCCTTTGGTCTCAATGTCATGGAGTGTTTTGCCTACATGTCCTATATACCGTATTTATTTCAGTATAACACGCAAAATTTTCTACCAAAAAATGAAACCAAGGTTTGAGTGCGCGTTATAAATGAGGGCTGGTGTGGGGTGGCAGTGGCAGCCAGTCCAATGAGGGCGCAGGTGAATTGTGAGTTCGCACTGCGCCTTTTCTGGGCGGCAGCCGTGCACTGTACGAGAGGGCAAAGAAAAAAAAATTCAAGAAACCTGGCCTAGCTCTCGTGACAACCTGGGTTAAAGCATTATGGAAAGACATACCAAAAGAAATGATCATCAAGATCATTTATGTCTCACACATTCCTTTTCCCAAGGTTTGCTCTAGCTATTTGCGGGTGTTTATTTACCATTGGCTTGTGGTAGATGGCCTTGACTATTCTGAGAAAAATTCCTTCCATTTCCATCTCGATGAGAGTATTTATCAAGAATGGTTGTTGGACCTTATCAAATGTTTTCTGTATCTATTGATATGATCATATGGGTTTTATTTTTCTTTTTTGATATGGTGTATTATGTTAATTTACATATGTTAAACCATCATTGCATTCTTGGAAAGACAAAGAATATGAATCCTCTTGTTCTGACTCATATTTCTATGCCTCCCCCAAAACAAAAAAAATTGGTGGTACCACGGCAAAGCAGTCTCATGAACATTGGTTGGAAATAAAATATGATCATACCCAAAGACAATGACAATAGAACAAAAGAAACAAACTACAACAAACAACACAAACTTTTTTGGACTGCCATACTAGCATTCCACGGAGCTAAGTGGGAAGTATGGGAGGCATTCTAGGAACAGTGGTGGAGAAAGGTCAACACTGGTGATGGGAATTGCCCTGTTTCAGTGTCACTATGTACCTCAAATATAATTGTGAAAAATTTGTAATTAAAATATATATAAACAAACATTTTAATGCAAATATCTATAAGCCTTATCAAGAAGTGAAAATATTGGGGCACATATCACAGTACAATGTAATGATTTTTAAAATATATTTCTAAAAATCTGAGCATATACATATTAGTTCAGTTTTGATAAAGAAAATTCTATTGCTAATAAAATAGAAAATTACTTCTGAGGAGAAAATGGAACTTAGTATTATGGGCAAGTTTATCTTTGTGCACTATTCAGGTTTTATAAAAAGAATATATTTATCACAGGAAGAGAAAAATATTTCAGGCTATCAGAAAAATGATGGAGAAGCATTTCTTGTAACAATCTGGTCAATCAGAAAAAAAAACTGTACTTATCAGGATGCTTTTAAATAGTTTCTAATTGATGGTCAACTTTCTAGGACTTCAGATTCAGGAAAATGATGATGGGCAAATACTTTTCTTAGACTGAAAGGCAGAAAGACAATTGTATGGAAGAAAGAACCAGATGATGTTTATCATCAGTCAAATTTGGATTTTAATTACTATTCTGGTGTTTGATAATGTGAATGAGCACTTGTCTAACAAAAAGCTAAACACAAGGGCAGTTGGTAACTCACACAACTAAAAATACAGAAGCCAAACAGTGCCAGGAATGACTACCCCAAAGGCAATTTTTCTCAAAGCTGCAATATGGCTGCTTCAGATCTAACCCAACATCATATTTTTTTATTACTCGTTTGAAGCACTACAGAATTTTTGTTAATTGCAATGTTATTAATAATAGCTACAATCTGGAAATAACTCAAGTGACCAACAATGGATGAGCAGATAGAAAATTTGTGGTATATTATACATACACATAATAGAAGACTATACAAAAAGATATCACCTTTTTCTTTTTCTTTTTTTCTTTTTTTCTTTTTGTTTTTCTTTGGGGGGGTCACACCCGGCAGTGCTCAGCGGTTACTCCTGGCTCTATGCTCAGAAATCGCTCCTAGGATGCAAATGGGATGCCGGGGTTTGAACCATCAACCTTCTGCCTGAAAGGCAAACGCCTTACCTCCATGCTATCTATCCAGCTTCGATATCACCTTTTTCTTTTTTTTTTTTACAATGAATATCACCTTTTTCTATAACTTTGATGAAAGTAAATAAAGTCATGCTAAGGAAAGTAATTTAGAGGGAGAACAAATGTGCGATGATTTCACTCATGTGACAGTGAAGAAACAAGGACATGGAAGCAAGAATGATAGTACAGAAGGAAGGATACTGGCCTTTTATACAGCTGACCATTTTGATCCCTGGCACACCATCTGGTTCTCTGAGCCTGCCAGGAGTGAGTGCAGATTAGGAATAACCCCTAAGCACTGCCAGGTATGGCCTGAAAAATCACACAACAAGAAAAGCACCAACAAAATAAAAAATGTCCAATGCAAACAAACACTTGGACTCTCATAAATAAACAGAAATAACCAAGCAGGGATATGTAGGGATGGGGAGAAGAGGTATGGGGGAACTTATAAGGGACATAAGGACAGGGGTAGGGGATTGGAGCACTTCTGTAGTAGAGGTACAGTAAATTTGTACACTAAAAACATAAAAATGGACACAATTTGGCATGTTGCTCCAATAATGACAAGATCAATGAAATTTCAATGTTAGAACTTCACCCTCTATATGTATAATAAACTCACCACATGTAACACCAAGGTTTCAATGAATCTCCTAATAAAAATGGTCCCTCTACCCATTCTCCTCATCCTATTGCCCTTCCACATCAATAACCAGTGGAGTTTTCACTAAATCTGAGAACTAGTTTTGTTGTTTTTACATGCACCATACCTTCATAAGTTAATAAAAATTAAAAGTAAAAAAAATAATAAAGACTTTTATGTATGTAAATCTGTATTCAGAATGATAGGTTTTCAGAAGTTACAGCCAATTTTCCCCTTACATTTGGCAAGAACTAGGTCATGCCCACATAAATCACTGGAAAAGAAGTAGAATAATTATGTTTGACTTAAGCCCAAATATATTTTATATAACGAGACAGCTTTTCTTGTCAGAGCATATAATTATCTAATATCTGTCAGTAGTTCTAGATTTCTTTATAAACAGAAAATATTAAGAAATTACCTCTGGACAGCCAATCAACAACTGCCACAATGAATAATTAAATATTTAATTTGTTCATCTATAAATTGAGCCAAATGACTCAATTTCATAATAATTTGAGAACTGTCTCATAAATATAATTCTTATCATTGAAAACTATCTCATGATAGGGCTGAAAGGACTGGCCCATGATAGGAAGCTTACCACAAAGAGTGGTGAGTTCAGTTAGAGAAATAACTACACAGACAACTATCATGACAATGGTGGTGAATGAGAGAAATAGAATGCCTGTCTCGAATACAGGCAGGGTATAGGGGAGGAGAAGATTGGGTGTATTGGTAGTGAAAATGTTGCACTGTTGAAGAAGGTGTTCTTTCTTATAACTAAAACCCGATTACAAAATGTTTGTGATCATGGTTCTTGAATCTAATCCCTTCAGTAACAGCGAAGCCAGGTCTGAACCAAAAGGTGCTCTGAAAAATAATCAAACACACAATTAGAGAAAGAAATGACTTTAAAAATTCCCCATGTTACCCTAACTCCAATTTGCAGACTACTCTCCAAGCAGCCACACGAAGACAAAAGGATCGATCCAAAGCTTACATCAAAAAATTGATCCAGGTAAAATGGGACAAACACTTTTAAATATAGAGCCAGCATGTTTGTAGAAAAAACTTTTTCAGCATCTAAAAGTAATTAATGTAGATGGAGAGGAACTTTGCTGAAAATAAAAGCTTCAAGGTTTAGATTGAGCACAAAGCATATCCAAAAAAATCCCAATTTTGAAGTTTAAAATATTAAGTAAAATGGTTAATGAGCACTGTAGAAGGAGTTCGCACCTCAAAGTATAGTATCATCTGCTTCAAATAACCAGGTTCCTTTCCAGAAAGCACTGGAAACAAAGTCACTTGATATAATAAAAATTAAGCAGGAATAAGAAATAAATTGTAAATAACATATGAAGTGACTGAGCATTGTGGTAAGAGTCCAAAGTATTCAAATGTCTCATCCATAGGTCTTTGGATAAACATATAAAATCATACAAGCTGTTATAAATGATAAATAAAGATGAATTTAAATATCTCTCAATGGATCCCTGTGACACAGCAAAAGCATTAGAGGAAAAGTTATAGCTTTGCAAGCACACATCAGAAAGGAAGAATAGCATAATGACACAGCATTTAAACTTATAAAATGATCAACAAAAGGAGCCAAAAATAGATAGGCAGAAGGAAATAATAAAGATTATAGCAGAAATCAATGAAATGGAAATAAAAAACAATTAGATCAACAAAAGTTGGTTCTTTGAAGAAATAAACAAGATTTATAAACCACTAGCAAAACTCACAAAAAAAACAGAAAGAGAGAAACTTAATAAACCTGGTTAGAAATGAAAAGGGGGAGATCACTACAGATACTGCAGAGATTCAAAAGGTAATCAGAGACTACTTTGAGAAAGTCTATGCCAGGAAACATGAGAACCTGGAAGAAATGGATAACTTCTTGGACTCCTACAATCTTTCATAGTTAAACCAGGATGATCTAGCATATCTAAATAGACTCAATATATCCCTGTAAACAAAAACATTAAAGATTATTATAAAAATAGGAGTCAATACATTAAAACATTCTAATGAGAACTGTAGTGAAAGTCTATATCTCCTACACCACCTAAAAACTGTTTTCCTATTGATTAAATATTAGAACATTATTATAAACATCTCTAAAAAGCAGTCAATTAACTAGTTTAAACAGCCGTATCTATTGCCAACGATTCCTTTGAGTTAATCTATTATGCTGAGTGAAATACGTCAGAGAGAGAGAAAGACACAGAATGGTCTCACTCATCTACGGGTTTTAAGAAAAAATGAAAGACATTTTTGCAATAATTTTCAAAGACAAAAGAGGGGAGGGCTGGAAGTTATAAGCCCACTTCATAAACCTCACAACAAAGAGTGATGAGTTTAGTTAGAGAAATAACTATATTACGAACTATCCTAACAATGAGAATGTATGAGGGAAATAGAAACCCTGTCTAGAGTAGAGGTGGGGGTGGGGTGGGGAGGAGGGATATTTTGGACATTGGTAGTGGGAATGTTGCACTGGTGATGGGGAGTGTCTTCTTATATGACTGAAACACAACCACAATCATGTTTGTAGCCAATGTGTTTAAATAAAAAATATTATTTAAAAAAGAATATAAGCTGCTGAAGATGACATAGATGGTTTGGCAATTTCAGTCGCTTCTTGATCATCAAATTTAAACCAGTGTTGCTTTGCTGAATTTTTACAATATCCTGTGCAATGACCCTTTTACAATTTACCATAATGGTTTACAAATGAAATGATAAGTGGTATTGTTCAGGGCTGTTCTTAATAAATCTGACAGATTGTGATATGTCAAGGTTTTCTAAAAGAAAGTCCACATACATCTTTAATTTTTCACCTTTTTTCATATTGAAAACATCTCAATTGTATTATTAGCACAGGAGGTAATTTTAAAATTTCTGTCTTTTTAGAGCATCCTTTTGTTGTTTTTTTACAATAGCTGCAGTAAACCCTATTATTGTCTTTAAGTACTTTTTCAAAAAAAAACATTTCAAGGCAGTCTTGTAACCTACATTTGTTTGTAAATGTCAGAGGCAATGATAAATGATTAAAAGTCTCATATCTGAAGTTCATGGTGGCACATGAGACATTTACTGTGCATCTTAGTGGGCCTTGAAATATGTAGTAATAATAGACTTATTAAACTGCCAAGCATGTTTCACTTTCCTTGATTCAAGGATAATATCACTTTTCCTCCATATGGCCATCCTGTTCAATACTTTTACTCAAATCCTGGTGGAGAACATCCATTCTTGACAGTCTCTACTTCATTGGGTGGTGTTAATTTATTGTCCTGGTTACCTGTTGAAGTTGTAGTTTGTTTTTTTGTTCTAGTTCAATTAAGTGATCTGTGTCAGTTCTAAGGAGTGATTTACCATCTTATCTTGCATTTGTGTCTGAAGTTTTTCATTTTTGGGAATCCTGCTTCTGACAAAGCAAAGTGGGACCCAGAGTTTCTTGCCTGAGTTATCTGTTGAAACATAAGCATAGAGTGAAATAAGTCATAGGGAGAGAGATAGATGCAGAAGTATCTCTCATCTATGTGTTTTAAGAAAAATAAAATACATTTTTGCAATAATCCTCAGAGACAATGAGAGGAGGGTCGGAAGATCCAGCTCATGACACGAAGCTCACCACAAAGAGTGGTGAGTGCAATTAGATAAATAACTACAATGAGAACTATCATAACAATGTGAATAAATGAGGGAAGCCTGTCTAGAGTACAGGTGGGTGTGAGGTGGGGAGGAGGGAGATTTGGGACATTGGTGATGGGAATGTTGCACTGATGAAGGGGGGTGTACTTTACATGACTGAAACTCAACTACAATCATATTTTAATCAAGGTGTTTAAATAAAGATATTAATAAAAAAGAAAAATACATATAAAAAGAATTTATCTGCATATTTATAATGACAAGGTTATAATGGGATATTTTCTATATAGAAGGACCTTATACAATGGTTAAAAGGTTAACTTAAAGTTTTTATTTCCTATAAAAATAATAACAATAAAAGAAAATTTGAATGTAGGTAATACATACAAATAGATAAAAATTTATTTGCTTTAATGAAGTACTTTAGATGTATAGAATTACATATGTAGTCCATACATTACATACATTGATAGTAAAATTATGCTCCACTGTAAAAAAAGAAACATAAGCACAGCCTCTTCTTCGAGTGAGATTACCAGAAATCCATTCATTGTCAATTTTTACTCATATAGGTGAATCAATTATTTTTTGTACCTGAGCATCCTCTTTAAAGTGTCTTTCTGCAGCGGTATAGGTTTCTACTTGGGGTAAATTTAAGAAATTTTGTGAAAATAATGTTAAAAACAGAATGTCCATGGGTGGCATGCACTTTTTCTATATTTTCATAGAATTTTTCATATTTTCATAGTTGAGTTTTGATAGACCTATGAGCTCTTTCAAATATTGCTTGTACAGTTAGATTATATGGTAAACCTGTGATGTGTTTGATTTGCCATTTCTTGCAAAATGATTGAAAAGTTTTGCTTACATAGGCAGTGTCTTTGTCTGTCTTAATGGTTTAGGGAACCCCCATAACAGAAAAGCATTGTAGCAAGAAGGTACAAACGGTTTTATCTCTTTTGGAAGTTATTGGAACTCCCCATTTAAAATGGGAGTAGGTATCCACCACCACATGAAGATAGGTGTTTTAGAGAATAAGTCAACATGTGTGATATACATTTGCCACAATTCATTAGTCTGTAACCCTCGGGGTTTGGCCCCAGACACATGTTCTTTTATTCAAGGATACATAGAGAGTACATGTTTCAACTATTTTTCTGGCCTGCCTCTGTGGAATATGATAATTGACATGCAGCCAATGGGCATTTGTATGTAATATTGCATGGTCTTCTTTAGAGTACATAAATATTTGCATAGCCAGGCAATCAGCAGTTTCATTCCCTTTAGTCATTGGCCCTGGAATGCCAGAATGGGAGCTAACGTGAGTAATAAATATAGGCTCAGAACGTTTTTGTAAGAGTTCTTGTAATTGCTGTAGAAAATCTTGAACAATCTGATTATGAGCATTTAAAGAATCTGTTACTATGCCTGGGAATAAACCTACCATGTAAGCTGAATTACTTACAATGTTACACAGCTCTGAAACACATGATAATATGATTTAAAGTGGCAAGATCCACTTGCTGAGCAGACTTAAAATTAGTATGAACTACTGTAGTTAGTGAAGTACCAGTTATACCTCTTTCTCCTGATGCTGACCTATCAATGTAAAACACTGGGTTATCAGGTATAGGAGAGGAGCGAATAATTGATAATATCACAAAGTTAGTCCTTTTAAAGAAGTCCCAGACTTTTCCATCAGAGAGTGGGGAGAAATTTCCCCTAAATAATCAGATAAGGCCAATTGAAGGGGCTCAATAAGAGGTATTATACATTCTACATCTTTTTTAGGAATAGGCAACGCTATTATATCTAGATCATACCCTAATATAGGGAAACTGTTCTGAGTCTAGACTTGATTAGAAGAGCAGCTATCAACTCCAAATAAGGCACAAAAGTGCAAGGCTGTTTGTTATGCAAATAAACTCATTCTAGAGACCCTGATATCTGAGCAATAGCACCTGTAGGAGAAAGAGGGGTAGCAAAAATCAAAAACCATACTTTCCTCTGGGTCTAAATTTGATAAGATAGGACTTTTAACGAGTCCTAAAAATTTTAATTCCTATTCTGCCTTTTGAGTTAAACACCTGGAACTATTTAAGTCTGGATTACCTTCCAAAATATCAAACAAGTTACTAAGTACTGAGTTTGGGATCCCCAGAGATGGAAGGACCCAATTTATATCACCTAAAAGTTTTTGAAAGTCATTAAGGGTCCTTAGATTTTTCTGATAAATAGAAATCTTTTGGGGTGTACTGAAGTATGCTCCAGTAAAAATCCCAAGTATTGGAAGGGAAGCAGAGTCTGGATTTTTCTGTAGCTATAGTTAGCCCAGCACTCCGCAAGCAATTAATAACAAATTCATTTATATCTTGCAATTCTTTGTGAGTCTCAGGCAAGATTAAAATGTCATTCATGTAAAGGATTGAATATGCCTGAAGAAAGCTTTTACAAGCTGGACGTATAACTGCATCAACAAAATATTGACACATGGTGGGTAAATTTGCCATGCCCTGAGGCAAAATCGTCCATTGAAATTGATGCATAGGGGACTTGTTATTAAGAGAAGGAACATAAAAAGGCAAATTTTTTCTGTCTTTAGGGTGTATATAAATATTATAAAAAATCTTTTAAATCAATTACTATCAGAGGTCAATCTCTTGGAATGGCTGCTGGGGAAGGTAAGTCATTTTTCATTTTGCCCATCTAAACCATTTGAGAATTAACAGACCTTAAATCAGTTAAAAGTCCCTAGCTACCTGAATGGCTTTTTGATAATAAATATTGGAGAATTCCAACTAGAAAATGAGGTTTCAATATGTCCAAGTCTCAACTGTTTGTTAACTAAATTTCTAAGTGCCTCTAATTTTGTGTTGTGTATGGACCACTGGGGAATACAGATAAGAACATCTGATTTCCATTCAATAAAAATGGGTTCTGGGTGCTTTAACCCAGTGGTCCCATTTAAAAAGGTGAAACCTCAGAGTTAACATATTTGGAGTTTTGGAGAAGGATGTGATATTTTGCTCCCCATTGCTTATGCAAATCAAGTTTCCATAGGCTCAAGGAAACTAAAGCTACAAATGGCAAAATTACTGCTTGCTGAGTTTTCAGTCCTATGCACTTCAGGTATATATCTCTCTGGTGAACAAAATTTCTAGACAAGATGCCTCCTTTCCCTTCTAACCTGTATTGGATTTCTCCTAGGTCCCAATTTTGAGGCCAATCTGTCAAAGAAATTACAGATACTTCTGCCCCGCTATCAAACATACCAGAGAATTTTTTTGCCCTGAATTTCAAGAGTTAACATTGGATTTTCCTCTTGTAATTTTGCTGTAAAGGCTATAAATTAGCAGAAGCATCAGGGTTAGTGCTTCCAAAGCCTCCTTCCCTGATGCATTCTCATTTTTCAAGCACAACATAAGGAAGCAATAATATATGAGCTATGTTTTACCTTTCATAAATGTCCAGATTGTGGGTACTGAGACAATAACTATTATTTCCCCTACATGGTCAGAATCTCTAATCCCCAGGTGAGTTACTATTCCTTTAAGGTTTAAACTGCTTCTTCCTACAATATCCACTGTTTCTTGAAGAAGAGACCCTGTTATGCCAGACCTAATCTTATAAGGGCATTGAGATGAACACATAGTCAACTTTCTACATGGAATGTCTAAATTGCAGCTTCCAGAAGTGGCAGGCTTTAATGTGTTTAAGCTGTGGAATTCCATTGGATTAGACTGGGAAGATGAATTACTGATGATAAAGTCTCCTGAATTTGAGGGGCCAGAGGCTGCTCCCTTTCCCAGTTTTCAAAGATAGTCCAGAGTTAGTTCTGCTTTCAAAGGGGTAGAACCCTGAGTTGCAAATGAAGTTGTGCTCTGCATTGGTTTTTAAAAATGTCCCATTTTTCCACACTTAAAGCATTTGCCTGCCCACGTGAATTAGGTTCCGAACCCTTTCCCCATTTGCCAACTCGGTGTTGGGGAGCTGATCTGCAGTCTCTAGCCCAGTGAGTACAGGTACTCTGATTGTGCAAAGACCAGTAGTATGATTCCCTGGAGTCTACATTTAAATATATATGCTATTAAGGGAACTGTGGCATGAGATGTATTCAAGTCACTGACCTGATTTCCTGGGGTTGGCACCTGTATAGTATATGGTGTGAAAGGTGTAGCTGCAGGGAGTGAAGGAAGGTACGCAGAAGTTAAAGGTACGGCGGCAGAATATACAGAAGGATAATTATTAAAACCAGTGTGGGATTTTGCAATAATTCTCAGAGACAAAAGAGAGGAGGGCTGGAAGATTCAGCTCACGACATGAAGCTCACCACAGAGTGATAAGTGCAGTTCGAGAAATAACTACATTGATAACTATCACAACAAAGTGAATGAATAAGATAAGTAGTAAGCCTGTCTAGATAGAGTAGAGGCGGGGGTGGGGTGGGGATGAGGGAGATTTGGGACATTGGTGATGGGAATGTTGCACTGATGAAGGAGGGTGTTCTTTACATGACTGAAACCCAACTACAATCATATTTTAATCAAGATGTTTAAATAAAGATATTAATAAAATATTTCAAAATGAAAAAATAAAACCAGTGTGGGGTTGTGGGGAATATGGTGTGAGGTTATTACAATAACTGACATTTCTGCAAGCATGTAGGTACCCATTACATCCTCCTTTTCTCTTATAGGGTGTAATATTGCCTGACAATGACCATTAGCACTATCAATTGCTAAAGTTTTTATTAGATGTTGTCTGGAATCTATATCTGCCACCTGACTCTCAACTGCATTTTGCAATCTGCCTAGAAAATCTGCATATGACTCTGTAGCCCCCGAAGAATCTTGGCATAACTACCGATATACTCAGCTTCAGAGTCAACCTTTTTCCAAATCTCTAAAGCGAGATCCCTAATCATTCTTAAAACAGCACATGGTAATCTAGTCTGCCTTCTCACACAAGTACATCATAATTCAATTGGATCTCTGCAGCCATCTTTCCAGAGTGATATAGTTTTTTAAGTCTGTCCTGAGCCAGCTTATGAAAATACATTTTCCAGTATAAAAATTGAGATGGGTGAGACATATCTTCGCCACACATTTATAATCTCTGTGGGTCTAATTTGCAACATTACTCCAGATACCTAGGTGTTTAATGCAATAAGGAGTAAGAGGATCATACTGAGTGCATGCTTTCTTAAACTGACTGAGATTGTGTCTACTTAATCCTTCATAGGTTAAGGCCATTTCATCCTCTTGGTTGGGAAATTTTATTCCTGAGTCTATCTCATTACCAATTCCTCGCAGAACTGGCCCCTGAGGTCAGATATTTTTCCTATGGTATGTTTCAGAATCTTTATTAATGCCAACCTTTCTACGAACGAGTCACTTAGGTGAATTGTTTTCCTGGTGAGGAAAACTTCCCTCCAAATCTGGATTTATGTCAGTCTCTCTTATGACAAGCCGTTTTGGGGAACATAGTGGGTTTGCCCACTTCCCATGGAAGTCTGTGGGGCAGGCATAGGATCTGTACCACACTCCCTGTAAGTTTGTGGTGAAGGGAGTGTGGCTGATAGGTTGACAGATTTGCCCTCTTCTCCGGCTGATTGTTCTATGTTAGCTTCTTGCATACAATCAGCAATTTCAGGCCAAACATTTGGATGGTTCTCCATATTTTCCATAGGTCCTGCCTGATCCATGCTAGCTGTTGAAACTAAGGGGTTTTCTGGCCCTTTGCCAGTAGGTGGAGGTGTAGAACCAGTGACATTGTTTCTATTTTGACCACGTGTTGTAATGGTAAAAACCTGTGGATTCTGTCCTTTCTGACTTTCAGAAGAAAAATGAAACCACCTCAGACATTTTCTGAGATGAGTCAGAGTATTTTAAAAGAACATCCAACATTTTCTGTTCTAGGTCTAAGTTTTTGCCTGCATTTTCTTTTATCTCCAAATTCTTATAATTTAACATAACAAAGAAAACCAACATACACATTCCCATCAAACAAATTATAATATTCATATTTACAATGTTCCTAGTCCTATCTGCAAACCAAAAAGAGACCAACTCACAAATTTCACAAATTCAAAATGGTGGAACACATCCAGAAAGGCCTGAAATCAGCTCACCAAGATCCAGATGAGTCCCTGTTACGGGAGGCATTTTCTTTAATCCCTCTGGTTACAACGAACACTGTGGAGCCAGGTCTGAAACAGAAGGTGCTCTGCAAAATAATCACACACTTAGAGAAAGAAAAGACTTTAAAAATTCCCCCACGTTACCCTAACTCCAATCCACAGACCACCCTTCAAGCAGCCGCACAATGAAGTGAAAGAGAACTCCTCATTTTTCATCCTCACCTTTTATCCATGGAAAAATGTCACACCTGGAAAGTGGGGTTTCACTACCAATCAGAGGTGCTGCATTCATAGAATAACATCCAATGAGAAACCATGTGGGAGTTGATTGATATAGAGACAGACAAATCCCATAATCCCACAATGGTGGTTAAATAAAGCTAATAATTTTTTAAGTAAAATAAAGAACTATTTCATGATAGTTGTCTTATATAAGCTGTTTTATAAATGTCAGTTTTCCTCCTCCATCGATAATGACAGTATTCCCATTAAGAACTCTTCATTGAGGCCAGAGTGATATCTCAGTAGGGAGGGTGTTTGCCTTTCATGCACCTGACCTAGGTTCAATCCCCAACATCCCATATGGTCCCTCGAGCCCTCCAAGAGTGATTCCTGAGCACAGAGCCTGGAGCACAGCCAGGTATGGCCTGAAAACCGAAAATGAAAACCAAAACGAAACAAAAATCCGGGGCCGGAGAGATAGCATGGAGGTAAGGCGTTTGCCTTTCATGCAGAAGGTCATTGGTTCAAATCCCGGCATCCCATATGGTCCCCCGAGCCTGCGAGGAGCGATTTCTGAGCGTAGAGCCAGGAGTAATCCCTGAGCACTGCCGGGTGTGACCCCAAAACCAAACCAAACCAAAACAAAACAAAACAGAAAAACCCTTGTTTAAATAGATCACATGGAAAGTTACGAGGGCGTGGGAGGTCCAGCAGCCTCCACTTTGTGCCTAAAGTGCAGTTCCTGGACTTCCATTCCAGGTGAGGCCAGCTTCCATCTGGTCTCATTGGTCCCACACCAGAACAGGAAGCAGAGTACCCTTACTACTGGTCGATCTCAGAAGCCTCCACAACCAACTAGTCAACACTGTGTTAAGGGCCCACCCCACAGATGCTGAATTGAAAGGCTGCATATGCAGCTGCTCAAAAGAGCTTCTCAGTAAACTGCTTACTGACATTCAGTGAAGAAGGGCATAAAAAGAAGAGAAAAAAATAAAAAAAAACTCATAATCCTCAGCATCTTACAGGGTGTCTAACTACAAAGATTCACTCCCTGGCACAGCAACAACACTCGAAAACCAATGGAGAAAACACACAAAAATTCACCAAGTTCAATGAATGATAACAACTACGATGGAAGGACTCCCCAAGAAATCACCAACCAGCTCAGGAAATCTTCAGACAATAACTTTAGTGACATTATATTGAGGATATTTAATGAATTCAAAGAAACAATGACACAGGTAGTCTGCAAAGCACAAAAAGTATGAGTTGAAATAAGTAAACTACTAATATAAAAATGATAGAAATGATGAACATAGTGGATGTATTAAAAATAAATAGAAAAAACATCAATAGAAGCTCTGAAGAGCAGAATAACAGCAAAAGATCAAGGAGTTCCAAGATGAGAAAGAAATCGCTAAGACACAACAGAAGGTAGAAAATAGTGTGCAGAGAAATAAACAGCATACAAGAGAACTATAGGATGATTTCAAGAGGAACAACATGAGAATTATTGGAGTCTTTCTGAAGAATAGAAGAACAAACTTGATGGAGAAACAATAGTTCAAGTATCATCTATAAGCATTTCTGAGAGTTGAGGATTGCAAGCACAGAAAACTAAAGCAAAAACAGACTCAACTAGGAAAAATTTCAAGACACATTTTACACACCCACTGATAGAGAATATTAAAAATAGCAAGATTTAAAAAAAGTTTACATACAAAGGAAATCTAAGATTTATAACACATCTACCCAATGAGACATGATGAGCAAAATGAGAACGGAGGGACATAGTACCAAAATTCAAGAAATGACCATCTCATCGAGAATATTCTATCCAGCTAGATTCTAATTCAGATCTGAAGGAACAATACAGTGTAACACCTTAGGGAACTTAAGTAGTTTTGAAAGAAGAGTGGGGGCCAGAGTGATAGCATAGTTGTAGGACATTTGCCTTGCATGCTGAGGACCCAGGACAGACCCAGGTCCCTTGAGTCTGCCACATGTGGCTGAGTACTACCTCATTAACAAAGGCAGGCTTACTCCTCCCCTTTCCACTGATTGTTCTATGCATCATCAGTTTTTTTCTTACACCAGAGATTTTTTTTTATTTTTGTTTTTGGAGCCATATCTAGTGATGCTCAGGGGTTACTCCTAGTTTAGGACTCAGCAATAACTCCTGAAGGAGCTCAAGGAACCACATGGGATGCAGGGGATTGAACTCAGGTCAGTCATATGCAAAGCAAGTGTCCTCCCCAGTGTACTAGCTCCCTGGCCCCATATCCAGAGATTTTTATTGCAATTTTTTACTTATTAATGCAGAAGTTTAAGCAATGTCTCTAATGTAACATTTCCAATATAAAACCAATATTCCCCTTCTTAAGATAAAAAGACTTGTACTTCTATAGGCCTATTCATATTTTTTCATTTAAATCTTAATTCTCTTTACTCTTACTATTTATTCCCTAATTTTCTTTTTGCTGGAAAAGGGTTGCATTTTGGGGGGTGCATTTTAAAAATATTATTTTGAATTACCATAAGATATAGTTACAAAGTTGTTCATACAATTTCAAAAACCCTTCACCAGTGCACATTTTCTGCTATCAGTGTCCCCAATTTCCCTCCCACACTGGATTGCCTATGACTGCCTCTATGGAAGACATTTTTCTTCTCTCAACTCTCCCTTAATCTCTGTCTGTCTCTGTCTTTCTTTCTCTGTCTCTCTCACGCATACTCGCTCACCCTTCCTTTTTTTCCTTTTAAACACTGGCTTGAAAATAATAAAATAAAAACTGGCTTGCAGCATGGTTACTGAAGGGTATCATGCATATCAGTTTACCTTCTTTCAGCTCCCAGTTTTTTGCCCAGACATGCTTACTAAATAGGTTTTGCCTATTTCATAGAAACTCTAGCATCTATTAGCACAGATTTTTTAAGTTTTACTTATGACAGGAAAAGCATAGTAATTACAACAATAAGATCCAAATACAAAGTAAAATTTAATACAATATTTTAGATGCCAGAATTGAATAGTTATGTAACTAAGAATGGTTACTATACTTTGTTTCATTAAATGTTTTAAATTTATTTATTTTCATAGTTAGAAACATATAGTATTTGTCACAAACTGATTTTTATTGACTTTTTGACAATTATATTTGTCAATCTTGAAGTTCTGTTAGAGCAAGTAACATAAAATTAATTTACTATGTGCCTGCCAATGAGGCAGGCTGGAGGATAGGTGCAAACCTGGAAAATTTGGTGGAAGGGAGGGGACATTGGTGTTCAAATAATGTGTGCCTGAAATAACTATTATAAACAATTTTGAAATTATAGTTTCTTGATAAAAATTAAAAGAAAAAAATTTTTTGTTTTTTTTTTTGGGGGGGCCACACCTGTTTGATGCTCAGGGGTTACTCCTGGCTAAGCACTCAGAAATTGCCCCTGGCTTGAGGGGAACATATGGGACGCTGGGGGATTGAACTGTGGTCCTTCCTTGGCTAGTGCTTGCAAGGCAGACACCTTACCTCTAGCGCCACTTCTCCAGCCCCATCCCATATGGTAAAAGAAAAATGTTTTAATTAACATAACGCACCATGTCAACTAAAAGAAAATAAAAACCATATGATCAGATCTATAGATGTGGAGGAAACATTCAATAAGGTCCAACAACCACTCATGATAAAAACTCTTAACAAAATGAAAATGGAAGGAACTTTTTTCAATATAGTCAAGGCCATCTACCACAAGCCAATGGCAAATATTCTCAATTGAGATAAAATAAAAAACTTTCCTCTGGATGCTCCACATCCTGACTTCAACGTAGGATATGCAGATTCTAGGACAGATATGCAGATTTAAGACAGAAACATGATATCAACAACAGAGACTATGTGAAAAATAAAAGTGTGTTGGCACTACAATGCCTTGGATTGGACGATCTAGCTTGCCTGGAGCCTAGAGTTGGTCTTATGCCAGGAAACTTCAGGGGTAGGGTCTTTTTGTATTTAGGCCAAGGTTATTCCTTTCCATGCCCCTCATATGTTGGTGGGCCTATGCAAACAACAATTGCCACTCTAACACTGTTTTTACTGTGCTCCTTTGACTCTAATCCTTAAAAAAAAACCACTTAAACTTTTAAGGTTAACTTAAACTAATATGCATGTACATGGAAATGTAAAAAAATACTATTCCTCTAATGTGTAAGGAGTTAAATAAGTTTTATGGCTTTAGATTGCCTTGTCTGCTGCTAAGAAATATTATAATGTATTACAATCTGGGGACTTGAGGGACAAAGTAATTGTACATGGATTCTGTTTTATTTATCTTAATGTTCTTTGGCTGAAAGTCAAAGTTAAGATATCAGCAAGGGGACTTCTGAGAATTATGTTATGGGTGTAGTTTTACCTTGTCCTCTTTCTTTGCATCTTTGTTCTCGTAATTAAAAATTAAAAATTAAAAAAAAACTTTCCTCTGAAATCTGGTATAAAACAAAACTGCCTCCTCTCACCACTCCTATTCAACATAGTACTGGAAGTACTTGTCATAGCAATTAGGCAAGAAAAAGATATCAAGAGCATCCAGATAGGAAAGGAAGAAGTTAAGCTCTTATTGTTTTCAAATGACATGCTACTATATTTAGAAAACACTAAAGACTCTACCAAAAAGTTTCTAAAAACAATAGGTATATATATCAAAGAGGCAGTCTACAAAATTAACACGCAAAAATAAATACCTTCTTATATCTTCATCATTTATCAATAAAGATAGAGAAAATTAACATTAAAGAAACAATGCCATTCACATTAGTGCCACACAAATACAAATACCTTGTAGTCAACTTAACTAAAGAGGTGAAGACAAATTCAAAGAAAACTACAAAACATTGCTGCAAAAACACAAAAGAGGACACAGGAAATGGAAACACATATATGCTGTTCATGGATTGGTAGGATTAACACCATTAAAATGGCAATACTCCACAAAGCATTGTACAGATTTAATGCAAGTCCTTTAAGAATACCCATAACATTCTTCAAAGAAGTGGATCAAATACACCTGAAATTCAGTTGGAATAATAAATACCCATGAATAGCTAAAGCAACCCTAAGGAAAAAGATGAGAGACATCACTTTCCCTTACTTTAAATTGTACTACAAAGCAATTGTCATTAAGACAACATGGTATTGGAATAAAGACAGACCCTGAGATCAATGGAATAGACTTGAGTATTCGGAGATTTCTCAGACATACAATCAATTAATCTTTGATAAAGGGGCAATAATTACAAAATGGAGCAAGCAAAGCCTCTTCAACAAGTGGTGTTGGGGCAACTGATCAGCCACATGCACAAAAGCAAACTCAGACCTCCATATAACACCATGCACAAAGGTCAAATCCAAATGGATTAAAGGCCTTGATATCAGATCCAAAACCATATGGTATATAGAACATGTGTCCATGACATTGAACACTAAAGGCATCTTCAAGAAGGAAACAGCACTGTCCAAATAACTAGAAGTGGAGATAAACAGATGGGACTATATTAAGCTGAGAATCTTCTGCACCTCAAAGGAAATAGTGACTAAGATACAAAGACCACCCACAGAATGAGAGAAACTATTCATCCAATACCCATCAGATAAGGGTTTAATATCTAAGATATAAAAGTTACTGACAGAATTTGTTTAATTTTTTATTTTTAATTATGAGAACAAAGATGCAAAGAAAGAGGACAAGGTAAAGTTACAGTGGAAAGACAATCACCCATAAACAGAATTTTCAGAAGAAGTACCCTTGCTGATACCTTGATTTTGAACTTTCAGCCAAAGAACATTAAGAAAAATAAAACAGAACCCATGTACAATTGCTTTGTCCCTCAAGTCCCCAAATTGTAGTACATTATAATATTTCTTAGCAGTACACAAAGCAATCTAAAGCCATAAATAATATAACAAGAAAAAACAACCAATCCCATCAAAATGGGGAGAAATAATGAAGACAATTCCTTAAAGAAGAAATTCAAATGGCCAAAAGCCACATGAAAAAAATGTTCCATATCATCAGAGAGATACAAATCAAAGCAACAATGAAGTACAATATCACACCACAGAGACTGGCACACATCACAATTAATAAGATCAGTGCTGGCAGGGATGTTGGGAGAAAGGAACTCAAATTCACTGCTGGTGGGAATGCATCTAGTCCAGCCCTTATGGAAAACAATATGGAGATTCTTCAAAAAACTGGATATTGAGCTCCCATATAATCCAGTTGTATTACTCCTAGGGATATACTCTAGGAACACAAAGCACAATACAAAAAATACATTCTGAACACCTATATTTATTGCAGTGCTATTTACAGAATTTTGAAACAACCCAGATGCTCAACAACAGATTAATTAACTGTGGTACATCTACAAAATGGACTACTATGCAGCCATCAGGAAAAGTGAAGTCATGAAATTTAACTGTATATGGATGAACATGGAAACTATTATGCTAAGTAAAATAATTCAGAAGAAGAGAGATAGACACAGAATAGTCTCACTCATCTATGTGACTTAAGAAAAATAAAAGGCATTATTTTTAATAATACACAATGACCATAGAGGAGCTGGTAGGTCCAGCCCACAGAATGAAGCTTACCACAAAGAGTGGTGAGTTCAGTTAGAGAAATAACTACACTGACAACTATCATGACAATGGTAGGGAGTGAGAGAAATAGAATGCCTGTTTTGAATACAGACAGAAGGTGGGGGAGGAGAAAAAGGGGGGCATTGGTAGTGGGAATGTTGCACTGGTGAATGGAAGGTCCTTTTTTATAATTGAATCCCAACTACAAACATGTAGTCATGGTGCTTAAATAAAGATATTAATTTTAAAAAGTTTTAACTAAGCAGGAGGGCAAAGTATCAACTTACAATTTATTATTACTTGTACTTTGGTATTCATATACACATAATATATTTATATTTCATAATTAAAAGAATGAGAACAATCAGTGCTGGCAGGGATGTGGAGAGAAAGGAACTCTTATCCACTGCTGGTGGGAATGCTGTCTAGTCCAACCTCTATGGAAAGCGATATGGACATTCCTCCAAAATCTGGACATTGAGCTCCCATTTGACCCGGCTATTCCACTCCTAGGGATATACCCTAAGAACACAAGAATACAATACAAAAACCTCTTCCTCACACCTATATTTATTGCAGCACTATTCACAATAGCCAGGCTCTGGAAACAACCAAGATGCCCTTCAACAGACGAATGGCTAAAGAAACTGTGGTACATATACACAATGGAATATTATGCAGCTGTCAGAAGAGATGAAGTCATGAAATTTTCCTATACATGGATGTACATGGAATCTATCATGCTGAGTGAAATAAGTCAGAGGGAGAGAGACACAGAATAGTCTCACTCATCTATGGATTTTAAGAAAAATAAAAGTCATTTTTGCAACAATCCTTGGAGACAATGAGAGGAGGACTGGAACTTCCAGCTCACTTCATGAAGCTCACCACAAAGAATGGTGAGTGAAGTTATAGAAATAACTGCACAGAGAACTACCATAATCATGTGAATGAATGAGGGAACTGGAAAGCCTGTCTGGAGTACAGGTGGGATGGGGTGGAATGGAGGGAGATTTGGGATATTGATGGTGGGAATGTTGTACTGGTGAAGGGGGTGTTCTTTACATGACTGAAACCTAATCACAATCATATATGCAATCAAGATGTTTAAATAAAGAAAAAAATAAAAAAATAAAAAAAGAATGAGAAAAAACCTTATAGAGGAAGAGGACAGCTCAGTACCTCTTCTTCTGTCCTACATTATTCAAAGCTCCTGATACAAACAGAAATGTGAGCTGGGGATGTGACTAAATGGTAGCAGATATACCTCATACTTTGCATGTATGGGTCCCTGACTTCAATCACTCTCACCACATAAATAAATAAATAAATAAATAAATAAATAAATAAATAAAAGAAGAAATTAAAAGAAAAGTGCCACTATATGAAAATTGTTTCCTTAATATGCTTAATCTTTCTCTGGAAAGAATCCTGAGCAAAGCAACAAGATGAAATAGTCCTTATAGAAGAAATAACCTTAAAGAAAGATTTTCTCAACTTTATTGTTTTTATGTGTTTGAGGGTTGCTCCTTGAAGTGGTGCTGAGGACTGAACCTGGGCCTTCCACATCCAAGGCATGCACCCCAGCCCTTTGAGCCACCAGTCAAGTCCATCACTTTTAAGTTTTGAGTTTTATAGGGACTACACCTTGTGGTGCTGGGGGCCATGCTGTGCAGGGGATGGAACTCAGGATCTTGTGCAGGTTAGTATTCTACCATTGAGCCATCTGCCCACCTTTAACTTTTTTGGGGGTTTTTTTGGGGGGGGGGGGTTTGGGCCACACCCGGCAGTGCTCAGGGGTTACTCCTGGCTGTCTGCTCAGAAATAGCTCCTGGCAGGCACGGGGGACCATATGGGACACCGGGATTCGAACCAACCACCTTTGGTCCTGGATCGGCTGCTTGCAAGGCAAACGCCGCTGTGCTATCTCTCCGGGCCCTGCCCACCTTTAACTTTTAAGTTAATTTCTTAAAGAAAAAGGACCTATAAGAAAGGAGTGAACCGAACGAGTTCCCAGTTAGGTTTCTCCCTCCAAGGTGACAGATGTTCCTGGATCAATGGTTCTCAAACTTGAATGTGTACCCCAAACAGCCGGAAGCTTCTGTGAGATCATATTTCTGGTTCCCATCCATCCAAGGCTTGACAATTCTAACAAGCTTAGAAATGAAGCTGAAGATGCCATTGAGATGCACTGCTTTTGGGGTACCACTGCTCTGCAGTGACTCAAGAGCCATAAAGGACGGTCAGGCCCTCAGTCCCCACCCACAAAATCAGACTGGAGATGTTTGACATTTTGAAACAATTTCAGATGTTCCTGAGGCTGCCCAACTGGAGTTCAACCCCTCTGAGACCAAATCAACATAACACATCAATATCAACAATAACATTCTTGTTGAAGTATTTAAAGGAAGCTGGCAATGTACCTTTCAGGATTGATGACACCCCCTGTAATGGTAGTTGGACTGGGACATGCCTACCCCGCAATTGACAACTGCCCCCTGAAATATAAAGGGAGAGTCTGGCTGTTATTGGGGATCCTAGTGTACAGTCCAAAGCAGTGCCTGCCATCCCATCGGGGGCCAAAGGTCCAGCTTCTCCCTTCCCCCTGGCCTGGGCCACAGATAAAAACATCAGGAGATGCTACCTGCTTCATATCTATACTCCCTCTCGAATCGGACCTACAGGCCTCTTCAGTTCTCTGGCCAGTGAATTACATCCACCTATCTCTCTCAGAAACTCCTCGGCAGCCAATGGTAGACTTCAGAATTCAGGCTGGGAATAAAGGGATAGTTACTTTCTAGCCACCCGCTCCCAAGTCACTTGGGCAGAGCTGGTCCTGGGAAGCTACATATTGGCATCCCTGCCTGGATGGGCACCTCACCCTACCCAGAAGCCCGGTTCCTTGGCCCTTGCAGCATTGGGCCTCTGCAGCCTGCAGTCCTGCGGCATGCAGCTCTGCAGCTAATTGCAGCCAAGCAGCCCTGCAACAGGAATTTGCACATAATCAAATGCTAACTGATTGAGGGGGGCCTCCAAATATTTCAAGTAAACTAACCCTCCCTTCTCTTGTGCTCAACAAACCTCAGCTGTTTTTGGGCTCTTCTCTCTCTTTGCCAAAGACTAATTCTCCCTGATTGCTTCATCTTAGAGCTTAGGACACTGCCCCAGTTAACGGACTAGATGAGCCCGCTGGCAACTGCTCTGCCAGCAACAAAAAGGATTAGATTCAAATAAATGGTTTCTGTCATTTGATGCAACATATTTGTTTTTTTTTAAAATATTTGAATTTGCATACCAAGCCAAATTCCCCCTTGGAGGAGTGATTGATCACATTCCATTGTGTAAAACAACACTTATTCCCACACCATGATGTCAATGCTCGCTGAGCAATGATCCTCCTGGTTTTCTTTCTCTTACCACTAAGGATCCTCTTTTCAAATTTTAACCATTTCACAATCAGGCAAGAAGTTGAGTCAAGCAAAACACCCTATCTGTCGGCATCAGTGCAAACCAAGAAGAGACAAAGCTTGTCCCACAGTTTCTTGGGCAGATTCATTCAACAGGCTCTTCCTTGCGGTATGAGGAGGGTTTCTGAAATATATCTTCCTTCCCCTCCCAGGAGTTTCTTCTCAGAAAAATGTACATTTTGGTAGTTTATTTTGATTTTGGGAATAATGTGATTGCTTAATGTTTGGGAGGCCTTTCAGAGATGCAAAATGACATCTTGGAAGGAATTTCAAAGATAATTGGAAAATCCCTGGTTAAGGAATCCTAGATTATGGGAAGAGGGAGATTAAGGACAAAATTTATTCAACATCATAAATTACATGAAATGGAATGAGGTGACACTAAAATATGGCACATAAAACAACACAAAGCAGGAGGGTTTGACAAGAGGTTACGTGGAAAAATTACCAAGTATATTTAATGCAACATGTTATCTATTTCTCTACCTATCTACTCATTTTCCACCTATCTTTTTTATTTGTTCACATACATTTTCAAAGTCTTTAAGATTAAAATTTAAAAACAAATTTCTAATCATGTGAAATATTTTTGGTAATTTTGAAAAGTTTGGAATACAGAGCAGTGAAGAAAATAATACAGTGCTTAATAAATAGCTTCAATTTAGTCAACTTAACTGAGATAACCTCCAAATTAAAAAAAATGGATGCTGTAAAGAGATAAAATGACATGCATTATACCCCTTCAGTAACAATATTACAAACCACAGTTTCTAATGAAAAACAAAAAAAGATAGACTGAGAGAAAGAAGAAAAATCTGCCCAGAGGCGGGGGCGAGGGCAGGATGAGAGCAAGAGTAAAACTTAGGACATTGGTGATGTTCTAATATGCACCAGGAACAGGATATTGAACATTGTATGACTAAAACTTAATCATGAACAACTTTGTAACTGTGGAAAAAACTTGTAAACCATGGTGTTAAAATAAAGTAATTTAAAAGGATGTAAAAATGTTAATAGGGAACATATAGAAAAATGAGGGTCCCACTGACTTTGCTCCTTGTCCCATTTGAATCTCATTAATGTATTGGGAAGATGATTTTTATACTTTATTTTATATACATCTACTCCCTAATAATACTGAAGAGAGTCTTGTATGTGTTCTAAGATCTACTTTCTATCAGACACAGAACTCAGGATTCTTCAACTTGAGATCTCACTCAGTGCTATTCACTGGAGTCTAAATTTATACACATGAATCTAGGGCATTATTAATTCTAAGATTTTTATTTTTGGGGTCACACCTAGCTGTGCTCTGAGCTTACTCCTGACTCGGTACTTAGGGATCACTCCTGGCAGGGATCAAACTCAGGTGGGCAGCATAAAAAGAAGCTCTTCGTCCCCAGATACCACAAGTGCTACATTTCGTCCTGTGAACACACCACAGTTCAGCTCTGCTCAGATGATGAAATCTTCAGGTGTTTTTCATTTTTCACAGTCACATATGATGCTCAAAAGAGTGCTCTAATCTGTATTTCCTGAAGCTAGAGAGGAAGAGTTTTTCTTGGTCCCATACCAAGGATAGAACTGGTGGGTTATAACATCTGCATATTTGCAGTAATGCTAGATATCAAAATGCTCCCCCAAGAGGTGACAGTGATTTCCTCCTCAGTCAGCAGCATCAGTAGTTTGCTTTCCCTCATTCTTGCAAAATCTCTGACTGTCATTCTTGTTATTACACCCATCAAATGGAAATAGCTAAACTATCTGGTGCCTCCGCTGTGCAGCATCTCTTTGGTTCAGAACCAGCTTCTCTTTACAGAGAACATCCCTCCAAGCAGGGAGTCTGTTAGTGACATGGTCATAGGATAGCATTCCCTGAAGTGCCATCATGTAGCCCAGGCTGGAAACTGGAACATGATTGATCAGAATGTCTTTAATGGGAGAACCCAGGCAATGGGTGAGTAAAATCTTTCCCTTCTTTACAGAACATAAGGAATCAAATACCAGTTGCCTTGTCGTTGCCTGAGTAAGGAAAAGAGCAGAAAGAAAAGAGAAATAACAGAGACTGATTCCTGCTGAATGCTTTAGCACGTGGGAGACATTTTGAACATTTGCCTCTAACATACTGTGTGAAGCTGCCATCAAGCACCCCACCCAGAACAGCTAGGTAAGGCACAACAAGCAGAAAGCATCCTTGAGGGCACACCAGCAAAGGTAGGCTGTCTCTGCCCATGAAGGATGGAACCAGAGGAGCATGACTATGGAGCTAAGTGGAGCAACCACACACATATTCTAGCCAATGAACCAAAGTACAACATGTAAAAAACTACAAACGTCTCAATGCATAAATAAAACAGGCCAAACCCATGCATAGAGAATGAAGATGGAAGCTCTGATGACCCAAAAAGTGCCAACCACATATATAGCTTCTCAGGGAGTTAAGAGAAGAAATATGGAGGATGTTAATAGAAATCAAAGAAAGCATAGATCGAGCTGAACAACCACAAATGGGAATCAAGAGGCTATGAAGACAAAAATCAGAAAATTACAAACTGAACTAGGAGGACTGAAAAACTCAGCAGAATGTAGGATTCTGGTGCCAGTTCCCCGACGAGGCCGATGCAAGGATGGGTAAGGGTCTCTTCCAGATTGTGGCCTGGATGCTGGACTCAGGAAAGAGAGGGAAGGCTGTGAGACACAGACCACTCACGGGGAAGCATTGCCAGAGCAATGGACTTCGTTTATTGAAGGTAGGGACAAGGCTTTTAAGGGTAAACTTTAGGCGGGAAACAGGATGTGGGTAATATAGTTTAGACATTACAGCAACAAGATGGTATGCAGAGACAGCAGTAACAAGGTACATATAATCATTGATTTGGATGTATGCAAAGATAGCAGTTACAATGCCCATGGTATTATTAAATCAGGAAGCAGGTAAAGATAGCGGTCACAATAATTGCAGCACTATTAGCCTAGACAAGTTGTTTGAAGTGGATGACTTTCTCCTGCACTCATAACAGCAGGGACACAAGTCTCTAAACAGAGACTTTCTTTTTATATTCAAGGCGAGTTTGCAGAAATCTCCTTATTTCCCTGCCTCTCTCCCCACATCAGAAGAAATGAAAACCTCAATTGAACGCCTTTCCAACAGATTAACAACAGCTAAGGATAGAATTAGTGAGCTGGAAGATGAGGTGCAGAACTCCATACATAAGAGATTGGAAAGGAACCTTAAAGCAAATGATCAGATATTGGAAAAATACTCAAGGAATGTGAACAGATGAAAATAGAAGTCTTTGATAAACAGAACAGAAACAATGTAAGAATCACTGGAGTCCCAGAGACCAGGAAGAAAATCCCCAGGAAGAATCAACAACAGTCAAGGACATCATTACAGAGAAACTACCACAGCTAAAGACTGCATGCAACCAAATCCTGCATGCCCAAAGAGTACCAGCTAAAAGAGCCCTGAAGAAAATAACCCCAACACACATCCTAGTCATAATAATGAACCCCACACATAGGGATAGAATACTGAAAGCAGCAAGATCAAAAAGGTAAATTACATCCAAAGGACCATCCTTAAGATTTACAGCAGAACTGTCACAGAAACACTCAAGGCCAGAAGGCAGTGGTGGGATATAGTGACAAACCTCAAGGAAATGAATGTTTTTCCTAGGATATTTCATCCAGCTGGACTTACTTTCAGGGTTGAAGGAAATATACATAGCTTCACAGATAAACAACAGCTCAGAAAGTTAGAATCAAAACCAGCCTTAAAAGAAAAACTTAAAGGTCCAATTTAAGACAAGACAGATCAATAGACACACCAAACTTCTACACAAAGATGACAAAAAAATCCCATGACAATGATCTCTCTCCACATCAATGGACTAAATGTACCAGTTAAGAGACACAGAGTGACGAAATGGATCAAAAAGCTGAATCCAACATTTTGCTGCCTACATGAAACACATCTGAATAGTCAGAAAAAACATAGACTCAAAATCAAAGGCTGGAAGAAAATCATCCAATCAAACAATTCCCTTAAATAAACTGGAGTAGCCATATTTATGTAGATTATACAAACTTTAGACTCAGAAAAGTTATAAGGAAAAAGATGGACATTTTTATTAATCAAATATGTACAACAGGATGAAATCACACTCCTAAATGTATATGGACTCAATGAGGAATCAGCAAAATAGTCAATACAATTGTGGCCAAATCTGAATAAAGATATCAATAGCAATGTAATAATAGTGGGAGACCTCAACACTGCCCTGTCACATCTTCATAGGTCAACCAGGCTGAAACTTGACAAAAATATAAAAGCTCTAAAAAGAAAAATGGAAGAAAGTGGATTTATATATATACATATACATATATATACATATATATACATATATATAGGGCACTCCATCCCCAGAAAACTGGATACACATTCTCCTCAAATACAAATGGCTCATTCTCTAGGATAGACCACATGCTGGCCCATAAAACATATGTACATGAAGACAAGAGGATAGAAATTGTACAGACTACCTTCTCTGATCACAAAGTACTGAAGTTAGAAGTGAACTTCAAAGGGACACAGAAAAAACCTTCAACACCTGGGAAATAAACAGCTCACTATTAAACAACCAGTGGGTCAGAGATTAAATAAAAGAGGAAATAAAAAAAATTCCTGGAAAGAGATGCCAGTGAAGACACAAATTATCAGAGTTTATGGGACACAGCAAAAGAAGTACCTAGAGGAAAATTTATAGCTTTGCAAGCACGCATAAGGAAGAAGGGACCTACATGAATAGCTTAATGACACAGCTTATAAAATTAGAAAATTATCAACAAATGGAGCCAAAATTAGGTAGGCAGAAGGAGATAACAAAGCTTAGAGCAAAAATCAATAAAGTGGAAATGAAATTAAATAACAATCAGGGGCCAAAGCGATAGCACAGTGGTAAGGCGTCTGCCTTACATGTGGCCAACACAGGACTGACCCCGGTTAGAATCCTTGCATCCCAAATGGTCCCCAGAGCCTACCAGGAGTGATTTCTGAGCACAAAGTCAGGAGTAACTCCTGAGCTCCACGGAGACTAAAGGCATAATCAAGGAGGAAACAGCACCGTCCAAACAAGTGGAAGCAGAGATAAACAAATGGACCTATATTAAGCTGAGAAGCTTCTGCACCTCAAAGGAAATAGTGCCAAGGATACAAAAGCCACCCACAGAATGGGAGTAACTATTCACCCAATACCCATCAGACAAGGGGCTAATATCTAAGATATACAAGTTACTGACAGAACTTGAGGAGAAAACAACATCCAACCCCATCAAAAAATGGGGAGAAGAAATGAACAATTTCTCAAAGAAATACAAATGACCAAAAGGAACATGAAAAAATGCGGAGTGAGTGAGAAATGGCTGCATGTGGGGGTTTTCAGGCAGAGTGCTGATTGCTCTACCTGCAGAGTCTCCATCGGGCTGTGCTTCTTCTGAGGAACTGAGCACCGGAAGGGAGCCCTGTCCTACCCTTCTCTGTCTTTCCTGAACTCTGGAAGCTCTCCTCAGAGCCCTGGGAAGCGAACCCCAAAGAAACTACATTTGGAAGCTACCCAGCGAGCCAGTGAGTGAGTGAGAAATGGCTGCATGTGGGGGTTTCCAGGCAGAGTGCTGATTGCTCTACCTGCAGAGTCTCCACCGGGCTGTGCTTCTTCTGAGGAACTGAGCACCGGAAGGGAGCCCTGTCCTACCCTTCTCTGTCTTTCCTGAACTCTGGAAGCTCTCCTCAGAGCCCTGGGAAGTGAAACCCCAAAGAAACTACATTCGGAAGCTACCCAGCAAGCCAGTGAGTGAGTGAGAAATGGCTGCATGTGGGGGTTTCCAGGCAGAGTGTTGATTGCTCTACCTGCAGAGTCTCCACCGGGCTGTGCTTCTTCTGAGGAAACTGAGCACCGGAAGGGAGCCCTGTCCTACTCTTCTCTGTCTTTCCTGAACTCTGGAAGCTCTCCTCAGAGCCCTGGGAAGCGAACCCCAAAGAAACTACATTTGGAAGCTACCCAGCGAACCAGAAACTGAGCACCTGAAGGGAGCCCTGTCCTACTCTTCTCTGTCTTTCCTGAACTCTGGAAGCTCTCCTCAGAGCCCTGGGAAGCGAACCCCAAAGAAACTACATTCGGGAGCTACCCAGCGAGCCAGTGAGTGAGTAAGAAATGGCTGGATGTGGGGGTTTCCAGGCAGAGTGCTGATTGCTCTACCTGCAGAGTCTCCACCCAGCTGTGCTTCTTCTGAGGAAACTGAGCACCGGAAGGGAGCCCTGTCCTACCCTTCTCTGTCTTTCCTGAACTCTGGAAGCTCTCCTCAGAGCCCTGGGAAGCGAACCCCAAAGAAACTACATTCGGAAGCTACCCAGCGAGCCAGTGACTCTCCTCAGAGTCCTGGGAAGTGAACCCCAAAAATACAGCATTCTGAAGCTGCCCAGCGAGTGAGTGAAAACTACGCCTGAACAGTGGGGCCCGACTGTGAAAAACTGTGAGTGCTGCCTGTGTGTGTCTCTCTGCTATCCTGTTGCGTGAACCTCCTGAGAGTGGGCTGAAAAGAGGCTCCAGAAGGCACTTAGCTCCACTTCGCTACGCAGCCGTGTGCTCTTTCTAAAACAATAGAACACCATCACAAGAAGAAAAAAACCACACTAAGAACTGTGCTGGATCACAGAAGCAAGAATTTCTCTCCAGACTGTCTTCTCTGCTGCGTGCTTGGGCCTAAGATTTGATCCTATGTGAGGCTTCATCCACGGAGGACTCCCCTACCTTGGAGGCAAGTTGGCCCATCCAGAAAGGGCAGAGCCAGAGAAGTGTGTTGCCTGCATCATATAACCAATGAATACCACCACAACACGTAGAAAAACCCACAATACAAGTGTGACAATGGGGAAACAACGCAGGCCAGCATCAGACATAGAGAATGAAGATGACAATTCTGATGACCAGTTAACGACCAACCAACTAATCAATCTCTCAGATAAGGACTTTAGAGTAGTAATATGAAATATACTCAAAGAACTCAAAGAAACCATGAATAGAATAGAACAGAACACTAATAAGAATCAAGAAAATATGAAGACAGAAATCACAAAACTCCAACCTGAAATAACATGTCAAATAACAGGCCTGAAAAAATCAGTAAACGAAGTGAATGACAAAATGGATAAGCTCTGGGACAGGGTATCAGAAGCTGAGAATAGACTTGGTGCTGTGGAAGATGAGATACATAACAATTCCATACAACAGGAGAGATTGGAAAAAAAAACTTAAAACAAATGAACAGACAATGGAAAAATTAGTCAAAGAATGGGAACAGATGAAAATAGAGGTCTATGATAAGATCAACAGAAACAATTTCAGAATCATTGGAGTCCCAGAGACCCAGGAAGAAAATTTCCAGGAAGAATCAACGGTCAAGAACATCATTAAAGAGAAACTCCCAGAGCTAAAGAATATATGTGATCAAATCCTGCATGCTCGAAGAGTACCAACCAAAAGAGACCCAAGAAAAACCACCCCAAGACACATCCTAGTCACAATGACAAATCCCACAGATAGAGACAGAATTCTGAAAACAGCAAGATCAAAAGGGGAAATTACATTCAAGCAAGCATCCTTGAGATTTACAGCAGACCTGTCACCAGAAACACTAAATGCCAGAAAGCAGTGGTGGGATATTGTGACAAGACTGAATGAAATGAATGCTTCACCTAGAACACTGTACCCAGCAAAACTCACTTTCCGGTTTGACGGAAGAATACATGGTTTCACAGACAAAAAACAGCTCAGAAACTTTACAGACTCAAAACCAGTCTTAAGAGAAAAACTGAAAGACCTAATCTAAGACAAGACTGACCAAAAGACACACCAAATTTCGATATAAAGATGGCATTAAATCCCAGGACAATTCTTTCTCTCAACGTCAATGGACTGAATGCACCAGTTAAGAGACACAGAGTGGCTAAATGGATCAAAAACTCAATCCAACCTTCTGCTGCCTACAAGAAACGCACCTGAATAGTCAGAACAAACATAGACTCAAAATAAAAGGCTGGAGAAAAGTTATCCAAGCAAACAACACCCATAAAAAAGCTGGAGTGGCCATACTAATATCAGATAATGCAAACTTTATACTCAGGAAGGTTGTAAGGGACAAAGATGGATATTTTATATTAATCAAGGGGTATGTAGAGCAGGAAGAAATAACTCTCCTAAACATATATGCACCAAATGAGGGGCCAGCAAAATATTTAAAACAACTATTGACAAATCTGAAAAACAATATCAATAACAACACAATAATTGTGGGGGACCTCAACACTGCTTTGTCAACATTGGATAGGTCAACCAGACTGAAACCCAACAAGAATATACTAGACCTGAGGAGAGAAATGGAAGAAAGAGGCCTAGTGGATATATATAGGACACTCCATCCCCAGAAACCTGGATACACATTCTTCTCCAATGTACATGGGACATTCTCCAGGATAGACTACATGCTGGCACATAAAACATACCTCCATAATATCAAGAGGATAGAAATTTTGCAGACTACCTTCGCTGACCACAAGGCTCTGAAATTATTTGTGAATTCCAAAGGGACTCAGAAGAAAAACTTTAACACCTGGAAGTTAAACAGCCTCATACTCAATAACCAGTGGGTCCGAGATGAAATCAAGGAGGAAATCAAAAGGTTCCTGGAAACAAATGACAATAAAGACACAAACTATCAGAACTTATGGGACACAGCAAAAGCAGTACTGAGAGGAAAATTTATAGCTTTGCAAGCACACATCAGGAAGAAAGAAGGAGCTTACCTGAGTAGCTTAATGACACAGCTAATAGAACTAGAAAGTACTCAACAAAAGGACCCAAAAATAGGAAGACAGAAGGAAATAACAAAGCTGAGAGCAGAAATCAACGAAGTGGAAACCCAAAAAACAATCCGAAAGATCAACGAAAGCAAAAGTTGGTTCTTCGAAAAAATAAACAAGATTGATAGACCACTGGCAAACCTAACAAAGAAAGAGAGAGAGAGAAACTTGATAACTCGTATTAGGAATGAAAAAAGAGAGATCACTACTGATATGACAGAGATTCAAAGGGTAAACAGAAACTACTTTGAAAAACTCTATGCCACTAAAAATGAGAACCTGGAAGAAATGGATAAATTCTTGGACTCTTATAATCTTCCACGGTTGAAAGAAGAGGATGTAGCATATCTAAACACCCCCATCACCATTGATGAAATAAAAATGGTAATCAAAAGTCTGCCCAAAAACAAAAGCCCAGGCCCAGATGGATTCACTAATGAATTCTATCAAACTTTCCAAGAGGAACTACTACCAATCCTGGCAAGACTCTTTCATGAAATTGAACAAGTGGAAACACTCCAAAATAGCTGTTATGAAGCCAACATCACCTTGATACCTAAACCAGACAGAGATGCTACGAAAAAAGAAAATTACAGACCAATATCGCTGATGAATGCAGATGCAAAGATCCTCAACAAAATCCTGGCAAATAGAATTCAATACCTCATTAAGAAGATCATCCACTACGATCAAGTAGGTTTCATCCCAGGAATGCAAGGATGGTTTACCATCCGTAAGTCTATCAACATAATACACAACATCAACAACAAGAAAAATAAAAACCACATGATTATATCAATAGATGCAGAGAAAGCATTTGACAAGGTCCAACACCCATTCTTGATCAAAACTCTCAGCAAGATGGGAATGGAAGGAACCTTTCTCAATATAGTTAAGGCCATCTACCACAAGCCAGTGGCAAATATTATCCTCAATGGAGAAAAACTAAAAGCCTTCCCTCTAAATTCTGGCACAAGACAAGGCTGTCCTCTCTCACCACTCCTATTCAACATAGCACTGGAAGTACTTGCTATAGCGATTAGGCAAGAAAAAGATATCAAGGGAATCCAGATAGGAAAGGAAGAAGTCAAGCTCTCACTGTTTGCAGATGACATGATGCTCTACTTAGAAAACCCTAAAGACTCTACCAAAAAGCTTCTAGAAACAATAGACTCATATAGCAAGGTGGCAGGCTACAAAATTAACACACAAAAATCAATGGCCTTTCTATACACCAATAGTAATAAGGAAGAAATAGACATTAAGAAAACAACCCCATTCACAATAGTGCCACACAAACTCAAATATCTTGGAATCAACTTGACTAAAAATGTGAAAGACCTATATAAAGAAAACTATAAAACTCTGCTCCAAGAAATAAGAGAGGACATGCGGAAATGGAAACACATACCCTGCTCATGGATTGGCAGGATTAACATCATCAAAATGTCAATACTCCCCAAGGCGTTATACAGATTCAACGCTATCCCTCTAAAGATACCTATGACATTCTTCAAAGAGGTAGATCAGGCACTTTTGAAATTTGTTTGGAACAATAAACACCCTAGAATAGCTAAAGCAATCATTGGGAAAAAGAATATGGGAGGAATTACTTTCCCCAACTTTAAACTTTACTACAAAGCAATAGTTATCAAAACAGCATGGTATTGGAATAAGGACAGACCCTCAGATCAGTGGAATAGGCTTGAATACTCAGAAAATGTTCCCCAGACATACAATCACCTAATTTTTGATAAAGGAACAGGAAATCCTAAATGGAGCAAGGAAAGCCTCTTCAACAAGTGGTGTTGGCACAACTGGCTAGCCACTTGCAAAAAATTGAACTTAGACCCCCAGCTAACATCATGTACGAAGGTAAAATCCAAATGGATTAAAGACCTCGATATCCGACCCCAAACCATAAGATATATAGAACAACACATAGGCAAAACTCTCCAGGACATTGAGACTTCAGGCATCTTCAAGGAGGAAACTGCACTCTCCAAGCAAGTGAAAACAGAGATTAACAGATGGGAATATATTAAGTTGAGAAGCTTCTGCACCTCAAAGGAAATAGTGCCCAGGATACAAGAGCCACCCACTGAGTGGGAGAATCTATTCACCCAATACCCATCAGACAAAGGGCTAATCTCCAAAATATACAAGGCACTGACAGAAATTTACAAGAAAAAAACATCTAATCCCATCAAAAAATGAGGAGAAGAAATGAACAGACACTTTGACAAAGAAGAAATATAAATGGCCAAAAGACACATGAAGAAATGCTCCACATCACTAATCATCAGAGAGATGCAAATCAAAACAACAATGAGATACCACCTCACACCACAGAGAATGGCACACATCACAAAGAATGAGAACAAACAGTGCTGGCGGGGATGTGGAGAGAAAGGAACCCTTATCCACTGCTGGTGGGAATGCCGTCTAGTTCAACCTTTATGGAAAGCAATATGGAGATTCCTCCAAAAACTGGAAATCGAGCTCCCATACGATCCAGCTATACCACTCCTAGGAATATACCCTAAGAACACAAAAATACAATACAAAAATCCCTTCCTTACACCTATATTCATTGCAGCACTATTTACCATAGCAAGACTCTGGAAACAACCAAGATGCCCTTCAACAGACGAGTGGCTAAAGAAACTGTGGTACATATACACAATGGAATATTATGCAGCTGTCAGGAGAGATGAAGTCATGAAATTTTCCTATACATGGATGTACACAGAATCTATTATGCTGAGTGAAATAAGTCAGAGAGAGAGAGAAAAACGCAGAATGGTCTCACTCATCTATGGGTTTTAAGAAAAATGAAAGACATTCTTGCAATAATAAATTTCAGACACAAAAGAGAAAAGAGCTGGAAGTTCCAGCTCACCTCAGGAAGCTCACCACAAAGAGTGATGAGTTTAGTTAGAGAAATAACTACATTTTGAACTGTCCTAATATTGAGAATGTATGAGGGAAATGTAGAGCCTGTTTAGGGTACAGGCGGGGGTTGGGTGGGGAGGAGGGAGATTTCGGACTTGGGTGATGGGAATGTTGCACTGGTGATGGGTGGTGTTCTTTACATGACTGAAACCCAAACACAATCATGTATGTAATCAAGGTGTTTAAATAAAAAAAAGAAAAAAAAGAAAAAATGCACCAAATCACTAATAATCAGGGATATGCAATTCAAAACAACAATGAGGTACCATCTTAAGCAGCAGAGACTGGCACACATCATGAAGAACAAGAACAATCAGTGCTGGCAAGGATGTGGGGAGAAAGAAATTCTCATTTACTGCTGGTAGGATTGCCATCTAGTCCAGCCTTTATAGAAAACAATATGGAGATTCCTCAAAAAACTAAAACTTGAACTCCCAGATGATCCAGTTTTACCACTCCTAGGGATATACCCTAGGAACACAAAAATACAATACAAAAATGCCTTCCTCACACCTATATTCATTGCAGCACTATTCACAATACCCACACTCTGGAAACAACCAAGATGCCCTTTAACAGATGAATAGCTAAAGAAACTGTGGTACATATACACAATAGAATATTATCCAGCTGTCAGAGAGATGAAGTCATGAGATTTTCCTACACATGGATGTACATGCAATCTATTATGCTGAGTAAAATAAGTCAGAGAGAGAGATAGACACAGGATAGTCTCACTCACCTATGGGTTTTAAAAAAATAAAAGGCATTATTTTAATAATACCCAGAGACAATAGAGATGAGGACTGGTAGGACTGGCTCACAATATAAAGCTCACCACAAAGAGTAGTGAGTGCTGTTAGCCAAATAACTACACTGATAATTATAACAATGTTAATGAGTGAGAGAAGTAGAATGCCTGTCTCACAATGAGAGTAGGGCTGGACGATCCAACTCACAATATGAAGTGATGTGTGCAGTTAGAGAAATAACTACACTGAGAACTATCATAACCATGTGAATGAATGAGGGCAATGGAAAGCCTGTCTGGAGTACAGGTGGGGGGGTTGGGGAGAAGGAAGATCTGGGACATTGTTGGTGGGAATGTTGCACCGGTGAAAGGGAGTGTTCTTTACATGACTGAAACCCAACTACAATCATATTTGTAATCAGAGTATTTAAATAAATATATTAATAAAAACTTTAAAAAAGAAATAAAGACACTTATAACCAATAAAAAATGCCTGTCTCAAATACAGGTGGGGGAAGTGAGATGGAGCATTGGTGATGGGACTGTTGCAATGGTGAAGGGGGGTGTTCCTTATATGACTAAAACCCAACAGATATAATCATGTCTGTAATCAAGGTGCTTAAATATATATATATTATTTTTAAAAAGAAATTGTGGTACATATACACAATTGAATACTACGCAGTTGTCAGGAAAAATGAAATCATGAAATTTTCCTATACATGAATGGACATGGAAACTATTATTTTGAGTGAAATTAGTCAGAGGGAGAGAGATAGACACCAAATAGTCTCATTCATCTGTATGAACTTAAGAAAAATAAAAAAATAGAATGGTAATAAAACTCAGAGATAACAGACATGTGGCTGAAAAGACCACCATATGAAGCTTACCACAAATAGTGGTGAATGCAGTTAGAGAAATAACTACACTAACAACTATATGAAAATGGTAATGAGAAATAGAATGCCTGTCTGGAACACAGGAAATCGGTTGGCTGTATAATCGAATGTGGTTCTACTGTATCCCCCCCAAGTCACCAATGTAGAATTAGCTACTCTGCCTCTCTTCCATGGTATTTTGGAGATGGAAAAAAACTGGGAGAAAGGGGGAGGTCTTGCACACTAATGTAAGAACCTGACAAAAATCTGTTTATATTAAACACAGAAATAAGAAAATACCTAAATATAAGCATTATTTTATGTCATTGAAACTTATTGAAAAAAAACAATATGGTAGGAATGATTTTTCTTTCAATGTGGCATCTGTTTTTGACCAGATAGTAAATCATATTTGAAACAACGTTCTCAAATGCTATATTGACTGACATAACTCTAAGAATGAAGATTTCTTATGGGTTCCATTATGTATGTGTTCCAAATAGATAGACCAAAAGATCATTTGTAGTAGCACATAGAGTTTTGAAGACAAAAGAAAATGAAAATGGTCCAAGCTTTTTTTCTATATAGGTCTAAATCACTATTGTTAAGTGATTAAATTTATTTTTAGCAAGTCTTAAGATTATACTAGATAATTATGAAAAATCGGTAATACTAAACTAATCTAGTTAAAACAGTAAATAACCGAGTATAACAGATATGTCCTCTTTGTACAAGGCCCAGAGTTCAATTCCTCACACTACCAGTCCTGCCCTTAGCACTGTCAATGTGACGTTGGTGGCCTCCTATTTTAGCACTTCCCAAATCCCACAGCTTCAAAGGTTCCTACCAGTTAAATATTTGACAAAGTAAACTATAGCTAAAAAATTAGCTACTGTTGAGTATCCCATTTTGTATGTAATGGAAGTCTTTACTAAACATCATCAACAAGTTGTTTTTTGTGTGTGTGGAGAAAGAAAGTTTTCATTGAAACTTATTTAGAAATATGTAAGGGGAGAGAAAGGCAGAAGTACAGGTTCAAGAGAGAGTACAAGTTTCTCCAAAGTGGAAATCGGTGAGGAAAGTAGTAGACAAGCAAATGAGATCTGTGTCTGTGTGCAAGAAAGAACATAGACCTGAAAAGTGAGCCATCAATAAGTTCTTAAGTGAAGCTTTAAGTGAAAAGGATGTGGCATGAAATTAATATGACCAGAGGCTAATTGACAGAAACAACATGTTCCAAATGCATTTTTCTTGCCATGAAAAATAACCAAACCTAATTATTTGTATTTATCCACCCATCCAGCCATTCACTTCCCAAATGCTTATTCCAATTGAGGGTTGAGGCAAGCTACACGGGGTCAATCTGGGACCAATTCTGAACAGCACATCTTCCAGGGCAGCGTACTCTCTCTCTCACACACACACATACACACAACAATTGGATACAAGTCAGTAAGCCTCATACAACATCTCTGTAAAATGGAAATACACCAGAATATTGGAGAAAAGGTGGGTAGACACGCAGAAACTGTACCCAACTCTACACAGAAAGTGGTCCTGGTTTAGAAGTGTTTGTTTTTCTCCCATCTTTGTTATTAAATAATAAACAAATAATACACCAGAATTTAACAAAATGACTATTTGATTGTATGCAGTAATAACAGCAGCGACTCAGGCTAGGCAGTAGGTCATGTGTCTAAGCATATGCAGCCAATAAAAAATGGAGTCAAAGACTCAGTAAATATACTCTGCATGCAGAACGCCCAACACCGGGAATCAGACTTCTACCTGGGTAGGCCCTACTGCTGCCCTGGTATTGACTTACTCCAGAGTGAGTTCTTATGACACCCTGATGACTTGGTAACAGCAACAACCTGCTTTCAGGGTAGGATTCTCTGCATTGCCTCCTAATGGTGAGATGAAACCAGCATCTTGCTCCATGTCACCCTGACATCAGCATATGATCTGTACAGAAGCCAGGATCTCTAACTACAGAAAACTGACAGCAACAACCGTGATTATGAAGAGCTTTTACTGGGACCACAGTTATGCGTGGAGCCTGGAGTTGGTCTTATGCCAGATTACTTCATAACTAAGGTCTTCCTGATTTTAGGCCAAAGGTTTTTTCTTTTTATTTCCCTCATATTTTACTGTTCCTATGCAAAAATATCAACTGCCACACATACCTTTTATATTGTACTTTTTATCTCTTATCTTTAAAAAGGGAGTTTGCTAAATCTTCTGCTATTGTATTAATGACTTTATTAGAGATACAATAGTTTTCACAAATATACTTGCTACTGAACTTTTTCTTCTTTCTTTTTTCTTCTCTTCCATTTTATTTTTTAGTTTTTCTTTATATTTTCTTTATTTTTAGTAACTTTGTTTTCTGTCATCTTGAAACAAATGTATTATGATCAGTTATGTCAACTATGTGGTGCATTTTCTTTAAATATAAAATTATAAAAATGTTAATGGAAAGAATATTCTAGTAAGCAGTCTCATTTAGCAAGACAGACGTGCCATCAGCAGGGATGCAAGATGCTGTGGTAGAGAAACCAGTGAAGTCCCTTTAGGGTCCAAGCATGTGTAGTCCACCCCAACCTAAGTTATATTGTCTGTGCTCCAGCCCTGCTATCTCTGACCTGGAGATGCCTCTAGACCTACTCTTGACTTTTCCTTCAGTTCGCCCAAGAGCCAGTTTTGGAATTCATGTTTCCTGCCTCACCACCTTTCCAACAAGGTGCATAGACTCTCTTGCAGCTCTGTCCCCAGCAGAAACCTTGACTCCACTTTAACTTCACAAAGCACTGATAAGACCAGACTTCCACACTCGTTATTGATCCAGTCACCACATGAGGCTCATGGAAGACACTGTAATAAAGAAAAGAACATGAAATGCCATCTTGGATAGAATATAACTATGGTGCCTCCCATGGTGCTATGGACCCACTTGTTCCCCATACATCCTGAGAACTCTTTGGATTAACCCTCATAACCAAATCTTCTGGGGATAAAGTTGACCTGTATTGCCAGCCTCAAATTGCCCCTCCTGGTGAGGGTTACAGCCCTGGCCTACTAGGAAGAAACATGATGCAAATGGCTTAGAATTACAGCTTCCCTTTGTTGGACTTTCTCTTGCACACAATGGAAGAACAATCATCCTCAAAGACGAATCAAGCATCCATCTCTAGCAGCAAAATAACCACAGAAAATTGAATGCTAGGAGGTCTTTTTCTCCCCAGGATCAAATATCCCAGGAAAAAATTCTTCAATTAAGGCCCAGGCTTAAAACTTGGGGTGTTCCCTACATTCAAGACTCAGTGGAATTGAAGATGTCTCCCACATCTGATGCCTATTCACCTACCTACATGTGATGATTGACTTAGACCCAAGAATATGTGCCGATGATGTACTGTGACCTCTAGGTGGTGGAGAGCACAGACATACAAGTTTGGTCTTGGCACCCGCCCTGAAAATACACCTGCCCCATTCAGCTTCTGCTGCTTTTGGAAGGCAGCAATTGTCTCCCCTCACCTGCCTCTCTCATCTCTTCTACCTACCAAGAGCTGTAATTTTGGATCCCATCCAAGAGCCAATAGAGCAAAGCAGGATTTGAATACTCCACTCTGGCTTAGTGCCCAAGTGGCTGATCTCTCTAAATAATGCAAATTAACTCTCCAGAATGAAGTCCTAGAATAATATCATAGAAAGCAAGGGGTGGCTTTACTGCTAGGATTTCCTCAATGCCCTAGATACTCAACCAGGCTGTTTGGGAGCTGAAGGTGGCAGTCTGGTCAACAGGAGTATTGACTTGGATCCCAGAAGTGGGTTTCTCTCCTCACCAATGATAACAAGCAGGGCTTTGCAGCCCCAGCACAAGTATACGCTTTGGGAGCCAAACCCTTTACTGGAGACTTTGCTAAGTACTCAAGACAAGCATATTTGGGGGATCCTTTTCCTTCCTTTAGCAATACAGGTGGTTGGAAAAGTGCTAAAAGCACTTACCCTAAAGAAAGATGTTTTGGTGTTCTCTGGTGTGGCTTTCTTCTTGAAACAGGTACCCAAGTTCTTGGGATATCCCTTGGTCATGAAATGGACTAGTTCTCTGGCTCACTGGCCCCAGATGCCTTTCACTTGCCATTCCCAGCAGTACACACACTGGCTTTCAGTTCTGGAGGTGCCCATGCCTGGGATGATGGGCACAGATATGTACTGTCTAAGTCCCTCACCCAGCATGAACTTGTTGTCCAGTTCCTAGCTGTTGGGAGGGCTGTGAACAGACAACCTTCAACTGACAGGACATTGGCACAGAAGACTGCCATGGCCTAGATGATGCCCTCTCCAGGATCCCCTCTAAACTCAGTGGTTATGGTTAGCACAAATAATAAGCTCTCTTTGAACTCCAAATGTAAGCATTATGATGAGCCAAGGAATGCCAGATTTCCCCCCTGTGAGCCAGCCCAGAGCCAGGGCTGACTCTAACCCTGTACTGGAGTCCAACTGTTCCCTCAACCCAAACCTTTCCTTTCCTCCCTTTCCCAGGTGGTGACCCCAAGGGCATCCTTTCCAGGCATCAGAACATGCAACTTCACGCAGTATGCTTCCTGAGAAACCAATTTGCAACACTCTGCTACAGTTCTCTGCTCAAACCACCAGGGGCCAATATTTCCATTACAGGCTTCACACGTGCACTCCAGAATCCATGCAATGTAAAGGGCGCAGGTTCCTTCCAGATGGGACTCGTTCCTTCTGTCACGGGCCACTTGAGCTGTCTCAAAATCAAAGGATGGACCTCCCTTGTCTCTGGATGCTCCCTTCACTCAGGACATGGTTAAGTGGTGAAAGCCTTCACCCATAATCTTGGGGGTAAGAAAAAGTGGGATGCCCATTATTCCAAGGGAATATCCTCTTTTCTGTTTCTAGTCTCTTGACCCTCATCTTCCATGTCTGGCAGTCCTAGATTTAGCTTTCTCAAGACTTAAAATTATGTTTTTGCTCCACTGTCTTCATTCCTCATTTAATCTGGATCCTGGAAGAGCTCTGTTTACATACTATATCGCATTATGAAAATACCTGAATACTGCAAGGACATCTTTTTGGTAATAGACAACAGATTTATACAACCAGAAAAGAAACCAAAGTATTACAAGGGTATTTTGGGGGGAAGTATACTAGCTTTGTTCTTCTATAAAGTAGGAAAAGGGCAGCCAGTGCAAAAAAGATAGGATGGAAAAATGGTTTTCATTTTTATTTTGCCTTAGGGTATTCTTTTCTGTGCCTGCATGTCATATCATTAGACCAAGCCATAAGATATTGTAAATTCAACAACTTTGATGTGTAACTTTATCATTTTATTTGTGCTCCTCATAGCCAATTATAGGAAACCAAAGGTACTTGGTGCTTCTCTCAACAGAATATTATTATCATTGCAAGTGACTTCTTCCTCTCAAATTTCGACCTATACCTCTCTCAAACCCTGACCTTGCTATATAATTTTCCTATGTTCCTCTCACACATTGTAGTTTTCTTCTAGAAAACAATCGACTACATTCTTGCTCTATTCCCATTTTTTTCTATCCTCATTTTAGATCCAATATTTACCCAAAGGACACAGATAAGCACCATCTAAGACTTTGAAGACATGGCATGACTTCCTCCTTCTGAACTTTCATTTTTTTCTACCTAGAGCCCACCAAAGAGCAGCTAACCATTCTGCTACACAAAACATAGACAGCTCCCATAGGATCCCATACAGATCTCTAACACAGGCTTTATGGATGGGCAACCATATCTCCTTCTTTCAACCCTTTGTTAAAGAAAAACATTCATGTCTTACAGTCCAAATCAAACAGTGCCAGTATTGGAACAGTAAGTGCTCAATAAACAATTTCTGGCTTAGTACAAGACCATGTTATAAAAAGCTGGCATTATAAGTATAATATATATAGTATAAGTGAATATATATAGTATAAGTGAATTCAGCAAAGACTTTATGCTGTGCAGCCCTTATTCTGGTTTCAGTGCAATATTCTGTCTAAATGTGTGATGGTATACGACTGTGAATATTGGCTTATGCAGACTCAATTACTTAATGGTCCGTATATGACAAATGTCTTGGATACATGGCCCTAGCACACAGAAGTGTACTCTTTCTGAAAACATACCTCAAAAAAGAAGGGTAGCCAGTTCAGGCTCTGGCTCCTACAAGGATAATTCTGTTATGCTTCATAACCTCCAAATTTCTATCTTGCTCTAAGTGATGGGGAATTTTACATTTCCAAGGATGACAAATAACATGAGAAAACTTTTGTCAGGAAACTACAGGCCCTCAGGGCCAAAGTTTAGAAAACACTTATGCAGGTGAGGCTATTTTCAAGAAGTTTCTACTATATAAATTCCTCTTTGTCAGAGAGTCACCATGTATTAATCTAAGACAGTTATTATATTTTCTTATTATAAGCATGCACTGTGTTCTGTATGTGGAGTATTTGCCAAATTGTAGATTTATTGCTTTTTCTATACATCTGTGAAAAGAATGTGTGTTCTATTTCATCAGGGAGTTACTTGAAGTCACAGATTGCTAATTCCAAATGAATAGAAACAGTGATTAATCTGGGAGATATAAGTGCAACACTATTAATGTAACAGATGTCCCTTATGATGAGTTACACATTTGTTCCATGTTTATACTAGGATACAAAAAAGAGGATTCAGCTCTTTATTAGAAAAAATCGAAAGAAAGAAGAGAGAAAGAAGAGAGGAAGAAAGAAAGAAAAAAGAAAGAAAGAAAGAAAGAAAGAAAGAAAGAAAGAAAGAAAGAAAGAAAGAAAGAAAGAAAGAAAGAAAGAAAGAAAGAAAGAAAGAAAGAAAGAAAGAAAGAAAGAAAGAAAGAAAGAAAGAAAGAAAGAAAGAAAGAAAGAAAGAAAGAAAGGAAGGAAGGAAGGAAGGAAGGAAGGAAGGAAGGAAGGAAGGAAGGAAGGAAGGAAGGAAGGAAGGCGAAAAGAGAAGGAAGGAATAAGGAAGGAAGAGTAGAATGAAGAGGGCTGTGGGAAGGTAGAGAATTAAACAATACTAGAAAATGTTTACTCAGGTGCCCTATTGGAGGAGATGGAGACATGAAGACAGTGCAGGATGTGCGGGGGGAAAGGGAGGGTACAGAGTTGAGGGAGGCAGAGGGCTATAGAGAAAGGGAGAAGTGGGGTCAGCATTGCTGGCTTGATTTCAGAGTGTGGAGAGGAATGCCATTCATCTCCTGAGCTCTCTAAGACGCAATGCCCAAAATGGCCATTTCAGCCACATTGGCTACACCAAAGATGGGATTTCAGAGGGAGGCCCAAGGTGATGTATGTGATTTTATTCAAATCATAAAAAACCAACTTGGCCATCCATCTTCCTGTCACAAAGAAGAAATACCAGAGTAGGGAGCTGGAGTGAGAGGCGCACATGGCTTCCTGCTGCTCCACGTTAGCCCTGATCCAATACAGACTTTGGCATGGAATCTTCAAAAAGGAATCCATCTCAAAGGACCTTTGGATATGTGCCTCAGTTACTCTGAAGGCAGAGCGTGCACAGCCAGGGGATACAGGCCAGGTGTGAGTGTAGAGCGTCAGTCTGAGTGTCTCCTCAAATGAGGATGCATGGAAGAGGAGGTTCCAGAAATTTTCTTTGCTCATTATCTTCCGCCTGGCTTCAAATTATAAGAAACAAAAGCAAGGAATGTGGACAGTAGCAACTAAATAGCTACACACATATGTACATACATATATACATATATGTGTTTAGCAATTTATATATGTATGTAGCATATAAATAGATAAATAGATACAGAGACCTTATGAAGGACTTGATGGATGGCGCACACACATCGACTAACAATATTTATCATAGGCTCATTATCTTGTATATTGTCAGGCTTACTAGATTTGAGTAGAGAAATATCAACCACAAAGATGAAGAACACTCTCCATGTCTTTAAAATATGTCAATTACATGTCCAGTTTCTCCTTAATAGAATATTTGTTAGGAGAAAAAGTGAGATTCCCTTTTATTACTTAATCAAAAGATTATTGTGGTCAACTGATTTTTAAAAATAAATATACCTGCTAGATTAGGCCTCAGGTTACAAAGCCAGGATACTGAAGAGACACGGGTCTGGAAGAAAACTTCAATATAGGAAATAAGTTCCACACACTTACACACATACACACACATACTGAGGGAGAAACGGGTTCAGGAATTCCAACATGTAAACCTTCAGCTCCTAAGAAGGAAGGCAGCTTAGTGGAAGAAAACTGGAGAATGAATGCATTACCTTCCTGAAACCTGGGCTTTTATTAGCAAGAACCAAACCACACCCTCAGGTGCAGAAGAATACTAAATAGGGAGAGACCCAGTGATCCGATCACCAGATCACACCCTAGGGTGGAGAACTAATACTGAGTAGGGTAGGACCCAGTAATTCAGCAGTCACAAAATCTTGAAGAGCTTTTATTTCTAAAGCACTTCATCACTATCCCTCTACATATGGAGCAAGGTATTACACTCCCTTTCCACTAATTCTAAAATCATGAGTTTCGGGTACAAAATGCTCCTTTTCTTTTGTTATCTGCAGTCAGCAATCTTCCTAGTATTTATACTACACACAAGGCCTACCACCTCCCCCGACCTCCCAAAAAAGTCCTCATGTCTAGACTTCTGGGAGCAGAAAAAGCTTGTGTGTCAGTCCTAAATCATGCAAAGAGGGAACACTGCAAAATGACTGAAGTGCTATTCCATTAATTAATGACATGCTGCTGAGCCAAGTTCTAGGAGTTGGAAAGCGGGTGTTTAGAGTCACTACAAGGCTTTCTCAAGAGAGCATCCCCAAATTTTTTGCCAGAAAAATGAATAATTTGGCAGTCTGATCCAACCAACTGAATCAAACTGATGATGACAGAGGAAAGAAAGCTGTGATATCTGAAGGACTTCAGATATAGAAAATAGAGTGGTCAGCCACTCTTTCCTGCAAAACTCCCGACAGGAAGTACCTTTAGCTTTGGGCACCACAGTCTCTGCCAAAAATATTCAACTCTGCCATTAAAATAAAAGCAGCCAGGGCCAGTATCCAGACAGGTAGCATGGCTCTGCTTCCACAAACATGTACAACAAATCGTCCTTATCCAAGGCTTTTGCACATGCCTGAAGCCACAGATAGAACCCAATGCTCTAAATATATATTTTCCTATAAAATGCTATGATAAAAATTCAACTTAGAGATTGAACACAGTAAGAAACATAACAAAACAGAACAGCAATAATTATTCATATAATCAAATTATGGTACTGTATCTCCCATACCTTACAGCACATAATACTGTTTTCTGACAATGGATAACCATGGATATCTGAACACATAGAAAGCTTATGCCTGGATAATCAAAATGACCACAAGCTTTTTCCAAACAAGGAGTCCAAAAATTTTATTTGCTATTTGATTCATCAATGATTATGGGTGATTTTTCTTCTAGGTCCATCACAATAACTCTTTTTAATGCAACAATTTAAATCTTGAGATACAGGTTTGACTCATTCCATATTAGGCAAGACTTCAGACAAGTTTTATTCTGATGAACAGATATCTCCATCTCCAAACATGGAATAAAACTGGCCCATTACAATCAGCACTGCTATAGCTGATCACATGACCATGTTAAGCTTATCAATTTCTTTTCTACTGCTCTTGGGAATTTGGCACTCAGAAGGCTCAAACTTGCTCATCATCCATTCTGAACACCAAGCGGGTTTCTGTAACCCCACAGTGGTCATCAGGTGATGTGTACACATAGCAGCCTAGGCCAGAGGTACCTAACTATTAGTGTTACTCACTTCTGGTAGCTGCCTAGTTGAAGGGAGGCAAAGAGCTTGGATGCAGGAGTGCGAAGGAGGGAAACTCTCCTTTACTCATACTGTCACATGCTCCCACATTCACACACTAACCTCCATCCTACCTAATGTTTTCATGTCAACATCTAGTCTCTGGTCCTATAGATGGCAACAAAATAAAAGTGTTTTCAATTAATGTAATCTCTCTCCATCTCCCTTTTATTTCTGCAATTGAGTAGATTTTAGAAAAACTAGCTTCATTCAAATTACACCTAAAAGGCATGTATTAAGTCTCTTTGATCTATGCTGGGTAGCTGAGCTGATTACAGACTGGGGTTCAAGGATTTAGATTCTATAGGAACATGTTTCACTTTGTACCAAAGAAAAGCCTATTTTAGGACTGACTTCAAAGTCTATCTCCCCAAGTCAGCCAGCTCTCAGATATATGCTGGTGGTCAAGAGCAAGAATATGTGTGATGGTTCAGTGCAATTTCTAGCCTGCATTCCTCAAGAACTTGTGGAGAAGGCGTCTCCTTCAATGAATGATGGATATTTTTGTGGGCAAGGATAAGAATCATATTCTTTAAGAAAAAGCAAAAATGGTCAATATTATTTGTCTATTTGAATAGATTTTATCAATAAAAACCTCCCAAAATTTAGAATACTGGTTTCAAACCTCATGCTCTCTTCTCTTCTTTTTTATCTCTCTCTCATGTTCACTAACTTAACGGTTCTTTTCTTCATTTCACTGCAGTTAAGATGGGGAATATGTGGACTTCCAATCTTTGGTAAGAGAACCAAGCACAGGATTTCTGTTTGCTGAGGCCATTCTAGAGGCCAGGGTTTCCCAAGTGGTCCCAATGACAGCAAATCTAAATGTCACTTGTTAAAAATACAGATTCACAAATACTTTACCCTGAAAATGCTGACTCAGAGACAGGGAGAAATAGGCTTCCCTGGGAACATTCAGGAAAAAATAAAATGTCTGGGCCTTCAACCTAGATACACTGAATCTGAATTTCAAGAGTGGGCCAAGTGCCATGGTCTTAAGTAGTAAGGACTACAACAAAATGCCAAAAAAGAGCTCCATAGAAGGTCCAGAGGAATAGGAAAGAAACTTAGAGTGACATCTCTGGAAGCATATGGTCATGAGTTAAGAGAATTATGGGGCAGACAAAACTTGTTTGATTTTTTGATTTGGGGTCACCTCTACAATGCTAAGGGATTACTTTTGATGCTGCTTGGGGAACTCTATGGGATCCCAGAAATCAAACTTGAGTTGTCCATGAGTAAGGCAAGCACCCTACCCAGATGTACTAAGTCTCCATTCCCAAGAATTTATTAAAGTAATGGAATTTCTTGAAATTAATGAGAATTATAATATAGAATAGAGAATGAGATAAAAGACTGGGGAATTATGAATGTGAATAAAATACTATAAAAGAATGAAGAACTGCAAGGCAACACAGAACTAGGAGGATGGGCAAGAATTAATGGTAAAGGGGGATTTCATAAGGCAGGGAATTGTGGGGGAAGCAAGAGAATTGTGAAAAAGATGTGAAATTGAGGGGCCAAAGGGGAATTATTGGAAGAACAGAGAACTAAGCAAGAGAGAGAAGTGTGGGAGAGAAACTTAATAAACCAAATTAGAAACGCAAATGGGGAGATCACTACAGATACTACAAAAATTCAAAAAGTAATCAGAGACTACTTTGAGAATCTCTATGCCACAAAACAAGAGAACCTGGAAGAAATGGATAAATTCTTGCATCATATAATCTTTTGCGGTTGAACCAAGATGATCTAGTATACCTAAACAGATCCATAACTATTGAGGAAATTAAAATGCTAATCAAAGGTTTTCTCAAAAACTTTCCCCAGGCACAGATGGATTCACTACCGAATTCTTTCAAACCTTTTTAAGAAGTCCTATTACCAATCCTTTTCACGCTCTTACAGGAAATTGAAGAAACAGAAATACTCCCAAATTGTTTTTATGAAGCTAACATCACCTTGATACCAAAAGCAGACAGACATACTGCTAAAAGGAAAACTACAAACCAATATCCCTGATAAAAATAGATGCAAAGATCCTCAACAACATCCTAGCAAATAGAATCCAATACTTTATCAAGATGGTCATACAAAATGACCAAGTAGGTTTAATTCCAGAGATGCAAGGATGGTTTAACATACACAAAACAATCAACATATCATACTATATTGATAAAAGAAAACATGTAAACCATAGGATCATATCAATAGAAGTAGATAAATCATTTGATAAGGTCCAACACCCATTCATGTTAAAAAAAACTCTCAAGATGGGAATGGAGGGAACTATTCTCAATGTAGTCAGCGACATTTACCACAAGCCATGGCAAATATTATACTCAATAGAGATAAACTAAAAGCCTTTCCTCTAAAATCTCATACAAGAAAAGGCTGCCCCCTCACCACTTCTATCTAACATAGTACTGGATGTACTTGCCATAGCAAATAAGCAAAAAGGATATCAAGGGCATATAGAAAAAGTCAAGCTCTCATTGTTTGTAGGTGACATGATATTATATTTAGAAAAACCTAAAGACTCTACCAATAATTTTTGAAACAATAGATTCATATAGAAAAGTGTCAGCCTACAAAATTAACACATAAATATGTCAATGGCCTTCATATACACAAATAATGACAGAAGAAAAGTGGACACAATAGTGCCACAGAAACTCAAATACATTGGAGTCAACTTAACTAAAGAGGTCAAGAACCAATACAAAAAAAAATAAACTACAAAACACTGCTTCAAGAAATAAAAGAGGACACAGGAATTGGAGAAACATACCCTGTTCATGGACTGAGAAGATTAACATCATTAAAAGCATTATACAGATTTAATGCAATCTCTCTAAGGATACCCATGACATTCTTCAAAGAAGTAGATCAAGCACTCCTAAAACTCATTTCAAACAATAAATGCCCACGAATAGATAAAGCAACCCTTAGGAAAAAAGAAGATGGGAGGCATCCCTTTTCCAAATTTTAAATTGTGTTATAAAGAAATAGTTATTAAAACAGCATGGCATTAGAATAAAGACAGACCCTCTTTAATATTCAAAGAATGTTTCCCAGACATACAATAAATTAGTCTTTGATAAAGGGGCAAGAAACACAAAATGGAGCAAGGAAAGTCTTTCAACAAGTGGTACTAGAGCAACTGGTCAGCCACAGGCAAAATGGTGAACTCAGACCTCCATCTAACACTATGCACAATGGTCAAATCTAAATGTATTACAGACCTTGATATCAGACCAAAAACCATAAGGTATAATGAAAAAAAACATAGGTAAAAAACTTCATGACATTGAGACTAAAGGTATCTTAAGAAGGAAACACTATTGTCCAAACAAGTGGAAGTGTGGAAGCAGAGATAAACACATGGGACTACATTAAATTGAGAAACTTCTGCACCTCAAAGGAAATAGTGACTAGGACACAAATGCAAACCACAGAATGGGAGAAACTATTCACCTAATACCCATCAGATAAGGGCTAATATCTAATATTTACAAGGTACTGACAGAACTTAACAAGAAATAAAACATTTAACTCCATCAAAAATGGGGAGATGAAATGAACAGACATGTCCTCAAAGAAGAAATAAAGGTAGCCAGAAGGCACATGAAAAAATGCTCTACATCACTAATTATCAGGGATATGAAAATCAAAACAACAATGAGGTATCATCTCATGCCACAGAGACTGACACACATCGCAAAGAACAAAAACAATCAGCACTGGTGGGGATGTGGAGAGAAAGGAACTCTTATTCACTGCTGGTGGGAATGCCATCTAGTCCAACCTTTCTGTAAAACAATATGGAGATTCTTCAAAATACTGAAAATAGAGCTCCCGTATGATGCAGCAATACCACTCCTAGGGATATACCTTAGGAGCACAAAAACAAATGCCATCTGCAAGCCTAAGTTTATTGTAGCACTATTTACAGTAGCTAGAATCTGGAACCAGCCCAGAGACCTGAAAACAAATGAGTGGCTAAGAAAACTGTGGTACATCTGCACAATGGAATACTATGCAGCCTTCAGTAAAATGAAGTCATAAAATTTTCCTGTACGTGGATGGACATGGAACTATTATTCTGAGTGAAATTAAGTCAGAGGGAGAGAGATCAACATAGAGTAGTCTCATCTGTGGGATTTAAGAAAAATTAAGACAGTATAATAATAATATCCAGAAACAATAGAGATGAGGGTCAGAAGGACCAGTCCATGATATGAAGTTTACCACAAATAGTGATGAATAGAGTTAGAGAAATAACTACACTAACAACTAACATGACAATGGTAGTGAGCGAGAGAAATAGAATGCCTGTCTCGAGGATAGGCGGGAATGGGGGAGGAGGGAAATGAAGAGCATTGTTGGTGGAAAGGTTGCACTGGTGAAGGAGGGTGTACTTTTTATGACTGAAACAACTACAAACATGTCTGCAATCATGGTGCTTAAACAAAGATATTTTTCAAAAAATTAAAAATGTTATATACCCAATAAAAGGAGAATATTAAAGTATGCATTTTTTTTTTTTGCTTTTTGGGCCACACCCTGTGACTCTCAGGAGCTATGCAATCCCAGCTATGCACTCAGAAATCGCTCCTAGCTTTAGGGACCATATGGGACACTGGGGGATTGAACCAAGGTTCGTCCTAGATTGGCAGCATGCAAGGCAAATGCCCTACCGCTGTGCTATTACTCTGGCCTCTAAAATATACATCTTATAAATAAACTGAGAGAAAGCTCTTGAAAAAGTTCAATACATACTCATAAAACTTCTCACAAAAATGAGGATAAAACAAACTTAACTCGACATACTAAAGGCCATATACAGCCAGTCCACAGCTAAAATTATATCCAATGACAGAAAATGGAACTTATCCTCATGAAATGTCAGGAACAAGACAAAGTTATCCATTTTCATTATTAGTCAATATAGTATCAGAAATCCTAGATACAAAATGAGGCAAAAGCATAAATAAAAGGGATTCAAACTAGGAAAAAGTCAAACTATCACTTAGTGACATGACATGAAAATATACACAGAATATTATCAAGTTTCTTCATAGAAACAGTAGAATAATGACTGTAAAAACTAACCCAGATATCAATATAAAAGATTACATGCCCCAGAAAGAAGCTCATGTACATATATGATCAATTAATTTATTAACAAAGGAGCACAGTCTGTACAATAGGAAAAGAATGATCTCCTGAATTACTAGTGTTGACGAGCCACATAGTCACAGGCAAAAGACTGAAACCAGGTCACTACCATACAGAAGACACAAAAACATAACTTGAAATACATTAGAACAGGGCACCAGAGGAGGTAAAGCATTTATCTTGCATGCACCCAACCCAGATTTAGTCCAGGAGTGATCCCTGAGTCAGAAGTAGATGTGGTCCCCAAACTCCAAAAACTACATTGAGACAGGAGCATAAAAACTGAAACACGAAACTTCTTTCTCTTTGCTTGACATCAGTCATTGTCATGATTTTTTAGATTTGATATCAAAAGCAAAAGCATTGGAAGCAAAACCAAATGAGTGGGACTACACCAAGCATAAGAGTTTCTGCAGAGTGCCCAGAGGCCCTCTAGCACTTGCAGGCATCTGGTCAATTAATCTATGACCATTTATCAGCTGAAAGTTCTAGTGTCCTACCTCCAGCACAATGTAGGATTCTGGCTGCTTTATAGCTGAGGCTTGGAAGCTCTACATAACCATAACCAGGTGAGTGTAAGCACCACCAAAAATATGGCATGACTCCCATTGAGCTACAAGATATGTCAAGACCAGGAATCATGATCTCAGGTGAGCACCCCACCAGGAACCCACACCATTCGCTGTGTGCCTCACCTAGAGGACAAGTCCCAGAGAGTTCAGGTGTCAATGCTGCACTAAAGGAGTGAGGGCTATGACCCAGGGTGTGAGCACTACAACTCAATATGTGTCCCCTGAAAACGACCCCAATGGAAAAAATGTACCAGTACCACGGCGGGGCTACAAAAGGAGAGATGAAAAATTGCACCAAGGCAGAGGAGAGGGCTCTTGTCTTGCATGTGGCCAACCTGCATACAATTCCCAATATCCCATAGGGTCCCCTGAGACCACTAGGAGTGATTCCTGAGTGCAGAACGAAGAGTAACCCCTGAGCACTGCCAGATGTGCCCCCAAACCAAAAATCTTGCATGATATTAATACATGTGAAGAATTAAACCTTTTCACAGGTATACTAGATGGTAGTGAGTCCTGAATTATTCCATCAGAAAAAATGTTCTCTGTTGTTTTTTTCCTTATTGTTAATGCCAAATTTGATCCATTGTATAAAGTGGCATACTCTATAGTTCTCCATTTTAATGGTTACGTTTGTAATTTGTAAGTGCTTTGTAAACTTAAGTCTAGTTTTATTTCCTACTTCCCCTTCCCCTAAAATGAATTTTAAAATCACTAAGAGTAATTTGGGACATCATTGGTCATCACTGTCCATGTTCATTATGATAAAAAATAAAGAGTAATTTTCTAATTCTATAACTAGGTCTTGCTATATAATCTTATTTAACCTATGTTATGTACCCTTTATTCTCTTTTGTTGTGATGCTACATCTGGTAGTGCTTGGGGCTTATTCTTGGCTCTGTGCTCAGGAATCATTCCTGGCAGTACTCGGGGGAACTTATGTACCAGGGTACCAGAGATCAAACCCTGTTGGCTATGTGCAAGGCCAGCACTCTAAGACCCCTACTATCTCTCTGGCCTCCACCTTTATTCTTCTAAAATAAAACAGCAAACATTTAAAAATGTCTCTGGGTCAAAATTTTGACAAAATCAAGTGGATATCTTTCAGTCAGAATAGTAGTTTTGTTATTTTAAGTCACACAAAACCCATGTTGGTTTATAAATTATATCATCATAAATCTAAGTTCAAAAACAAATAAATCAGAGGTTAGTCTGAAGAACTAAAACATTAAAAAAATAAAATAAATAAAAAAATAAAATATATTTTATAAATATAAATATAAAAATAAATATAATACAACTAAATATATTTATAAATAAATATAAAATAAAAAGCATTACAATATTCCAATGCTGTAAATTATCTCTGTATTCAGAATTCTCAGAACCAAACATCAAAATCTCTCAGAAGATGAGCAGGGTGTACTATAAATAGTTTGAAACTATTTAAAAAATGAAGACAAAGGCAAAATTTTTGTGAGACTTTCCCTTTTGGCTTTCTTTCCACAGCCTCTGTAGGTCAACACTGCCAAAATTAATCTCCATCCTTCATTTTGAAACCCAGATCAAATAATACTGCTTCCAGTCTCCCTGGACATGACTTTCTGTATCCTGGATCTCTTTGCTCCACAACTGGTTTGGGCCTGGGCATTTACTGAGTAAATAATTCTTTCCTGAATATATTTCTTTTTGTTTGTTTGTTTTTGTTTTTGTTTTTGTGCCACACACGGTGGTGCTCAGGGGTTACTCCTGGCTGTCTGCTCGGAAATAGCTCCTGGCAAGCACGGGGGACCATATGGGACACCAGGATTCGAACCAACCACCTTAGGTCCTGGATCGGCTGCTTGCAAGGCAAATACCGCTGTGCTATCTCTCTGGGCCCATGAGTATATTTCTTTTACTGAGCAAAAAATTCTTTACTGAGAAGCAACCAAATAAAATTCCTGGCCAAGACAAATTTCACTACAAATTACTGTCATCAAAATGGTCTATAATAAGTATCTCAGTAGTCAAGCAAGATCCTGAGTTTGACCCCTAGCACCACATTCATTCATATAAGACATGATTTTCTCATCGCAAACATTGACCTCATTTATTTGAAGTAATTTGAGTTTACACATAGAAACACCCATTTTGTAGAATAGGTCAAAATAAATTCCAATTAGTATAAGAAGGTATGTTTGAGTGTTAGTTAGAAGGCTCCTAGATTCCAGCAGTACTCCGCACTCCCCTCTTGCTCTGATCCCTTCATCATACTATTTAACTTCTTCAAACACCAATGAAAAAAAATTTTAGGAAAATTAACCCTAGCATCAGAGATAGTACCAGGACCAATGCACTTGCCTTCCTTATAGATACCCCTGGTTACCCCCAACACCACAAATGGTCCACAGAGCACCCGCAACCATGACTCTTGAGCACTGAGCCAGGAGTTAGTCCTGAGCACTGCCAGGTGTGGCTCAAAATTTAAACGAAAAGAAAAGAAAAAGAAAAAGAAAAAGGAAAGGGAAGGAAAGGGAAGGAAAGGGGAAAGTAAAGGAAAGAGGAAAGGGGACAGAGGAAAGGATAGAAAAGGGGAAAGAGGAAAGGGGAAAGGAAAGGAAAGGAAAGGGGAAAGGAAAGGAAAGGGGAAAGAGGAAAGGGGAAAGAGGAAAGGGGAAAGGAAAGGAAAGGGGAAAGAGGAAAGGGGAAAGGAAAGGAAAGGGGAAAGAGGAAAGGGGAAAAGACAGGAAAGAAGAAAGGAAAGGAAAGAAGAAAGGAAAGAGGAAAGGAAAGGAAAGGAAAGGAAAGGAAAGGAAAGGAAAGGAAAGGAAAGGAAAGGAAAGGAAAGGAAAGGAAAGGAAAGGAAAGGAAAGGAAAGGAAAGGAAAGGAAAGGAAAGGAAAGGAAAGGAAAGGAAAGGAAAGGAAAGGAAAGGAAAGGAAAGGAAAAAGGAAAGGAAAGGAAAAAGGAAAGGAAAGGAGGAAAGAAAAGGAGGAAAGAAAAGGAGGAAAAGAAAAAGGATAAGAGAAAAGAAAAGGAAAGGAAAAAAGAAAATTCTCCCAAACTTTGAACGAAGTGACATGAGCTGGGGCTTAGCCTTTTCATTGCTTACTGGATTCTGGGCTATAAAGCCAAGTGTTATTGAATGATCTAAGGGGATAACAGTGCTTTTCTTTCATTTTATTAAAGTGTGGAATCTCTGAAATTACATGTTAAGTTCAAATGTACTTTGTTGCCATGTAGGATATTAAGCAGATTGGAACCTACACTTAGAAATCTTATCCCGGAGTCTTTTGCCCCTCAAAGTGCCTAAAATGACAAGTTTCTGGAGACTCTCTAAGAATCAACTTAATCATATTATGACTTCCATTTTGGAAGGGTTGTTTTTAGGGACCACACCAGGCTGAGCTCAGTGTTTGCTCTTGGCTCTGTGCTCAGGAATCATTCTTGGCAGGGCTTGGGAAATCACATGTAGTGTCATGGATCGAACACAAGTCAGCTGTGTGCAAGGCAAAGGAAAGCAATACCCTTCCTGCTGTATTATCTCTCTGGTCTCTGGTTTATGTTATTAATGAACTGAATGAATTCCTGACTTATAGTCATTCTAAACTTGTGGTAAATTTATGGCTTTCACTTCAAAAATGACAGTCCTTCTATATTTTGCTGTACCTATTCAAACGACAATTGCCACACACACATTTTTTAAATGTATTTCCCATCTCTGGAGAAAAAATGGGAGCATACTAAATCTTTGACTATTACATTAATGACTTTATAACTGATACAAGAAGTTTCACAAATATAACAGCTAATAAATTCTCTCCCCTTCTTGCATTTTTTAAATTCTCTGTTCTCCGATACAGAGAAGATTAGCATGGCCCCTGTGCAAGGATAACACGCAAATTTGTGAAGCATTCCATATTTTAAAAAAAAATTCTTTGTTCTCTTTCTATTTATTAATAACTTTGCTTTCTGTCATCCCGAAATATTATGATTAGTTATGTCAACAATGGGATACATTTTATTTAAATAAATAATTTAAAAAATGACAGTCTTGAGAGTTTAGTCATAATATTGTTATACAAATTAAATTCATAATATTGTTATACAAATTAAATTCATAATATTGTTATACAAATTAAATAATATATGTAAGTAATTAGTAAGCTTTTAACATACATTAAACATATTATGAATATTGGTTACTATTATTAGCTATTATTAAATGTAGTTTTATCTGCAGGAAATAAAATGTAGTATATCAAAAATTTACCCAGAGATACCCAAGCAGTTAAAACAAAAGAAATGAAATAAAGAAAGTATTCATTTAATATTGCCAAGTGCCAGCCTGATTTCTCCTGGAACTTTCGGCTCGTCAAGAATGAACTCAACTTTGAAATGACTTGCCATTATCATAGATGAGGTTAGATCTTATAATTATTGGTATCTATAACTATACACAGAAAAAGTATTCTGTCCCATTAAGAAAAATAAATACAGCTTTCCTGCCTGTATTTATCATAGATATAAAAATTAAATGGGGATTAAAAATAATAATTCCCTATCCTGGTATGATGTATCCTGCTATTAGCCCTCTTATTTCCTTTGCTTTTAGTGACTTAGTTTCTCTTTATATCAAAAGTTTTGGGGTTTAGGGCCACACCTGGCAGTATTCAAGGCTTATTCTGGGCTCTGGGTTCAGAGATTACTCCTGTAAATCGCTCCTGTTCAGAGGATCCTCTGAGGTGTCAGGGATTGAACCTTGGTCAGTCATGTGCAAGGCAAGCACCATATACATTATATTATTGTTCTGGCCCATAAAAAGATTTTTAATATATAACCTTTATATATTCCTTTATCTGATTTAAGTAACTGTTAAAAATACTTATAATTTCCCATGGACAAAAAGTATCCCCTAAAAGAAACTAAAGAACAATCAAAGAAGAAGACCAATTTTTGCCATTTCACTAGGGTCTTAATTACTATTTATACCTAAATTGCCTTCCTATGTTATAAATCCTCAAAAAATAACTTGATTAAATTTAGTTTGAGTTTCTTTTGGAGGTTTTGTTTAAGGGGGTTGGAGATGACAATAGGTATTTAGTTTAGAGAAACTAATTGAATTGATTACCTGAATAAATGTTTGAAGAAACAATTCAAAAATAATATGTTGATATCTAAAGAACAATAATAACCAAGCCCCTATATAAAAATACACAAATACCAGGGTACAAAATGACCACATACAAGGGAGCCAAAGGAAACCAGCATTTACTATGAACTGCATGTAATGACAGAGAGGCTAAGCCAGCAAAGATTTGTAAATACTTTCAAGCACTGCAATACAATTAAAGCACCTGCTGTATTTGTTTTAAAACGTAAACAAATGAATATAGGAAATTAAGTCAAGATTAAACATTCAACTGTTTTGGGTCCATTCCAGTGAAATCCCCCCCTCAATCAAAAAGAGTAAATTAACATTATTTTAAGTGAAGAAGACAATTAATTCATGTGGTACAAAAGTGTTCTTTATCTTCTCAGAGCTTCCCTACACATCAGGCAAGTTGAGATTCACATACAGCTATTCAGACACACAGATGTGGTGAAATATACATCTGCATGTGTGTTCTATATACCTCCACACAAACATACACAATTTCTTTGAAATGAGACAGAACCACTGAGAAAGTGAAGAAATCAGACCTAGAGAACTGTCATTTAAGATGATTTTTTAGAACCTAAAGTATAGGTGTTTTGATTTAGAAAAACTAATTGGCATGATTCATTGAATAAGTGCTTGAAAGAACAATTCATAAGTAATATGCAGATTTCTGACGAACACTGATAATAAAGAGCTTCCTTAAAATACAAATATCAGGGTACAAAACTGGTGGGTGACACTTATCCCCATGAGGGGTTTTGGAATGATAGGGGCTGATAGTGCCTCAAAGACACTGCAGGGGTATAACTTTGGTCTGTTTACTTAAAGAAGGTTGATTTTGGGGGTGCTGAGTGATTGCTACTCCTGAAAGCAGTACTCAGTTAAATAAATCTGGAAACAGAGGCTCTTGCTCTCATGCTCCTTTTGAGTGTGGCCCCCGAACCAGTGGAATCAGAAGCACCTGAGCCTGCAGTCCAGAGCATCTGGTTCAGAACCAAGACTGGAACTAGGCTTTCCTAAGCTCAGCAGGTCCAAACTCAAGCCTTCCCAGTGTCAAACCCACAAGTCACCCGCTCACATTTGTCAGCAGAACTGCCATTAGTGGGGCAATAAAATGGCAAACTCAACTCCTTCAAACAAAAACGGAAAACTTCTTATTTTAGCCAACTGAGATGAAGACAGTGCCTGATTCATACTACTGAAATGCTTTGCAAAATGTTCAGAACAACAGAAGTATGTAAGTCTTAAAACTGACCTGCCAAAAAGTTGGTATCTGAAATTAGAAATGTTATAAAAGAATTCAAAGATTTACCAAGAAAAATTTATGCAGAACATGTCACTGCTAATTTTTATAAGTTGATAAACTTTTATTTGGAGGGAAGGTTATACCCAGCAGTTCTGAGGGGCTACTTCTGGCTCTGCTCCTGTGGAGGGTGAGACTACATGGTGCCAAAGACTGAACCACAGTTGGCAGAGTGCAAGGCAAGCACCTTAAAGATGATTCAATTTTCGCTCTGTCGTGATAGATTCTTCAATTTCATATATTCATAGAAAGCCCCTCCTTTTAAAATAGGACCACTCGAGAATCACAGCTCACATATTATTTATCCTGGACAGAACTGTTTTAGCTTTAGATCATGGCTCTCAAACTAGAAAATCACTAGTGCCTGAGTTCCAAACCTAGATAGTGTGAAGTAACACGAGTCTACAGTGTGTGCCAGCATTAGGAGTTTTGAACCCTGCCTGCGATATTTGGAGATGCCAAGGTTGAGCGTTGTGGTTCCAAGTTAATATAAATTCAGTAAAGAATCTCAACTGATGCAGAAGGACCTCAGAGGATCTTCTATTTTGAGGGCTTGCCCATGATGCCTCTAGTAAACTGTGTGTAGTTAGTAGGCACTTTCTTCCCTTGAGTGACAAAGCAGCCCTACTGGTGCTCTCTGGGCTAGAAGCTGGGGGACTTCCGTTCTAACTTCAGACCACATCAAAGCTACTTAAGCAGATAAAAACTGCTGTTTGCTCCCCACTCAGTAGTCCCTGCAGCCATTCTTTGCCCTTTGAGTCTCCTTCATAGCTTGTGCAAAGGCAGGATACGGGGCCCTAAGGCATCACAATAGCTCGATGATAGGGTGACCAACCCCACACCTTCACCCAAACTGACTAGCACCACTTTAGTCTCAGTATAGACACTCCACATCCTGGAAACTACGCCAGTGTGGGCAAACCAGGATAGATAGATGTCATGCACTTTTAACAAGTGGTTCAGGGGGACAGGAAACAATGAGAGCTACAGTTAGAATTACTTGTTCTCAAATCTCTTTTTGATGGTGTTATTTCTGGATTAACCAACTACCTAGCCTGAGAAAACAGCTACTGAAGTTAAATTACAAAGAAGTTCAGAAAATGACTCAGGAGACTGCTATAATCTGAAGAAACCTATCAGCACATTGTATGCAAGAGCAACAACAATAAACAACAACAAAAGACAACGTCATTTCCTGGTCAGGAATTCAGGAGACAGGGTCTGAGGAGGCAAAGGAAATGCATGGCATAAAAGCATGTCCACCTTGCGTGGGAATCCTCACTTCTCTCATATGCTAGCAGTGTGAACTGGAGGAAGTCTTTATCCTCTCTAGGCTTCAGAGTTTCCTTCTAATGAAAAACTTAGACCTACGGCAAAACTCACTAAAGTCCAGCCACAAACATTCTAGAATCTACCTGGAGCAGTCCTCCAAAATCCTCATGCCACTGAAAATGAGAAGCCCAGAGATTGGCATAGCCAAAGAGGCGTCCACGCAGACCTTTAACCTGGCATCCTGGAAGGAAAAAATAAAGGGCAGGATGTTAAAAACTAATGGCATTTGGGGGAAACAAGAAAAAACTAATGTCACATCAAGAATATGGGTGAATTCATAATGTTGCTATGCCGCTTTACTGCTTGTGAAAAATGTAGTACTTTCATGTCAAATGTTAATAACGGGGCACAGGAATGGAAGGTATATGTGAACTTTGGGTGTCTTTACAACTTTGTCACAAATCTAAAACTCTCCTATGATTGTTTTTGACCAAAAAAGGAGCCTAGGGCCATAGTGCCCAGGCACTGTGAAAGATGAAGCAGATCATATGAACAATAGTTACCATTATTATGCACACCCATCCTACTGAGATACCAAGCACCACTAAGGTCATCAGAAAGGAATAAAGCCTATGAAACACCATCTGTTTGATGAAGGCACATTTTTTTCTTCTTTGCTTTTCACTGGATACCTTTCGAAACCTATCTAAACTGTCTCACTTAATTCCTTTACTGTCCCCCAGAGTGTGATCTGTGACTCGGAGTTTCCTAAGATAAACTCTAGAACCTTTCTCTTCCCCTCAAAAGTCCTTACTCTCAGGTTAGAAAGCTCACCACAAAGAGCGGTGAGTGCAGTTACAGTAGAGAAGGGCCTGATAGGATAATGATAGTTGGGACTGATCATTCTGGTCAAGAATTCGGTGCTGAAAGGGTGACATGCAGGGCATTCCTCCATTAACAATAGTGCAAACCAGTGTCAAAAAAGGAAAGAGAGAGAAGAAAATTGCCTGCCCTTGAGACAGGTGAGGGTGTGGGGAGTGTGGGAGGGAAATGGAAAACATCATGGTGGGAAGGATACACTGGTGAAGGTTGGTGCACATTTCATGATTGACACCCAACAATGAACAATTTTGTAACTACTGTGCTTAAATAAAGCAATTAATTCTTTTTAAAAAGTAAAAAGTCCTGTTCTTTCTATGACTGAAACCCAATTACAATCATGTTTGTAACCCAATTGTATAAATAAGGACACTAATAAAGAAAAAATAAAAAAGTCCTGAGCTCGACTTACACCAGCCTAATATCTGATCCCAGTGGCTCTAAGCTGCCCTTTAAGGCTGTTGCTATCATACATTTAACATGTGCTTGCAGGTAATGACAAATGAGCACTCTTTGCATGTCTTGCTTCTTCACTGTTTATCTTGACCAACTACAGCTCAAACTGATGGGAACTGAAAGTTATTCTGCAGATGCCCCAGTAAGGAAAGCTCTTTGTGTTAAAAGTGGTCAGCAACTAACTCAGGTTGGATCCTTGGCACGCCATGTGGTCACCCACCAGAAGTAACTACCTGAGCGCAGAACCAGGAGGAAGCACTGAGCACCATGTGCCCAACTCTCCCCACCACCACCACCAGCAAAGGTGGTAATTCTATTTGCTCCCCAGGACTATATTTCTCATACAGGAATTTCCCCGAACTTGATGGCTCGCCAGATGCAAATTCCAGTTTTGAATAAATAAACCAGCTAAAGTGCCCAGGTACCTCAGGGATTCACAGAGCAGTTTCTGAACTTCTATCGCCCCCCAGTGACAACCTGAGTCTCTTGTTAGGGATTTTCTTTTTCCAAAATTCAGGGAAGTATGATTTCCTCCATCACTGTTGAAATATTTTTCCATTTTCGTACTGAAAATTATGACTTATTTTTGTGGACAAATGTTAGTAATTTTGAGTTACTATCTGGTGGGTCAATCGCAGGGACCTTGATATGAAGCTGTAAAGAATCATGTAACAGGCAGCTCAACATCTGAGGTGTCCCTTGCAAAATATTCTCAACTATCATAGCTGCAAAGTATAATATTCAAATAATTACCCAAATAGTTTATATTTAACTCTGAGTACCTTATTTTCCATTTTTGGTCAAATTATACCAGTATTAGGAACAAGAAATAATTGTTAGCAAGGATGTGGAGAAAAGAGAACCCTGGTATACTGTGGACGAGCGAACTGCTGGTCCACAAGTAAGCAGGTAAGCAAGATGGAGGGTCCTCCAAAAATTAAAAATAGAGCTATTCTCTGGTCCAAAAAGTCTACTTCTAGGTATTTCTCTGAAGGAAACAAATTTTAGGAGTTTCTAATCATGTATGGTGACATATTAATTAATGCAGTAGGGATCATTTGCAATATAGACATATATGGAATCATTATGTTTTATACCTAAACTAATGCAGCACACTATATTTCATTGATATATCAATAAAAATTAAAATTCTGAAAAAGAAGAGTAAGGAGAAGTGGATGATTTTCCAAATAGGCCCAATACTTAAATGGATGTGATATTGATACATTCAAGAATACCACAATGGCTCAAGGTAGAGTCCAAAAACATCCAAGTACACATAGGTATTAGTATCTTAATAATGAGGTAACATCTCAAACCCATATATGTGTGGAAGGGGTATAAGAAGAGGTGGCTTATTGGATACAGTTTCCTAAGGAAATTACTCAAATGCTTGAAAATAGAGGAACACTAACTGGCAATGTATCTTGTTCCTTACACCACATACATCAATTATCTAAAGTAAAATAAGGTAACATTTGTTTAATTTTGAAAAATATGTAAGAATTAATACTTATAAAAGAAAAGAAAATACGTCTGTGTTTCAAAAGCCTGAAAATATTGAAGACAATAAACCTAAGGCATGTAAAAATTACTTAATGAAAACCCACCAAGAAAAATTACAAAGAAAATATTTTAACTTATTTTTATGTACTGTATTTTGCCACCCCCCAAAATTTCTATCTTGAATGTGACTAATTTATATTAATATAAAGACAACATTTACTGGAGGTATAGAGACTCCAAAACTAAACACAGGTAGGGCACCTTCTGATAGGATTGGTAGCCTTATAGAAAGAGCCAACAGAGTACATGCACAGAGGCCAAGTGAGGACACACAGAAAAGGGCTGTCATGAAGCCATGAAGAAGATTTACCACAAACTAACCCTAAAAGAACCTTGCCATCAGCCTTCCAGCCTCCAGTACTGTGAGAGAAGGCTATGTTGTCCAGCAGCAGAGCACTTGCCTGGAGTCAAGTCCTAGCATCACTAAAAATCACCACCACTGAGTACTTTAAATTATCCAGTCTACAGTAATTTCTTATGGCAGCCCAAGTAGACTAATATACTCTTCCTTTATAAAAGGAATTTACTAAAGATGTTGAAGGTGTGAGTAAATATTTTCTCCAACATTCCTAGAGAGAAGTAGCAGTTGGAGTGATCATCTATTGAGGGTAATTTGGAAATGTCTATAAATAAAAGCAAATGGCCACTGACTAGTCATATTGTTTCTAAGTGACAGATAAGCTCATTCAAGCAAGAAATGGTACAAGTATGATATGACTCGTTGTAATGTTGTTTATGGCATAAAATGTTAGAAATAAACTGAGTTCACTGGTATAGGAAGTTTGATAAATAAATCTATATAATAGAATATCATATTTATTAAATAAAACACATTTTGTGTATAGTTGTGAAAAATGCCTCAGATATTTTAGGTTATGAACTGCAAGGAAACAAAGCGAAGTAGTCTGCCTCTTGCAGGGGAAAATTCAGGTGGTGGAGAATCAGGTATCAGTGTGCATTACATTGGAGAGAGTCCTGCTGAGCCTTTAAGGTCAGTTCATGGTGATGCTTGCACAATTTCAAAAGTGCACTTAATGTCACCGAACTGTATATTCATCAATAATTAAAATGGTAGGGAGTCAGAGGTCACCTCCTCCAGAGCAAATATCATGGCTAAACACATTTTCTTCATATACCCATGCTACCTTTATATTAACATCAATAAATGCAATTATCTGAAGGTTTGTCATCTACCTAAATTGTACTTGAGGCAGTGAAAGACAAGTCTACCCTGCATGGCCTCTGAGATGCGCACATGGCAGGAAGTTCAGAAAATGTGCCTGACAGCCTACTGGACAGATTTCAGAACTTAATGTCAACTTCCACATATTGCTATGTTGCCAGTCTGCCTAAAAAGTTCAGTTTTGGTGGGCTGTACAATTATGGAAACAGAGACTTTCTTCCTCTTTTTGGCTAAACTCAGAACGTGGTGTTTATTTAGGAAAAACATAAAATAAGATAGAAAGTAACCTTGAACAAACTAGCAAAGCAGTCTCAGAGCAGAATAGTAAGGTAAGATATTTTAGCATGCATATTTATGAGTTATTAATATTCCATAAGTCAACTTATATTTCTTCAGATGTACAGGCTTATGTTGCCATTGCTATAGTAAGGGTGTGTTGTGGGGTAAAGGCAGAGAAGAGAAAAAAGAAAAATTCACAACTTTGCTAGTCCTAGCATAGCTTTTAAATATTTGTACCAGTAATTCAGCATTTAGAACTTGTATATATTTGGGGTTGTATTGCATAAGAAGACTACAAAATATTTTTTAAATCACAAACATCTGTACCTACTAGGATTCAACAGTTGAAACATGAATTTAAATAACCCCCAAAGGATATTTTTTGGAATACTGTATGATGTGGTAGTGGTAAAGAATGATTTGTCAACTTGTCTTCTGTGACTTGAATTTTTCAGCCCCATTATACAACGAATTCAAACCGCTCAAGAGTGCCTTTCTATCTTTTCTCTGCAGCCACTCACCCCACTTTCTTGATTTCCTTCCCATTTTTATATCAATTCATTGATAATGAATACTATAAAAATCAAACTGTACCTCTGTGGAATTCTTGGAATGGATGGGAGCAGATTCCCTCTTCTGCCTGAACCACAGCAGCCTGGCACCATACCCTGCATCCTCCAACAAAAATTGCATATCTGTGACTGAAGTCAAATAATATTAGCAGCTGAATCATCTCAGATGGGACAGGATTAGGGGCCTGAAAACTCTGGAACCATTTTCTGAATGGTGTTGGGCCAAGATGCCCTCAGCAACCACTCCCCCCCAAAAAACCAAGGACTCCGCCCACAATCACTATTTTCCTAACAGAGAAATGGCCAGGCTCCTCTACCAAGATCCATAGGAAAATAATGGCTATTTATACTTCCTATGTAGTCTGCTCTGGGCTGATACTGGGGCTGCTTCTGGGGCTTCTGGGGCTGATTCTGTGCTGTTCCTTGGGCATTCTTAGAAGGGATGGGTACTTCCCTTTCTACATGAACCACAGCAGTCCAGCACCCTCCACCCTTCCACAGAAAGGGCACAGCCCCGCAACTTAATTTCTTCAGTTTGTCAAGCCACCAAATTTCTTTCAGCTCTATTGATCCTGGGCTGCACGGCTTGGGGCTACATGATGCCTCAAAATCTTACAGTAGTGTCAACCTAGTAGTATCAACAACAAATTTGATGGAAAAGTTCCATAGAAATCTACCAAGCTCAGTGAACCTAAGCAGTACTTATGCTTCTTTACTTGCTATTAGCTCTTTATTTCCTGACTTTCAGTTTTGTGTTCTAAACTACTTGGAAATCCCACCCCTCCAGGTAAGACTCTATTTATGTTTTATACCAGAGAGATTAATAACTCAGGTTGTTCTACACTGTTTCTCTCAGCAATGCTCATTTCACCCACTTGTTATCAGTGATGTGTCCATCTTTTCAAATTCATATTGTTAAATCCGGAATCACAGCTTTGGCAGCTCAATAACTTATTGTCAATAACTCAATAATAACAATAATATAATAACAATTATAGCAAGTCACTGGGTGATGGCTCAGTCATTTCAATGGTGCAGAATACACCATTATCAACTTACCCATCTTTCAGACTAGGGAAGTTTCTCCTGCTTCTATGAATGAGTCTCCTAACAATGTTGGACTGATAATATTCCAAGTATATTTTTGAAAACCAATGATCTTATTGTTATTGTAATGAATTCTACTACTCTGTAATGGGTTTCTCCCCTTTTCAGTCTCAGAATCACTGTATTTAAAGAAGGGGAAATAAGCTCATTTTCCTATGGAGTTACTTTCTGTATACACATATATACATTTCTGTTTATGTAGAGAATCTACTGGCCAAGCTGATGAGATTAAAGTTCATATTCTAGTTGCCAGGCACTAACTAAGGCAGGCTATTGGGCTTTCCTTTGTCTTCTGACTCTATCTACAACTTGTTGACACTTAGGTCGGATAATGTTTTGTTGAGAGAGCTGTCTTGTCCTCTATATTACAGAGTGTTTGGCAGGAACTCTATACTGAGTCTACTAGATGCAGGAAACAATCCCTCCATATAGTGTGACAACCAATAATATCTCCATCATTGCTAAATGCCTCCTGGATAAGTGTGGCAAACCTTTTCCCCACTCCGTCCTGCTATAGAGGGATGCAAAGTCCTTCTATAAGCCCTCAGATAAAATATATGTGTGTGTTAGTTTAATCCCAAATTTTCTGAATTGAAGACATAGCAAACCTGTCAGTACCTACCCAGGCTATCTGGCAACTATCAAGAAGAGTACAGTCTTAATTATACAAATTCATCTGTGAATCAGAAAAACTTTTTTGAAATATTATATTGTACATCTGAAGACATGAAACAAGGGTTTGAATAAGTTGTCAGTGATCCACAATGAAAACATAGAACATAAAATAAGATGGAGCTGGAGAGATAGCACAGTGGTGTTTGCCTTGCAAGCAGCTGACCCAAGACCTAAGGTGGCTGGTTCAAATCCCGGCATCCCATATGGTCCCCCGTGCCTGCCAGATATCTGAGCAGATAGCCAGGAGTAACCCCTGAGCACTGCCGGGTGTGACCCAAAAACCAAAAAATAAAATAAAATAAGCTAAATAAAGTTAATTCATTTATATTTTTTTAATTTGGGGGCTCGGCAAGTGAGACTTTAGGGGCTATTTATGGCAATACTCAGGTAATCAAACTAGCACTCTAATGCTAATGGCTCTGCAGTGCCTCAGATGAGCAGGGCAACCTGGCAGTGCTCAGGAGAAAATTATCTCATTTTCAGAGGTTGTAGTTAAGATACCTTGGACTATAAAAATACACAAAATCTTAAAAATTGCTGATTAACAATAATACAACCTCTGAAGGTATGCCAAAAATACTGACCAATAAGCATAACGATAATCTGTAGCAATTGAGTTTTGCTGATAAGGCACCCTTTTGGAGAACAAAGAGATAACAATGAGACTTAGACACTTACCTTGCATGCAATCAACCAAGTTAAATTCTCTGCACCACCTATGCCCCCCCTAAGCACTGTCAGGGATCACTTCTGAGCACAGAGCTTAAAATAACCATGAGTATTGCCAGTGTGAACCTCCCCAAGGGGGTTGACAAAAGTACTTTTGGAGCTAGAGATCTAATATAGTAAGTAGGGTGCTTTCCTTGCCCAAAGTTGACCTAGGTTTGATCCCTGGTACCTCATACTGTCCTAGAAAAGAGGACCATAACCAGGAGTAATTCCTAATTGCAGAACCAGGAGTAAGCCCTGAGCATTGCTAGATGTGTAATAAGAACAAAAAAAATTCTTTTGAAGAAAAATGACATTTATTTTAAAAAAATGATTCAGTCCTAGACTTTGATATATATCTCTATACTATATATAAGACATATCTATATAATATAATAATATATATTATATTATATTATATATTATAATTATATATTACATTATAGTATATAATATAGGTAATAGAAAAACATTGTCATAAAATATATATTACAGACATATATATTATAGACATAGTTCCTCTCAGTACGATCTGGTATAAATCCCACTAGACACTGAGGTATAACGGGGGCCTTGGAAGTCTCCCTATGTTTATTTAGGCCTTAAAAAAGGCTGCTGATATTTATGGATAGGAAGTGAAAGTTACCAGACATAATTGGAAAACAAGCTTGAGAAAAGCAAATTATGTGTGCAGATCAAATAACAAGTTTTTCTCCTTTTTTCTGGGGGGAAGTGTCATATACAGTGATGCTCCGGCATTACTCACTGCAGTACTTGGGGACCAAACTCAGCCCTTTGGCATGGGAAGCATGCATTCTGCTCTTTATCTGTGTATAGTCCATTAAAAATCTTTAACTTTCCCATTTCTGTTCATCCAGTTAGTATACTGTCCACCACATAGTTTCTCTGCATTTATCAAAACCATTGTCCTTCCCTGCATGGTCATGTCCTTGCTTCCCTCACTAGCCACATCCAAGGTGATGTTACCTGCCTTCTCCTGCTAAGACCATACCTGTAGTACCACCTCACCATTAGCCGACCTGATCCTCTTCCATGCTACTACATGGATATGCTTAGGAGCCTGGTGTTGGGGAAACTCTAGAAACACAGGGTGGGCCCCACAGCTCCCAAGAAATATGAAACGGATCTAATACGTATTACGAGATAATAGAGAATAATTGAGAGCTAAGGGACTGAGAGGAAAAGAGTATTGTGGCTGTTAGAGAATTGTGTGAAATAAATGAATTATGAAATGGACATAAAAGTGTTAATGTATGACATTTCCTGAGATTAGCAAAAACTATGGCAGATAATGGAGAATTTGATAAAAGACTGGGAAATTATGAAAGTGAATAAAGCACTGTCAAATAATTGAGAGAAGCACAGAATTGCAAGCACCAACAAAAAATTATGGCAATGAGAATTTTAAGAGACAGACTTGTGTGGGGGGAGAGAATTGTAGCATTGTGGGAAAGAAGGGAATTTTAGAAAGAATAGAAAATTGTGGGAGAAAAAGGACTTGGAGGGAAAGCATGAAATTGTGAAAAAGTTAGAGAACTATGATTGCAGGTAAGAAGAATCATAAGATGCAGAGATGGGGCTCAGTAGCTTCACATGTCTGTTAGTATGTGCTTCACGTGTCTGATGTCCTGCATTTGGGCCCAGGACCACAAACCTAGGATAAAAGAACTAAAGAATACATGGGTAACTGTGAGAAAGAAAGACAATTATGAAAGAAGTGGGGGATTGTGGAACAAAGAAAGTATAGGAGAGAATGGAGAAATGTAATAAGAAACCTGAATGCCAAAGTAGCAATGAAGAAATCTAGGGGGGGAAGAAACAATAATCACAGGGGACACATTTTGCCTGGGATTTTCAGTAGTGACACCTCTCTGTACTGGGGTTTTGTGGTGGTGGCTTCTGGATCCACAGATTTCGCCCACTGAAGGTGGAAAAATCCATTTTTTTTTATCTAATTAGGCCTTCCACTTTGTGATGAACTTGCCAGGACCCTTTTTCATGCCTAAAACTATTATTTTCCTAAACAATTGAAAACAATTCCTAAGGAACTTCCATCAATATTGAATGTTTAAGTAATCAAGAGAGGATTTCGAGAATTTTTGAGGGGAGAGCTATCTAAGCAATTAGGGCCTCCATTTTATGTCAATGATTCAAGAACATTTGAGAACATCTGGAAACAACCGTCACAGTCCCCTGGGAATCACTATATGGCGAAAATTAGCAGGATCTGTTGCCTGGTGGAAGAAAATGGGCACTTTGTGATGGAGTAAGTGAAAGCACAGACTTTTAGGTCCACATAACAGTTAAGGAGACCTGGGCAGCTGGAACCTGGAGTAGTTCCTATGGGGGCATCTTCTGAGTGAACCCAGTTCTGGGTTTCTGAAACTTCAATTAGCTGCCGTTGAAAAGGGACTGGAGGGGCCCGGAGAGATAGCACAGCGGTGTTTGCCTTGCAAACAGCTGATCCAGGACCAAAGGTGGTTGGTTCGAATCCCGGCGTCCCATATGGTCCCCCGTGCCTGCCAGGAGCTATTTCTGAGCAGACAGCCAGGAGTAACCCCTGAGCAACCCCTGAGCACCGCCGGGTGTGGCCCAAAAACCAAAAACCAAAAAAAAAAAAAAAAGGGACTGGAAGCGTTTCAAGACCAAATGAAAAGAAACAAAACAAAACAACGAAGAGCTGGAAAGCAAATGCACGACCCCCCCCGGAAGTGCGCGAAAGGGAACACAGCGCCTCCGTCTGGAAATCTCAGGAACTGAGTCAACTCTCCCAGGTCGGTGCGGGTCGGTAGGGGCGGGGCTAGGGCGGAGCTAAAGCCGGGGCCTGGCCGGCACGTTACCTCCAGAGTGGGCGGGGATAGCTCCATGATGGACGGAAGGCCCTTTCGTTCCGCACGGAGCCCGCCCCACTGTGCGCCAGGAAGTCCCGCCCTCTAAGGCGGAAGTAGCGGGGCGTGAGTGTGACAGTGTTGACCCGGGCGACTGAGGTGACCCGGCGCGGGGAAGGCGGCTGTGGCGGGTTGGTGATTGATTAGAGGTGGCGCCTGGCCGCTCGTTCTAGCGAGGGGCAGGCGTGCGGTGCGGGAGGGCAGGATGGCTGAGCTCGGTGGGGTGAGGGCGGCTGGCGGGGCTGGGTTGAGTGGGACCCGCGGAGATCGTGCGAGGAAGACTCGGACCGCGCTTTGCCCTCCGTCGTCCTTGCCTTCCTTCGAGTCCCTTCTGTCCGTGGTGACCTTGCATGATGCCTCGTAAGTCCCGGCGCCAAAGATCGAGTCTCACTCAGTGGCCTCTCCGATCTTGATGGCCACGGGTCTCACTCAGTGGCCTATCCGATCTTGATGGCCACCTCTTAGGGATTTCCCCCTTTCTCCCGGCCTGCAGTGGTTTCTTGGGGACCTCGCTTCCCTGCCCCCCCCCCCCGCCATCTGCCTGCCTTTAGAAACGTGCCCCTCTAAGAAATCTGTCGATTGCATATCAGTTTCCCAAATCTTCCCACACTGATGTCTCGTAAGGGACTCAACTGCCGCTAGGCATCCCTAGAAGTTAGAGGGAGCCCAGATTCTGGCATCCTGGAATCTCTCTTGTTGTCTGGCAGGTTTGGACACTCGGATCCCAACCATGGGTTTATCTTCCTCCACACCTTCTGTTGCTGTTCAGACCACAAATGCTTCAGATCATCAGCTATCAGCCCCACCTTCAGGATGTCCAATGCATCAAGGGCAAATGACAGGTAATTTACCCATAGAAACACACAGGAATGGCAACAGTATTTTCAGAAAGAAATGGTGTGTGCTTAGTAAGGAGCGTGGGCTCGGTTAAGGCAATACTGTCTATGGAGAAGTTACTTCACTGAGTCTTGCCTATAAATCCCTCTACCATTAGGTTGTTTTGGGTTAATTGAGCTACAACATGAGGATGTAACGATTTTATTTCATACACGAGTCCTCACCCCCTAAAGTTGACCTATAGTGTCTACATTGGTTGTCCATCGGGGTCGATTGGCTAATAGAGACACATTTTGGGGGATTGTCATAACCGAGAAAAGATGCATCTAATGGAAACCAAGAGTTCTACTGAACATCCTATGAAATATAGGAGCCCTTGACACAAAGAATCATCTGGCCCCAAGTGTTAAAAGTGCCAAAGTTGAGAAACCTTGGTATAGATTAGTGTTTCCCAAAATGGAAACCCCTTCTTCAACTAGTTGGGGGGTAGCCATGGGTATAATTGGAGTCCACTTTCTTTATTCACGTACAGCAGGTAGATTTCCAGCAAGGATGGGTGACTTTTTTGAAGACTACATGATCATTTGGAAACCTCTGATCTTGTTCTGTCCTTAACAAATTGACTTTATCCTATAACCATATAAATAAGTCAACACCTGATGAATTTTCTGGGGTTTTCTGTGGTGAGGAGAACATCAGATTGTGTTCTGTGCTTACTCCCTGCTCTGCACTCAGGGATCACTCTTGGAGGACTCGAGTCTTCTGTGGGTTGCCGGGTATCAAACCTGGATCCAATGCATCCAAGGCCAAGTGCATGACCTGCTGTATATAGTATATAGTGTATATATATAGTATCTGGCCTCTGGAATTTCTGTTTTACATTCTTGACATGCAGAGAAGTAAATGTTTACATTTGGAATTGAGCCACATGTGGTTTAGATGATCTCTTAGATCTTGGTCTAAAACCACCTGACTTGAGGCTTCTGGGAGGAAGAACCTAGGTGGAGTGGAGTAAGCCTTCCTCACCTGATGCTTCTCCATCCCTTAGCCACTCAGCCAGCTTCTGCTCACTGCCCACTCTGTGCTAAGCTCAGGGTTGGCATGGAGAGAACAGCAGCGCATAAAACAGGCAACATCCTTCCCCTAGCCGAAATTTCCTTCTCCCCAGAATCCTGATGGGAACTTTACTCCCTCTATATTTTCTGGACTGAAATTTACCAATCGCTTAGCTAGGAAATGGCCACGCCTATCAAATCATTGTGCCTTTGAACAAGGAAATATTCTTTTTTTATCTGTTTGTTTTTTTGGGTCACACCCAGGTGACTCAGGGGTTACTCCTGGTTATGCACTCAGAAATTGCTCCTGGCTTTGGGGACTATATGGGATGCTGGGGGATCGAATCATGGTCTGTCCTAGGCTAGCACCAGCAAGGCAGATGCTTTACTGCTCCATGCCACTGCTTCGGCCCAAGGAAACATTCTTGAGATAGGAAGAATTGAGGATGAGGTGGGCATACTTCCGAAGGTCCCCAGAGAGATGAGAGTAGGGGTAGCAGAAGCAGAAGCAATCAGCATTCTGCTGATTTGCACTTAGAGATGGTTATTTGTAGATGATCGAAGGGGCTATTACCAATTGGTAGCTTGTTAAAAGCATAAGCAGCTTATTTTGATGCTCCACAACTTCTTCCAGTGACTTGAATAGGGTTGTTACTTCAGATGGTAGAGAACGAGGTGGCAGAGCTGTGCAGGAGCACAGGGCATAGGGGTCTGGGGAGAGTGCAGAGGGAATTGCGGGGAAGGGAGAAGGTCCTTTGGCATGTAAGACATCTGGCACTGGGTGAATCTTCTTGGGGTTTCTACTGCTGCCAGAGACAAGGATTCCAGCCTACTGCCTTCCAGGGCTGTCCTGATCATTGGATCCTGGCTGCCCCATAACCTGGCCCCTCTCCTGTATCAAACCAACTTCTTCATCCTGTGCATGTTCTCATCAACACCCTGGATCCAGCCCTTGGCCTTGACCACCCTTGCTGTGGTACTCCTAGGGTCAGACCCTCCCCCTTGGAAGGCCTCTGGATCGTACCTGCATGGTGGAAGCATCTCTCGTCTTGGCTTTTCTTGGCTTTTTTTCTCTTTCAGCTTTTGGGCCACACCTTTTAGCCAAGCTCACAGATCTCTCTGAGGCAAGTGGCAGACCCACTGTCTCTTCTTTCCAGCCCCACTGTTGGGCTTTTCCTGGTAAACTCTTGCTCCTTACCGCTAAAGACTTGAATCTTTGCCAGGTGGTAGTCTTTTGTGCTTTGTTTCATTCCTGAAGCAAACCACATAGAGAGGGGCTCGGAGACTTAACTCTGGGGGCCTGTCATAGGCTCCTAGAACACTGGCAATGAACATGGATTCTCCTGTGTCCCACTCAGCACTGGCTCGTCACAAGTCAGAGAGACTCACCTAGCACAATGGAAGATGTGCCCAGGTGCCAGCTCTGCTCCTAGATGCACTTGCAGGCTGATACTTTATTTTGCCCATCACTGAAACCAGGGCCCAGGCTTGCAAATGATGAAAAGTTTGGATATTTTTGTTTCTTTGTTGGTATGTGTTCTTTTTGGCTAGTTTTTTTTTTTTTTTGAGGTAGGGAAATCTCTGAAAAACGGGGCAATTGTGTTTCCTAGGGAAACTCAGCCCTTTCTACCAGGTTGTCAGATATCGAAATGTGTGCTGGCATCATTGGTATCTTTCAACACCAGAGGCCTGCGGGGCTGGTCAGAAATGCAGTTTGCGGGGCTGGAGTGATAACATAGCAGTAGGGCATTTGCCTTGCATGCTGCCTAACCAGGATGGACCCATTTCAATCCTGGCATCCCATATGGACCCCTGAGCCTGCCAGGAGCGATTTCTGAGTGCAGAGCCAAGAGTAGCCCCTGAGCACCTCCAGGTGTGGCCTCAAAACAAAACAATAAACCAAACAAATAGAAATGCATGGGGCCGGGCGGTGGCGCTAGAGGTAAGGTGCCTGCCTTGCCTGCGCTAGCCTAGGACGGACAGCGGTTCGATCCCCCGGCGTCCCATATGGTCCCCCAAGCCAGGAGCGACTTCTGAGCGCGTAGCCAGGAGTAACCCCTGAGCGTTACCGGGTGTGGCCCAAAAACCAAAAACCAAAAAAAAAAAAAAAAAAAAAAAAAAAAGAAATGCAGTTTGCCAGGGGCAAGATTTGAAGACCCAGCATCTGGATTTTAGTATGATACTTCTTACGTGTTTTCTTTCAGCTTCTCCAGCAAGGGCAGAGTCATCTAACACAGCTAATCAGTGCACAACCAGCTCTGTGCCTGCCCACCAGGACCGTGCCTATGAATACGTGGAGTGTCCCGTGACGGGTGCCAGAGTGGAGAATAAGGAGAATCTCGATCCTTCTAACCTGGTAATACATGTTCAGCCCCACTTCTTGAAACCTCTCACACAGCGAGGCTTTTCTGGACTCCAAAGACAAAGTGGAGTTTACATCACTAAAATCCCATTAATGGTGGAAAAGCCTAGAAAATTCTGGAATGTACTAGTCTGGTTTCAGAGAACACTGAGGGAAGAACAGGGATTGTTTCGTGCCAGAGCCACAGGCTGAGCCCTTTGGGCTGCTGTTATGTTACTAGTTTGCTGGTTTATGCGACATTCCACAGAGTGCAGCTAAATTTAGCAATGGTATTGGGGCTCTTGGAAAGGGTAGGCACCCTGAAAGATTGGAATGCTTCTTTCAGCATGGCTGGATGCCAGCTGGTAAGGGGCAATCCGCAATGACAGCATGGACACCAGTGTGCCACCAACATTTTGTGACGGTGGGCCAATTGATTAGAGTGAAATTTGATGTAGGTTATTGATTTTTTTCACTCAAATTTGATGACAAGACACTCAGGCTTCCACTTTCAAGGGCCACAGGATTTGCCGGAGGAGAAATATTAATGAACCAGGCACCATTTGAGGGCATTTCGTCTCAGTAATTAGTCTGAAAGGAAAGGGTGTTGGGGGTTCAGTATATCAAAAAGAATAGTTTAAGGCTGGGACGTGGTGAACAGCAGTATTGAGAGATGCTAGAATGCTCTGATATATACATATATATAATATATATTTATTACATATATATATATAGATAGATATATACAATGTTCAGCCCAAAGGCCTCACATCATATTAAGTTTAATTTTTACTTTTTGTTATTATTTTTTGGTTTGGGGTCCATGTCTGGCAGCGCTCAGGAGTTACTCCTGGCAGTTTCAGGGGACCATTTGGGATACTGGGGATTGAACCTGCAGGATGAGCCTGCAAGGCAAATGCCCACCAGCTATGCTATTGCACCACCCTTACTTTTACTTTTGTTTTGGGGGTCATACCCAGTGTTGCTCAAGATTTACTCTATTTTCTATCCTCAGAGAACACTCCTGATAGGGCTTAGGGGACCATGTGGGGATGGAACCTGGGTCTGCCATATACAAGGCAAACACCCTCCCTGCTGTACTATCCCTCTTTCCCCTATGGTTTGTTTGTTTATTTATTTATTTATTTATTGCAGGGGTCTCAAACTCAATTTACCTGGTGGCCGCAGGAGGCAAAGTCGGGGTGATCCTTGAGTGCAAAGTCAGTAGTAAGCCTTGAATATTGGGGGGTGTGACCCAAACAACTAAAACAAAACAAAACAAAAAAAGATTCCTCTAGGGTAGGGCCACAAAATGTTGTATGGAGGGCCTTGAGACCCCTGATTTATTGTGTTTTGTGCTACACACACTGGTCCTTGGAGGACCCTGTGTAATGCCAGGGATCGGTCCCGGGTTCATCCCATGTTGGCCACGCACAAGGCAGACACCCTACTACTTTGGCCCCTGGTTTTTATTTACTCTTTGAAGTGATGGAGGCCAAACACTTAAGCACAATGTGTATTCGACGTTTACAAGAACTAAAACAAGGTGAAGCTACCTGACTCCTCAGATCAGCTCAATTAGTGGGGACCTGAATTGTGGGTCCCCTGGGCTAAGCAGGTAGACTGAGCCAGCCATGCTGTACTGGTGGCAGGAAGTAGTTGGCAGAAGGTCCTTCCTCTGCAGCCCTCCGACCCTCTCTTTTCTCTGTAGATGCCGCCGCCCAATCAGATGCCAGCCCCAGACCAGCCATTTTCTCTGTCAACAGCGAGAGAGGAGTCTTCGATTCCCAGGGCTGATTCTGAGAAGAAGTGGGTGTATCCTTCTGAGCAGATGTTCTGGAACGCAATGCTGAGGAAAGGGTGAGTAGATAGAGAGTGGTCCCTGCCCATTAGCTTAGGAAACCATCTATGAAAGGTTCCAGAGGCTTCTTCCAGGCCAGGGAGCCAACCAAAAAGGCCATGTATGCAGACTTAGCACCAGCATCACCAGATATAGATAAAAGAGAATGATCTTTTGGTTTGGGGAACTTGGGGTCACACCTGGCAATGCCCAGGGGATCAGGTGCTGTGTTGGGATTCTAGTAACATGATAGACAAGCACCTTCATCCTTGTGCTGTCTCTCTGCCCCCCCCCAAAAGAACATGTTATCCCCCCACCCAAACAAAGTATATAAGGACATTTGATTATGATCTGTTTCTGAAGCTTAGTAGAACACAAATGTAGTGTTCATTGTTTGGGATTCTTCAGAGAAACAAAGAGGAGTTGTGTATTTTAACATAGGCATATATTTGTAAAGAAATTTGTTAGAAGGGGCAAGAGCAATAGTACAACAGGGAAATAGGGAGGGCATTTGCCTTGTAAATGGCGGACCCTGGTTTGGTTCGATCTCTGGCATCCTGTATGTTCCCCTTGAGAACCACCAGGAGTAAGCCCTAAGCACTGCCGGGAGTGGCCCCAAAACAAAAGCAGATTGAAATATAAGGTATTGGCTGTCATTAGAGACTCAGAAGTCCAAGGCCTGGGACTGGAGCTCTGGTAGTGCCCATGGTCAGGTTCCCATTCCGATACTCAGGAAGAGCCATGCTTTCCTTCTGCCCCCACCCCCCAATCAGGAATGTCCCTGGGATTCAGCCAAGCAGGAGGAATCCCTCTTGCTCTCCCTTTTTATTCTCGGGGGTCTGTCTCATTGGTGGACAGGCAGTTCAGTCAGCTTTTCTCAGTCTAACCCTGTAAGCATTCATTTCACCCCAAACTTCCTTATGGACTGTCCCAAAGTAACATGGATCCGAGATCTTGGCAACCCTCAGCCAATCTGCTTGAAGACTGCTTGAAAGGGGCACATAAATGTCCCCCTTCAGCAATTTGGCAGTAGTTTTTAGACAAGGTACTGCTGGATAAAGAGAAGCAACCAGGGTACCATTTCTTGGTGCAGATACGTCACATTAAAAATTGAGCATTCCCAGGTCAGAGTGATAACACCATGGGCATGGCACTTGCCTTGCATGTGGCCAACCTGGGTTTAAATCCCTGATACTCCAAAGGACTCCCTTACCCCCACCAGGACTGATTCCTGAGTGCAGAGCCAGGAGTAATCCTTGAGCATCACCAGCTGTGACCCCAAACGGGGCAGGGGTGAGAAGGAGGATCTCTTGGTACAGGTGTAAGGTGGTTGGCGGCTTCAGAAAATATGTGGCTTAAGCTTGTGACACAAATCAGTGAGATTCGTGAACTTGTATTCAATGCTCTTTCCCAGGTGGAGGTGGAAGGATGAGGATATTAGCCAGGCAGATATGCACAATATCATTAAAATCCACAATCAGAACAATGAGCAGGCATGGAAGGAGATTCTGAAGTGGGAGGCCCTGCATGCCACGTAAGTATCTTAGAGAGCTCAACACCCTTTGACCGTCTTGCTCAGGAGTTAAGGCATCAGATCCGTATGTGATTCTAAAAGGAACCTTGTAGAGGCCAGAGTTAACTGCACAGTGGGGAGGGTGTTTGCCTTGAAGGAGGCCAGCCCAGGTTCCATCCCAGGTATCCTATAGGATCCTCTGAGCCTGCCAGGAATAATTCCTGAGCACAGAGCCAAAAGTAACCTCTGAGCACTGCCAGGTGTAGCTCATCCCAATCCCCAGCCCACCCCCGAAAAAAAAAAACACTGAAGAACCTCATAATTAGTGGTCCAGGATGATTGCTATGTGACAGAGGAGGCCCAGAGCTGCCATCTGATTGGGAATGCCAGTGTGTGTGTGGGGGGGGGGTTCCGGTGCAGAAAGGTCAGGACAAGGAAAAGTGCCCTTTGCTCTCTTCATTCCTGTGACCTCAGCCACAAAATTCAGCATTTTAGACACAGTTGCTCTGGGTTCAATCCCCAGCACTCCATATGGTCTCCTGAACTCCTTCAGTGGTGATCCCTGAGTGGTCCCTAAAACCAAAAACAACTCAGTGATCAGAGGTGGCTTTGATCTGGAGCTAGTGATTCTGCCCTAACCCCTTCCCCAGAGTTTTTGAATTGCCCAGGAAGCTGCCATGGCACACAATACCCCTGCCGCCCTTGCTGTGTTGCACTCTAGGTCTTCTGCAGCAGGTGGTCAGAGTGAGGCTGAAGGTTTGAGGGGTTCCTTAGAGAAAGGGAGACAGTGCTGCCTGCACTGAGAGTCCAACTGTCCAACTGCCTCCTCCTGGGTAGTTGGCATTCACCTCTCCTGCCAGCGTGCATTTGCTGTGTTTCTTCTACTACACATGTATTTAGGCTTTTTGCAAAGGTGGCCTGTGGCCAAGGGAAGTTTTTTCCTCACTGCCTGGACCAACCTACCTCACTGGAGGCCCCCAATGGCCATAAGAGGCACCAAAGAGTGAGGGGAGTGGGGTGCCACTAAAGTGACCCTAGGGCTCCTGTTCTGCATGGTTTCTCCCACTCGGGAACCCCGCTCCCCCTCAGTCAATAAGAGCAGCTGCCTGTACCCATGGCCTTAAACGTTTGTCGTGTTCTTCTGTGTGGGATGGGGCTAGTTCTGGGCTGGTTCAGAGGGTCTTGCTCTACCCCCAAGAGTCTGTAGGTGTAGTCTGTAAGTGGCCTTGCTAGCTACCAAGCAGCCTGTGTGTTTGTCATTTCAACATCAGGACTAGTGCAGTGACACTTGGACCAGCGAACCTCTTTCCCCCTTCTAAGTTGTCCCTGGTTTTCAGGAAGGAAGAAAATAGAATGTTCTATAGGACTTGGGAAACTAATTTGGGGTCCATAAATATTATTAATTTATAAGGGGGGAATTTTATTATTCCCAGACCCCCCAAAAGTGTTAAGCCCCTCCTACTAGGAGCATTGTCCTGCATTGGGCCAGAGACCACCCTAGTGTTTTTTTTATGTTCTTCTGCAGCAACCACAGCTGCTGCCTGCAGAAACAAAGCATGATGGCCCATGCTAAACACTTCTTTTTTCCTGAGAATGTTCTAGATCTTCACAACAGATACAGAAAGAGCAGGTTTGATTAGGAGGAAGGAAGGTAAGAAGGAGGTGGCGTTTAATATGAGTATACTTGACTATGGGTATATTCAAATATGGATCCTGAAATACAGTAAACTTTAAACAGTTTACTGAAATACAGTAAACTTTATTTACTGAAATACAGTAAACTTTAAACAAGCAGATCTGTTGCTTTGAGGTGTTTCCAGTGGCCTTTCCCTTTGAACATGATACTCTGTGAAATGTGTACGGAAAAATGCCTAGTACTGGAAAATCATCACCTTATAACTGGTATTTCTTTGCATGGCTCCAGGGAGTGTCCTTGTGGACCATCACTGATCCGGTTTGGAGGGAAAGCCAAAATGTATTCCCCGCGGGCAAGAATCCGCTCCTGGATGGGGTGAGTGTTTGTGGCAGTGCTGTGACTTCGGGTTCCTTGGGCCTGGGTGAGCGCCCTTGGGCAGGAGGATTTAGCCTCACCACAGGACTATTGTCCTGACCACCCTGGGGCTTTAGTCATTCTCTCCCACTCTGATCGTCTGGGCATCAGAATTGGATTCAATGGGTCAGTTCCTATGGAATTAAGTATAGGAGGGTGGAGTGGCATTGTCATCATTGCTCTTAAACCTCTCCTTTCCTCCCACAATAACTTGTTCACTTTGCAGAGCCAGAACCATCAGCCCACCTTGCATTCTTAAAGAATCTCAGCCCAGCACCTCAGATCTTTCCTGGGTCCTCACTCCTTTGGAGACACTAGTGCTGTTCCCTGATCAGATTCTAGAAACATCACAGTACTTTGGTGCCTCCTTTCCTTTCTCCCAAGGGAGATGGAGGTCCCAATTAGACATCAGACTCGGAAATGGGGGTTCCTGGTCTCTGTTGCTCTATCTTTCTCATTGTGGATGCCAGGAGTTACCCACACACACATCTGAGCACTTAATAGTGTGTTTCCATTCCCCAGGTATGAGCTGCCTTTTGACCGGCATGATTGGATTGTCAACCGCTGTGGGACAGAAGTCAGATACATCATTGACTACTATGATGGTGGACATGTCAATGAGGACTATCAATTCACCATCCTGGATGTTCGGCCTGCTTTCGACTCACTTTCTGCCGTGTGGGACAGGATGAAGGTGGCATGGTGGCGATGGACTTCTTAACCCGTGTTTTCTTAACGTTGGGAAAGCCTCAGCGACTCTTTGTGTGTGCTGAGTGCTCTATTAAAGTCTCCCCAAATTGTATCGCACTCACAATGTAATGTGAACACCAAAAGAGTAATCCCATCTTAGTGCCCACTGAGTGATGGAGATTGTAGCCCATGTTCCCCTGAGGTCCATTCTCACCTGCAAGTTGATAGCCAATAATTTCAAGTTTCCTTTCCACTTAACTAAGTGGATGGAATCAGTCCAAGGTGTTACCTCGCAGTATTGCCTGCATTTTTCATCTAGCCAAGTTTGAACCACCTCCAAAAAGAAACTTGGAGAAGAGAGCTATTTTTCTTTGTTTCCTCTAGAGCATTTGAGAGGCGTACCTGGAAAGCTGATGAGATTTGGCCTGGTCAGTTTTTTGTTTGTTTTGGGCCACATCAGGTTTACTCACAGCTTGGTGCTTGGGGGTGCAGAACATGCAGGACCAGGGTTCAGGTCCAGGTCTCCTGCATGCAAAGTTTGCTCTCCTGCCTGGTGGGTGCTCTCCTTGGCCCAGTTCATATGATGTAGCTCCAGCTGTTCATTCTATTATTCTAAGTAGTTAATGCTTTAAAAAAAGTTACCAGTCTAGACGAGTGATAGTACACCAGATCTTGCACCTGTCTTCCATGTGGCCAACTTGGGTTTAATTTCCAGCACCTAATATGATCTTTTGAGCCTGTCAGGAGTCATCTCTGGCTTTAGCCCAAAACAAAAGTAAAAAGTTGCCCGTCTTTTGAATGTCCCTCCAATATAGTATTGACTCCCCAGTAAAAAATGCAGGAGACTCCACTGGTGTGGTTTTAGCCAAGCCCTTGACTTGCTCATGCACATGCACTGGAATATATGATTTCAGCTTGCTCAATAGTTTTACTGAGTACCCATTCTGCCACATAATTCGGCCCTAACAAATCCAGGTACCTGTTGTGTGAGCCCACTTTTATACCCTGCCCTTTCTGCCAGAGGCTTGGCTTCCAGGCATGTTCCAGATGTGTCTCAGGAAAGTAGGGTGCCAGGACACAGGCAACTGCCTGCCTTAAGACACCTTTAAGAGTTTGGTGGGTGTTGGAATTTATGAGGAGACTCTTTCCCAGGGGGACAAAGTTGGCAGCAAGTCCGTCTCTCTCACTCTGAAATTTTTATGAATTTTGCATTAGAACCAATGTCATATATGTGTGGTGATGCCGTACCAGGCCCACAGCCAGAGAACCAAGCTCTCTTTGCCATTCCTGCCAGGGCCCTCTTTATTCTTCATTTTTTTTTGCAGTAACAGATGCAACCTATCATTTTCCAAGTGATTCAGATGTGCGTTTGCAATGTGGATAACATGAACCCTTTTGTTTGTCCCCTGACTGCCCGGGCTAGGAAGTTAGCAGGCTGGTGTGATTACCCAGGTAAAAATTTGTTACAATTTTGTGTGAACTGTTCAAAATCTTAACCACCTGAATCGTCTGCATTTCCAAAATATTGGCCTATTTTAAAATAAAGTGCATTGCTAGCAGGTTTTGAAAAATCTTTGAAAGAGGAATTCATCGGGCATTATAAAACTTTACAAAAGTACTGGTGGAGAGGCCCTCTACGGTTAGCTGTTCATTCCCCAGCCACTGAAGTCTTTTGAACTACTGAGGATAGTAATTGCTGTGGACATGTGTTTTCAAGGCATTAGGATCTGTAGGCTAAGGGATTATGGAAGACAGAATGGCACAACCAGAAGGCTGGAGTGATAGCACAGTGGGGAGGGCTCTTGCCTTGCACATAGCCAGCCTGTGTTCAATCCCAGCATCCTATAAGGTCCCCATGCTCCAGCGGGAGTGATTCCTGAATGCAGAGCCAGGAGTAGCCCCTGAGCACCACTGGGTTTGCCTCCCAAACCAAAATAAGTAAATAAGTAAATGGCTTAGTCAGAAAGTGAAATTGAGCCGTAGGCAGGTACTCTGCCCTTGTTCATACGGGGCCCCTTGTACTTGCTGGGGAAAAACCACCTACCACGTGATGACTCTGTCAACAGCTGACAGCCTGTTGCAAGGAAACACTAGACAGAGACCTTGCAGACCTGCTACTGTTTCTGGCTTCTACCAGAACATTCCGGGAGTCGGTTCAAGACTATTCTGTTCTCATCAGTTTCGTTATAGCCTCAGATTTGTTCTGGCCATTCTTTTTGGGGTTTTCAGCCGACTTTTACTTCTGCGGCTGATCATTGAGAATTCATAGCAGCTGTGAAAGAAGAACTAAGCAGACAAGGGAACTGAGTCTGGGAATTAATTACCCCTGAGCATCACTGTTTGCCCTCAGAACAAAACAAAAATAAAGTCTAGGGCCAGAGTCATAGCATAGCATAGCATGTAGAGTGCTTGCCTTGTAAGCAGCCGACCCAGGTTCAAGCTCCAGCATCCCATATGGTCTCCCAAGCCTGCCAGAAGTGATTTCTGAGTACAGAGCCAGCAATAACCCCTGACTGCCATCAGGTGTGGCTCCAAAACAAAACAAAAAAAAAGTAAGGACCATAGACGGGAGATACTCTAGGGTTTTAAGCATTTGCCTTGAACTCAGCTGACCCCATTCAGACCCCTGTACCAGTTGGTTCCCTGCCGTCCACTAGGAGCAGAGCCCGAGCTCAGGCATGAGTAAACCCTGAGCACCGCTGGGTGTGACACACGCACGTGCCCAAGCAAAAAGAAAGGGAACCTTCGAAGAAGCAAAATATTTAGTTGAGGCCAAATACTGCACCACAAAGACATTTTAGATTTTAGTACCTCGCTCCCCACACATCTCTCCTTTCTGGGGAGTGCATCTCATTTTGTGTGGCGCATCCCCCATGGCCTGTTACAACAATATGCTGATGCACTAGGAAACTGGAGTCATTATTTTCTCCTCTGAACCCAGGCTGTGGCAAAGTCTTTCCTTCATCACCCTCCGCTGGAGTGGGACATAGGGGGTGCTGAGAAGCCACTGTTGCAGTTATTTCCATAAAGCACCCTCTGCTGGTTTCCTGAAGGATGGTTTCCTTGGAAAAGATCTCTGAAGGTGGGGACAGTGGGGCAAAGGGACAGGGCCCCTCCTGTGAATGATGGGCACCACCATAGGGCAGTGCCTTCCTGCTGACCATGGACACTTCTAGGTCATCTCTGCATCCCAAGCTTTGCCTGGTACATTGGTTTGCTAATAACCACACCATCTCATTTAAACCTACCTTATGCTCAATACTGTGCCACTAAGTGGGCACATTGGCTCTTAAGCTCAGTATGCTTTGGAAGCTACGAGAAAGTGCAACAGGCAGGGAGTCAGGCTCCATTCACAGCCCCTGACCAATGTGTACCTTCCTTCTGATCTGGGGTTCCAGCCTCTGGAGGAGAAAAGTAGAACAAATCTTTTGTAACTTTTCTCATGTTTTTGTTTTGTTTAAAACAGAAAAGGTGGAGATATAAGGTGAACCTAGGTAAAAGTTTAAACAAGAGTGTCCCCCTGACTTCCAGGAACTTCTTTTGAGATATAAAAGCCCACTGGATAGTTGCTTTTGGAATTGGTTTGAATAAAGAAAGGGGTTATGGCCTTGGGCTTGGCAGAGAGAGGCCATGAGGCAAAAAGCAGACTAACTTCAATGGAACATATTTTTGGTTTTGGGGCCACACCCAGTGACGCTCAAGGGTTACTCCTGGCTATACGCTCAGAAATCGCTCCTGGTTTGGGGAACCACATGGACACCTGAGGAGGGAACCACAGTTCGTTCTAAGTTAGCACATGCAAGGCAAATGCCTTACCGCTTGCACCATCACTCTGGCCCCTCAGTGAAACTTTTACTCACTGCCTTGATTTTTTTTATTTCTCCGCCACTACCCTGCTTCATCAGACCTGCCTGTCTGAAGGTTTAGAAACAAGGCGTCTCGGACAGTCTTACCAACTCATGGATATTTTTATTTTACACTTCTGTCCCTCATAAGGACAACCCCAACCTTTGTGCAGGCCTGTCCTAGGTGGCATGTGCCTATATTCGCGTGCCTCTCCTGTTGTTAGGACCTGGTCACAGCATCAGGGCCCACGATCTGCCCTCAGCAGCAGCACCGACCCTGTTCAAATCACAGGCACACACTCCTGCAGGGAGGCCATCTCTGGGGTGCATTCAGTTCTGCCCAGTAACTTCTCATTTGCAGTGCTGCGGAAGGCCTCGTTGGCCCCCCAGGCGGCCAACATGTGGCGTTGCTAAGTTTTTTGCACCTTGTGGAGAAGCAGCCCAGACAGGTCCCAAGCAAGTCTCTGGGCTTCTGCCAAGCAGAAGGGCACAAGGGCACAGATAGCACAAGGGCATCTACCAGGCAGCAGGAAAGAACTGGAAGCACTTCGGTCCTCTCATTCCTCTTGCCACCAACTCCCTTGCAGCTGCTTGCTGGTCTGGAGCTGTGGTCTAGGACAAAGTCAGCTGGCTCTAAGCAGCAGCTCCTATGGTTTTAACACCCTCTCTAGTATTTGGGGGTGGGGGAGGAGGCGGTTAACATCTGGCTGTGCTCAGGGATCATTCTGGGCGGTTCTTAGAAGATCCTATGCAGTGCAGGGGATGCAAGTCAAAAGCCTTAACCTATGTGCTCTCTCGGCAGGTCCCTCTAATTTTCTTCATGTGGAAAGTCACTCAGAGCCCTAGATCTGGCATAAATATTATTTTATACTGAAGACATTGGAGATGGGACAGATGCAGAATAAAGATCTTGAAATTTCCCTTACTTGGCTAAAAGCAGCAACAGCTGGGCAAAGGGGCGACCACAAAGGAATCTTGGGATTCCTGTACAAGGAAAGGTCATAGCTTCTTGTAGAGACAAACAACACAAAATCACTGATCTGTTAGGGTCTCTGTGAGATAGCTCCAGGGCCTGGAGCACAGACTTTCCTGCTGCGGGCCCTGAAAGTTCCGTTCCCTTGCGCCATCTTCCGGGCGTCCCCAGCACTGCACTCAAGACATCCCTCAGCACTCACCGCAAAGGACTTGAGGTGGTGCCCATTAAGCGCATGAAATAAATTTCTTCTGGAGAAACTGGCACCAGTTTAATGCACAGGCTCCAGGACTCAAGGAGGGTAGGGTACAGTGCTTACCTCCTACCGAGGTCCTCCACCGCCACGTGCAAGAGCTTTGCGCCCTCTTGTGGACAATTTTACTCATTGTTCCAGGATGCCAAGGTAAGTTCTCAGCTAGAATCCACTTCCCAAGGTTCACATTAAAGGAAAATGACTCGGAAGAACATTAAACAGAGTTTGAAGCGATACTACAGTGAGTAGCGCTTGCCTTGAATGTAGATGACCAAGGTTCTATCCCCAACTCTCCATATGGTCAACTGATCCAGGAGCACAAAGCCAGGAGTTAGCCCTGAGCTCTACCAGGTAGGGTCCCCAAACCAAAATACCCAGAGAAACAACACAAAATACCCAAAAAGACTGAATAGGCAGTGGTAAGAAGTCGGAACAGAGAAAAGAGGGTGCATGTGGCAGATTTTACTCTTCAGTCAGCTGCAACCTGAGTTCGTGGCCCAGTTTATGTTATTTGTCCCCCCCACACTAACTAGCCAGAACAGATGTGCCATTGATTAGATAATCAGCTCCCACGATCGCTCTTGCCATTAACACTGAGTCCAAGTACCCCGGACACGTGAGCATCTGTCCAGCTGACTGGAGAATTGGCTCCCAGCACTCAGAAATCCATTTCATCTCTAGGAGTGCTCAGTTCTCTATATAAGGCTTGGGAACAATCAGATACCATCGAGGGGGCAAAGAGAAATGTGCCCTTCTCCCCCACCTTCCATGGATCTCCCATACAAGCTCTCCAATGCCCTCACTGCTCAGGGGTTTTTCTAGAGATTTCATCAAGTCCGCAAGATGGAGTAACTATGGGCCATTAGCAATTGATTCCTGCTGCATTGTCTCTAACCACGCTGGGCCAGCTTGTGCCAAGGCTTCAATCCCAAAGTGGGTTCTCCTGGAAAACCCCTGGAGTTTCTTCATCAACCAAACCCAAGGCATCTGTAACACCCAGCTCTGGGGGGATCCAAGGCTTGAGAGAACCGTCTTAGAGCAGACAGTGCAGAGAAGGACCAACTATATGCGAGAAACATATTTTGGTCACCTGAACAGCCAATGTTCTCTTCCTGAGAAATCAGTCTCATGAGGGGGAAGCAGTGATGTCGGGTAGCTGGGACATTGCTGGGCAGAAAGGCAGCTCCGTCCATTCACTTACTGAGCAATGTGAAATTGTCTCCTACATGCCCACTGTTGAGTAATCAGAATATTAGTGCCTGGCAGCTGATCACCCCAGGAGAGGTCAGAGGGGAGACCATTGAGTTAGCCAAGGTGATCCTGGGAGGCAGGTGCCCATTCACATTCTCAGTCACTGGAAGCCCAGAACTAGCCCTGGGACCCTCAAAGTGAGAGTTGAATTAGGGAGCTAAATCCAGGAGCCAATCAGTGGATCAGATAGAGCCATCACATGACTCACAACTGTTTGCTCCAAGGACAATCTAAAGATCTTGTGGGTAATCATAATGAATGGACAGAATTACCGATGAGCACTGGACCAGGAGATGGTGGCAATGAATTGGCTCTTCCTTCCCTCTGGCTTTGCCAGAACTGCCTAGAAATCAAACTGCCTTAGGAACTTTATGAATAACCCCTGAATTCCTCTATAGTATAAGGGAATTTCATGGGGACAGTCCCTCTGTACTCCCCCAAACTGAAGTCAGAGCTTCTCTAGGGAAGGGTCCTGAACTCCATTCCTTCATGAGAGAGGCATTTATGTCAACTGGTGTTCTTTGGAAAATGACGTGCACCATGGCTCCTGGTCTCCTATCTGTGGGCTCCAGTGGGCATGTAGAAAGGAGACCATATGCCTTTACTGTCAGCTGCTCGGGCCTTAACTTTTACTCCTCGGTGTGGGAGGCTTACACCCCAACACCAGTTCTGCTGGGAGCAGCTCTATTGTTTCCAAATTTTCTTTTCTTTTTTGGTTTTTGGGTCCCACCCGGTGGTACTCAGGGGTTACTCCTGGCTGTCTGCTCAGAAATAGCTCCTGGCAGGCAAGGGGGACCATATGGGACACCAGGATTCGAACCAACCACCTTTGGTCCTGGATCGGCTGCTTGCAAGGCAAATGCCACTGTGCTATCTCTCCGGGCCCTCCAAATTTTCTTTACTAATTTTGACAGGCACACCAAGAAGATCTTGCTGGTTACTCCCACTCTGATCCAGGGGGCCTGGGCAATGTTGAGAGACTCATCCCAGACTCCCTTCAGCCAAAGGCTAGACCAGCTCATTGAGCTCTCCCAGCCCTCATTTCATGTGTTCAACACTAATCAGAGCTCCTGTGACCACCTGTTTACTGCCCACAACTGTTCTCCAAGATATGGCATTTCAGACCAGGCACCCTAGTTGAACCCTTCCCCAACCTAACTTGCATGTTTTGGGGGACACCAGGAGGAGATGAACCATCAGTCTATCCCTTCTTTCTGCAAAAAACCCTGGTGTGCAGAAAAACAAGAGCTCCACACTGGTGCGTCCTGGACTCTGGTTTCCCTCCCCTTCACACTGAACCTCTTGGTTGCATCTATAGGGCTCAAGTTCTGCCAATATTGACCAGGTGTGGGATGTATTTCAACCCTGGCCCTGTGCTAAGGCTGAAGTCTCCTCCTTTGGGGACAGAGCAGGGATGAGCTCTAACAACAGTGCTCATGTAGCACAGCCAAGCTACCTCCTGTAACTTTGTGGGCCTCGTGCTCAGATCAGCTGGGCTCAGGGAAGGTTCCAGTGAACACAAGCAAGGCTGGGCATTGAAGACCCTGGACACAAAATATCAAGGCCCATTATAGGTATGGGAATGTGGATCCTTCCTGTACTCAGAGAGATCAAGGGGTTCTATGGGGAGAAGCCCTGGGCCAAATGGCCGTTTGGGTAGGCAGGCTTTGGCTTATAGGCAGAGTATGATATGAGCCTATGACAAGATGAGTTTGTGGGGGGCCCATGGTGGCAGAGTGGCAGCGGGAGACGGAGGTTACAAGTGGCAAGGCAAGTGAAAGGGCAAGGTTTGGAACTAGGAGACTGGAGGCAACTGAGTGAGACCCAGAGGAACACCAGGAGAGGTGCATGCACTTTTAACCTTCAGAACTACTCAGCTGCCCCTTGTACCCACACTAGAACCCTCAAGGACAGGCGAAGTGACCCTTGGGTGACAGATGGAACTGGCAGTGTGTTCAGGTAAAATTCCTGTGTGTCCTTCCCCATGGGACAGGGGGATGCACCTGACTTGTACCCCAAAATAGGGCCACAGCAACCTTGCTAAGACTCTTGGGTTCCTGCTCCAAGCTCCCAGGGATGTCTCCTTGGGCCTGGTTTATGAGGACTCTCCAGAAACTTCAGGCCAAGCCATCCATCATCTTGACGGTGCCCCAGGATTCCAACTTTGCCTGGAATTTCCCTTGGCTTTGTGTGGGTTTGTTCTCTGGCGAAACATTTGTTGCTGATTTAGGCCTCTTTGGAAATTCTGCCTGCTTAAGACATCGCCCCTTTTCATCTCTGCGGGATGCTTCTTAGGTTCCTCTCTTTATCTGAGTTCCTTCAAGTGACGACCCCTGCGGTTTGCTTATCAGGATTGATACCCTCACAGGTCTGGGCCCTCCCATAAATCGGCCCCCACAGCCCTCTCTGCAATGCAGATGTGTGCCCAAATGCTGGGCTTCTTCAGAAACCTCCCCCAGTGACACAAACGTCAGCAAGAGAAGCGATTGTTTCTCTTATGTTGGAAACAACAACAACAGGGAAGGTGTGACTGTGTATAGCTCAGGACAGAATCACATGTGCCTTTTTCTGCCCTCAGCCTTCTTTCTGTTTTCACTGAGACAGACAGAAAGAGCTCCCACTCACCTCCAAGACTGAGGGTTAGGAGACTCAAAGCTAATCGAGGGCACCTTGCTTGAAGGATCCCCACATGTAGGAATGAGGGGCTCAAGAAACCTGTCAGTGGGTCTGGTCCAACTTGAAAACTTTTGACACTGTTTTCTTACCAGGTATGGTATCATGTCCAATGTGTTAGAAATTAATTCAGATTCCACTTAAAGCTCTGGGGCTTGTGGCGTGATTTTATTTTGGTGTGTGTGTGTTGTTGTTGTTGTTGTTGTAGTTGTTGTTTGGTTGATTTTGTGTGTGTGTATGGGGGGACAACACCTGGCAGTGTTTAGGACTTACTCCTGGCTCTGCACTCAAGAAACACTCCTGGTGGGCTGGGAGACCCTATGGGATGCCAGAGATTGAAACCGGGTTGGCAGTGTGCAAGGCAAATGCCTTCCCTGCTGTGCTATCACTCCAACCCATTGTGTATGTTTTTGAACAGCTGATTAGCAGTAAAATAGTCTTTGCGAAGCAAACTCAGTGCATTGAGGAAAAAAATTTGAACCCTTTGGTTTAAGTGTGCAAAGCCAAAAAAGAGTGAACATTTCTCATAACAAACACACAGGCACACAGTTTCAGGGTGGGAAGCATATTCTGGACCTTATTTTTTGGACTGGCCATTCTAGAACAAATAACAGATGGGTGGGCCTTTCCTGCCTTCCCTGACAGTCATTCAGCTTCCGTCTCTTTGATTTAGATGTTCTAATAGAACTTCCGGGAAAGCCGGCTGACATAGTGGCCCCATCTGGTTGAATAAGGCTGGAGAGAACTGACCAGGCTTCGATCAGATTCAAAACTGAGCAAACAATGATAAGAACAAGGAGGTTGTCAGTCTGCTTTACAACTCTGGGTTGCAAATGTGCAGCTGGAGGGAGGACCAGGAAGTCAGCTGGCCCTTAGCACAAGCATATGGGTGGCTCCCCCATAAGAAGCTGCAGCAATTGGTTCAAAGCTTCAGTAATTTGTACTTGATGTAAATGAAGCTTCTAGTGCCCACAGAGCAGACGGAAGTTCAGGAACTGTGAGCAACCTTCCCTGACTAGACAGTAAGAAACCCAAGTTCTACTCCCAGAGTGAATTATTACCCAGCAAGTTGATCAGCCTTTTCATGTGATAGATAGGACATTAGCTTGATGTCCCCAAGCCAGCTGCTATACCACTCTTTAGCTATGCCTGTGTAATGCTAGCAATAGTTATCACTTTAGAATTGTGTATTTTGAAGCGGATGTCCAGAAAGAGGGTAGACATTCATTCATTTGATTGAAAGCCAGGGAACAATGGTTTGGCTTAACTTTTTATTCATCATTGGCACAAAGAGAGCACTTTAAGAAACATCACTGAAAACATTGTCACCAACATGAACATTAAGAGTATCATGTCTCATAAAAAAAATCACTCTATAATACACATTCCCACACGAAGTGGGAAAAGTAACTCATGAAATACTGAAGCGAATTGCTACCTACTGGTCACACTGTTTTACAGTTGAAAAACTTCAAACATAGAGACTTAAGGTAGTAGGAGCATTTCACCATACACATAAGATTAGCCAAGAAAGCACGTGATCACCTTTTGTTACATTGCAAATACAAGGTGGTAGATTTCCCTCCCCCAGATATAATTTACTTCACAAATACACCATACATTTGATTATTACTGATCATAGGAGGGAAGTAGGGGGAGAAATTATGTTTTAGGAATTGGAATACTCTATTTAGATTCTTAAACACTTTATAATTGGATTCCAGTTTGCAGTTTTGAAAAATACATCAAAATTATGCTTTATAAATATATATTAGTCACGGTCTACAGAAACTAAGTTGGACCACAAATGGGAAAGACAAATTATGTTTTCTTTTCTCTTGGTGAATTAACTGAATACTTTCTAAAGAGATTCCAAAAATATATTCCATCGTGTATCAAATTTAAAATTTTCCTTAAAACATATTCCATATGAAAAATTCAGTGACTACATTTTTTCGTGTCTCGCTGCTATATAAAAATATGGCTTCTCATAATCCGTTCAATTCTGTTTGGTTAATGTTTGATTAAGCATCTGGGCTGTCCCCAGGTCAGACTGGCTTGTGCATGTTCTATTCTCTTGAGAAGATTCTCTAGCTTTCATTGCTTAATATAAGTGAAGTGACTAGAAAACAAAACATGGTTCTTGGGTTCTCTGTGACTGTATCATATATGATTATCATACACAAATCCGTTACGGAATATACGAGAGTCAAAATTGAGAAGACACAGAAATACAACGAAGCTCTACCAAAGCTAGGGTTGGATCCTGCACAGAACCAATACCAATAGCTACTGGATTGGGCATGGCCATCGTTTATTTGTTGTTTGCTTTTGTTGCTCCTAAGGCTGGTTAGGACACAGAACACTATGGGAAAATGGCGAGGGCACAAGGGCTCTAGAGCTTTTAAGTGAACCGAGCTGCTCGCGCGTGATTTTTCAAAGGTGTCAAAGAAGGAGAAGCAAGTGGCCAAGTCGTTGTCTAAACACCAGTGGTTTCCTTTACCGAGTGGAGGAAGGCAGTCGGGGATGTTGAAGGCTCAAGCTTGGGGCAGGCTCATACCAGCGTTTCCGGCAGGGCATCAGGATTGTCGGTGGACAAGAGCTCCCAGATTTGCCATCTCTCTCGCTGCCAATCAAGCCAGTTGGGGTTCCCCAAGGTCTTACTGTTGGGATCGCTGGCAGGAGTTGGGTAGGTGCTGCTCCTTTGAGGCTGGGCCGCATGACACTCTCGCTGGGGGGGCTGGCACCCCTTACCCCCCAATGCTGTTGGGGGGCCTTCTGCCGATCTTAGGGGCCTCCACAACGGAGTTGGCAATTCGGGCTGGTGGGCCGAGGCTGACACGGACTTCCCCGCACCAGGGTAAGGAGGAGGAGGCCTCTGGCTGGGCCTCACACTCTCTCCGCGGCTCTGGTACTGGGGCTGGGCCGGGCTGTGGCCTTGCTGCCAGGCAGTGTCCAGCTCGCTGGAGGCGAGGTCCTGAGACACATTGGGGTGCAACGGGTCACACTCTGGGGGTCTCCGTCGGCTGTATAGGCGGGACACAGGCATGTGTGGCCGGCACTCAGCGCTGGGGGCCGAGGTCTGAGTCCTCGGAACGCCCAGAGTGTCGCTGTCCAGTTCTTTGCGGCTCACCTGCCATCGGGGCCGATTTGAGGACGTGTTCCCCTGGGAAAGGGAGCAAGGCCCCGGGTGGGGGGAGTTTCTCTCCAAGATGTCTCCATGGGAACCTGCATGGCAGAAGGCGGGCAAGATAAACAATAAGGGATGCGGTGCGTGCACCTGTGTGTGTCTCAACTGACATTGGACTCTGGGTTTTGGATTGAGTGGGGAGGAGTGTGGCGTCCCACGGGAACCCCAGCCCCTGCACCTGCCCGCCCAGCCTGCACGCAGCACTGGGTACCAACCTCTAGGGTTGAACATATGCGGAGTTACTGCCATGGGAAGCCGCCACACAGACGTTGCTATCAAACAAATGATGGGAATTTGGAAATTCTTGGCATGAAGAATTGCCAAGGTAGTAAAAGGTAAGGGTAGAAGCGCTACATTCTGGTGTCCTTGACAAATAAATGGAAGACACGGGCAATTTTTTGATTGTTGTTTGTTTGCAAGTCACACCCGGTGGGTGAGGCTCAGGGTTAACAACTGGTTCTGTACTCAGGAATCCTCCTGGCCAGGCAGGAACTTGAACCCCGGTCTGCAGGATGCAAGGCAAGTGCCCTAACTTCTACACTATCAGTCCAGCCCAAGACAGTCTTTCAAAAGCAAGGCTTTACCTGGAAGTGCTGGGTCCTTGTGTTGGCTTTTCAATGTTGTATGCCAGGTGCCCCAGATATTTAAAGGTTCCTCAGACATATCTAGATAAAAAGTGGATGAAAACGTTTTGTGAGTCACCATAAAGACAGAGAGCAAAAAAAATCAAGAAACAAGCATTTTCTAGAACAGTTAGCATGCACAAGTACCGATTTTTGTGGGTTTTGTTGGGGGGGCACATCTGGCAATATTCAGGGTTTCCTTCTGGCTCTGCATTCAGGAATCACTCTGGGTGATGCTCAGGGGACATATGTGATGCCAGGGATAGAACCAGGTCACCTGCATGCAAAGCAAGTGCCCTCTCTGCTGTACTATCTATCACTCCAGCCCCAGTACCCCAGTACTATATTTAAGACTGGAGCAGGTACAAAGCACAAGGTACCCAGCCCTGGGGCTGGAATGATAGCACACCAGTAGGGCATTTGCCTTGCAAGTGGCCAACCCTGGACAGACCCAAGTTCGATCCTGGCATCTCATAGGGTCCCCTAGCAGACCAGTAGCGGTTTCTGAGCACAGAGCCAGAGTAACCTTGAGCAGCTCTGGGTGTGGCCCAACAAAACAAAAAGAAAACTAGCCCTGCCTTTGGGTGGGGGTGGGGTCCATTTAGGACCAAAGGGAAATAGTCCAAGAAGGCCTATTTCTCTCTCACTGCTGCAGGATAGAAAAGGTACCTGCATCACAAAGGTCTCTCCAAGGAGGACTTGAGAGAGAAGGCAGTCTCTTAATTATTTTTGAAGATGAAGAGAAGGCCAGGAGCATCTAGAAACAAATTGTTCCCCTTGCATCTTCCAGAAGGCATGAAACCCTGGGTACCCATTTGAGACTTCTGATGTGCAGAGATGGAAGATGAAACATCTGTGTGTTGTTGGAATGTGCGTGTGTGGTCACAGCTTCCAGCAGTGCTGGGGGAGGCGCTGCAGGTGGAGCAGCACCGAGCAAGTGTGTTTTGTTTGTTTTGGAGAGATGGGACAGTCCCTCAGAATCTCCTTTCCCAGCACAGCCCTCAGGCCCCAGCAGTCACCCACAAGCCTTTGGCTTTCTCTGTTTATTGCAATGCCTTCAATCCCCAGAACCAGGTCAGGTGACCTTTAGGACTATATTTAGAATAATCACTAATGGGTTATTGCCTTGTTAGGTGGCTCTTCCCCCCTCCCCCCTTTTCATGCCTGGTTTTTGGGCCACACCTAGAAGTGCTCAGGGTATCCTATAGGATGCTGAGAATTGAACCTGGGTTGGCCATGTGCAAAGCACTCTCAACTTACTATTACTTTAGTCTGGACATTACCACCCTCAACTCTAGTGAGGTATGGGGGGTGGGGTGGGACCATGGCTCTGAAAAGCTCATTTTAGATGCCAATATTGAACTTCTTGTCTTTAGCAAACTACACAGGTTTCCTCAAGGCAATTGATTCCTTCAAGGCAATATGACTCTGGGAGATTTCAGACATTAGATCATGCTACTCAACTTCACCACCATGGGCCTTGGGGACCAGCCCATTCTTGAATGGGGGCTTTCCTGTGCACTGTGGGAATGGGAGCATCAGTGGTTCTCACTCCCAAACCATGACCAGCAAAATAACATCTTAAAATACTGCTCCATGCCCACTGGGGAGGGGTGAAATGGAGAAGCAGGTATCAGTTGACCACAGACAGGCCTATCAAACCTGGGGTGTGGTGGGGAGAGGCAAAGCCTGAAACCAGAGAGGCCATGCTCACTAGGATGGGAGGGTGTTGAAGAACATTCTCTAGACATCCAAGTGCAAAGCAAACACCCTACCCACTGTGCAATCTCTTTGGCCCACTGGGATGGGGCTCTTAAGAAGCACAGCTTGGTTTGGAAAGAGCTGTTTGCTGCCAACTAACACATAAAGCTCAGCATGTATCTGGGCAAGAATGAGGAATGCTTAAGCTTCACAATTGGGAGATAAACTTTTTGTCTGGTAAGAACATGGGTTGCTACTTTTACTGAAAAACAATCAATTGGTTTTTTATGTGGCTGGCCCTGGTTTCATCCCTGGTACATTCAAGAGCTCCCAAGACTCACCCACCAGCAGTGACCTCTGAGCACAGACCCAGGAATAAGCCCTGGCAGAGGTGACAACCAGACCAAAAAATATGAGCTATTACTTGGACTTGGATATTTGGAAACTGCAAATAAATAAAGATGCTGGGATTCAAGCCACACCCCCATGCCTTCAGAGAAGTTGGAAACGGCCAGGTTTTCCTGTCTGTTTGGGAATCCTGAGACTCCAGCCCTGCTCTCCCCACACTGGGCCAGCCCAGTTTGCTGTCAGCATTGGTGAGGCTGCAAGGAGCTGGACAGGGCTCCGACTTAAGCTCTGTAGCCTTACTCGGCCCAGATGTCTTGGACCTTAGAACTTTTCTGTTGCCAAGAAACTATATCTCCTGTGGCCAGCCCTTTGGGACATGCTGTCTCAGGATGGAGATGATGCAGCCTGTTCTCTTCAGGGAAGTGACAGCTTCCCCAAGGGAAGACACACATGCTGAGCACATGTAAGGCCCCGTGTTCCATCTCTGCCATTGAAACCTCAGCCCTTTACAACGGGGCACAATCTGGAAGCCTCTCGAACATCATTGGGTGTGACCCTTCTAAAAAATAAACCTAACAGGAAGCATTAGGGGCATCTTGGAGTACATGATCTGCCTTTAAAGCCACTGACCAGAATGTCCAGGTCCTCGGATGCTCAACGGGAGACTCAGCTGGGAAATAGCAGCGGTGTGGGGGGCGCCCTTAGTCGATGTTTGGAAATACCCCTAGGCAGTGAGTGAGAGGACCCTCTTCTTTCTGGAATAGGATTGAGAGCCAACCCCATGCTATGTGGAACCCAGCCTGGCTTTCTCTACTTTCCTTTTTCATTTTTAAAGCTTTTTGGTTTACATTCCACAATGCTCAGGAATTACTGCTGGTCGTGCTCGGGAGACCCTGTGGGATGCCCGGCATTGAACCTGGGTAGGGCTGTGTGCAAAGCTAACGGTCTCCCCACTGTGCCATGGATAGGGCCCGTCCGCTTACCTTTCACAAGCCTCGGCCCAGGCGAAGTCTCCCTTGATTTGGACAAGGCCAAATGACCCACCAGCGAATACTGCTCCGGCCCCTTGTATACTTTCTCCAAGCCCCCGGGGCTCAGGTTGTCTTGCAGCGCCAGCAAGGAGCATTCCGAAAGCACAGGGGAGTTGTTGTCATAGGGGGAGAGGTCTCCACTGGAGGCCTTGGCGGAGTCGGTGGATGAATGCCTTCCTCCCACGGAAAAGGGAACTTCCGACGGCGCGTCCAGCGGCAGCATGTCAGGGCTTCTGGCACAAGGACACAACGGCAAGTATGTAAATACGCGGCCCCTACTGACCCAGATCAAGTGATGGGACTGTCACACAAATGACAGGAGGAGAACGAGAGTACAGACATAGGAGTTGCCACAAAAAATAAAACTTGGAAGCCTTCGAGGCCCCCACTGGGACAAGATGCAAACATTTCCACGGTATGGCCAGCAGAGGGCAGCAGAGCCCAACAGATGGAACCGGAAACGGCACGGGGCAGGGGGGTGAGGATGAAACGAGATGGATCCTCGTTGTTTTCCAATGCGCATCGCTGAAATGCCTGTTGCTTCCATCCCGGTTGTTTCCGTTTTAAAACTAAAGTCTGAGGCTCAATCTGATTAATTCATGAAATAACTCTCCTAGCCCTCACTAGCCCGAAGGAAAGATGAGGCAGATCATTGCAACTTAACAGAAAGGTCATTTGGATTTGGTGGACCAGGTTGCTTCCCCGCCCAAACCCCAAGTGTCCTTCCTGGGCTGCTGACTCAGTTTCCAGCACCAAATGGTGACTGGAACTAACCAGCACTAGAATTTGCCGGGCTTAAATTCCCCTCTAATGATTCCAGGAGGCACTAGGGCTTTAACAAAGCCACAGCACACTACTCCCTGAGCATATCCATTCAGTTTCATTAGTGCAAGAGTTGTCACACAAATAAAAGACAAAAAAACAAAACCAAAAACAGGAAGAACAGAGAAGACGTGACGGGGGCACAGGAAAATGGGAACGTCAGAAACACGAAGAGCCTTAGGAATCTTACCTTGCAACATCTGTCATTTCTACCCTCCTCAAAAGTGGCCCTGACATCTTAAAGGGAAATGATCACAGAATGATTAGACGTTGGGAGCTGCCTCTGTTCCTTTCCTACCTGACAGCTAACTACATTTCCTCACTCGGCTTTAACTTTCTTGTAAGCATTTACAGCTAATCCTTTGTGATCTCAAGAAATGAAACACAGGCCCCACAATTCACCCCTAAATAATAAATACATGGCTGGATGCATGCAAATGGAGGGAGAGTGTGTGGACAATGATAGGCACCTTGCTGGGGTTCGAGGCCAGGATAAAAAAACTTAGAATCTCTGACAAACTTCTCCTGAAATAGATCAAGACATCTCCCCCCCCCTCTCTCTCTCAGTGGGAGTCCATACGTGGCAATGATTAGGGGTTACTTCTGATTCTGTAGTCAGGAACTACTACTTCTGGCAATGCTTGGGGGACCAGACCATACGAAATGCTAGGGATCGAACCCAAGTCATCTGTGTGCAAGGCAAGCGCTCTACATGCTATGCTATCACTCCATTCCTGAGAGGATGTCTTACCCAAGTGGAATAAATAAGTTCTTTGTCTGATGTTTAAAATAGATGATAAATAATCTTAGGGGGAAAGACCAGAAGAAAACTATGAGGATGAATTTCCAGAAACTTTATACCTTGAATGCATAAAGGAAAAAATGAAAGGTGCTCAGTACTTCTGGGAAATGGGGTTGGGGTGGGTAGTGGTGGATACTTTTACCTTCATATTTAATGAAAATGGGAGATAGATCCTGACTACGGGGGAAGAAATATGAAATAAAACAAATGGGTGGGCAGAGTTGGCTGTTGTCATGAGAAAACTTGACTACGAAAATGAGCAAAAGGAAATGCTTAGAAGTGACAGCAATATAAAGAACTGAGCTTAGAATCAGGCCACTAGTGCTGAGGCTGGCTAGCTGCCTTGTTACCAAACAGATTTCCATAGTTTTCCAGGCTTAGCTGACATTTTGCCAGTCATTAGCGAAGATGCCTTATTGTCTACAGCAAAAATCAGTCATAGAATTATAGCGATAATAGTGCGTGCAGCCTTCAGGAATGTTTTAAGGTGCAAAGTTAAGTCATTAGCTAAAACTATCAGGACATAAAAGATTTGACTCAACCCCTAACCCCCAAACTGGGAAGAAAGTTCCGGAAAGGTGTTATTTTAGCTCACGGAGACCCCAACGATTCTGTCTCTTATCTTGCTCAGCTTACAGAACCTATAGGAGAGACTACATTCAACAAAATACAGTTAAGTTGCAGATTCAGCCAAAAATGAGGCGATAGAGAGACTCTAGGGAAGAAATGTCCTGTGTCAGTACTAACAGCACTTACAAGTTACTTGCTTTGACCTGACAGAATCAAAAGTATCTTTCTCAACAGTGACTGCTAAAAGCTTCTGGGGTGTCCCCACACCGGATTGTGTATTGACACTTCTGGAATGACTTTACGTGCTTCACACCTCAACTCTGTTTTCTCTTAGCACCCTTACACAGCTTCCCTTTCCCCAGAGTCACAAATGACTTGGTATGGTATTTTCCCGCTTTATATATCATTCCACAAAATACTTCAATCAATGCCTATGAAACTAACATATGATGACTTCACACTCACATTTCATCATTGGGGGTTATTGAAAGAAGCTTCATGAGAGCATTTGCTTTCCATGAAGCCAAAGACCAAGAGAGAACTAAGGTTGACACCACGCTATTTCCCCCTCTATTTCTCCATCTCTGCATGGTTCTGGTCAAGTCGAAGAGAGGGAACGATCATTGATTGTCCCTTTCCTCTGTTCTATCACTTGATAGTATCCAATATTTTACAAATTCATAGCAAAATGCCATCATGAATGAATTTGCTTTTTTTGGGGGGGGCACACCAAGTGGTACTCAGGGGCAAGTGCTTAGGGGGATTACTGCTGGCAGTAATCCAGAGGGACCAAATTAGGGTCAGCCACATGCGAGGTAAGCACCTCAAATCCTGTCTCTCAAATATGTTTCTCCAGATGCTACTAATGACTCCACGTTTGAACCCTCTGATGACTAAACAGGGCAAACTTGAATTCTCCCCCTCACACAGGAATTTTAGGAGCCTAAACTTGGGAATCTTCCCTTGCTTGGCCATTAAGTCAACTGGAAGCATAGGCTTTGCATAGATCTGAAAAACAAAACAAGTAACCACCAATCTCTTCTGCGTGGTGAGTCAACTGTGTCAAGAGAAATGGAAGTTCAGCTCTCACGGCTATCGAATAGCATTTATTTCTAGCAATTATCCACGATGTGGTTTCTTTGATGAGAATGTGCTTATGATCTTCTGAAGTCTGAGTGATGGATGGGAAATATCATGTATGGATGGGGTGCTAACTGACATGGGTCCATCCAGGAGACCTGAACACCCCAGAGCCATCCACAGCATGCATGGCCAGTCTTGGCTAACCAACTACGCATGAGATGGACATGGAGAGTGAATCGCAAGCTCACCCTTGGCTGGCGTGTCCAGATCAGGGAGTTACCGCGCTGCAGGCCTGTGCTGCAGCCGGGGGAGGCACAGAACTTGTTCTGTGGATAAATGGAAAACTCTGGTTCAAGTACCAGATGTGCCCAGCTCAGCCTCTGCTGAGCTATTCCTCTGAGAAATGTTCTTGAAGATTTCGAACTGGGTTGCGTCCTTGGTTTAGGGATTCAACTAATAAATCCCAGGTGCTTAAAAATAGAAGCACAGAACCATCTTAGAAGCCATGAATTGCACTGGAACAAGCAGCCCTGGATTTCAGGAGGATTTTCACATTCACCTAGCCCAATTGCAAAAGCATCTCCACAAGGTCGCTGAGGGACAAATGGCAAAGGGAAGCTGGCATGAATCCAAACTCACCCACAGGACAGGGAATCAGTCCTTGGTATATGAGAGCTTGTTCAGAGCTTTGGGGGAATTTTTCTGCTTAGTTTTAACCCTGAGGTATGGTCTGAACATGTGGAGGCATTTGCAACAGGTGATGCAAAACCAGTATTGACTTCATTTTGTTCATCGTGAGCCATACATTGGAAACATCTCCAGATTCACAGTAATCTCCAGATTACTCTGATAAAGGTGTAAAGATATTGGAAGAGCTGTTGTGATCTCTTGGCCCTGTCTCGAATCACATTTCCAGAGCACACATGGTCATTTTTTCTTGGGAATTTCTCATTATAGAATACTCTAGTCTACCTATATAGCACTACTCATTTGGCTGAATGATATGTGTATATGCATGTTTTCATTTCTGAGTCACACCTAGTGGTACTCACGGCTTACTGCTAGCTCTGTACTCAGAAATCACTCCTGGCAAGGCTGAAAGGGGCATACGTGGTGCCGGAGATCGACACCAGGTAGATATGTGCAAGCAGCCTCCCATAGGGGTCCTGTCTCCCCAGCCCTTATATGTGTGTTTAGTGCTTCATCATTTCCCATCTCCTAGAGAAACTTAGGCCAGCAGCCCCCAACTGTCACTAGGACTCACAGCTAATATGTGAAAATGTATACTGTGAAAGTCCAGTTTCTTGTCTCTTAACATTTCCTGAAAACGTTTTGGATTTTACAAGTTTCAGCAAAAGGAAAGTACAAGCTAGATTCATTCTTCATGGGTCTATGGAAAAAGACATTTTTAATGATAGTATTGGAAAGGTAAAATAATTGAACTGTGTGATAAGCAATGTATTACTTTAATTGATGCACTTCAATGACGATTTCCAGTTCAATGCTATTCAATAATGCAAAGGGATATCTCACTCAGGAAAAATAATCAATTACCTTCCAACTTCAAAACTGTACTCCTTTGAGATAACAATGGATTTTCATTTATGGTTCTGATTGCTTTGTGTGTGTGTGCGCGTGCACAAGCACGCACACATAGGTTAAATTTAGTACAGCTTTGTAAAGGCCACTAAAAATTGCAGACAATAAAAATCAAAGAGATACTTAAGGGATAGTTTATACATATTGGCCTTCTTCCAATGCATTCTTCATTCAAATAAATGCAATTCAATTTGTTTTGCTGTTTTCTGTTTTTCCTTGTAGTGCTGCTTTCCTACTGCATCACGTTCCTATCTGAAATGTGTTATATGGATCAAGTTTGATATAAAGGAGACACTTTACCGAGAATTCCCTTGTTTCCTTGGGGAATGTATAAGGGTTATTAGACAAGGTGCCAATATCATAACTACACTTTTTCTCAAATCTTGACTTAAAAACAGCAAAAACCGTTATTAGAATGAGTTAGCATGTTACTTGCCCGAACCCTAAATGTATGGGACTTTTTTACATGAATCACACAAAATCCGAGGGCTTTGGGACATCTCAGGTAAAAAGAAAAACACTTGCTTTTATAATTATGGTAAGTAATATTTAAAAGTTATTTATTTTTGTTTGGGGGCCACACCTGGTACTGGTCAGGGCTTACTCCTGGCTCTTCACTCAATCATCACTCCTGGCAGTGATAGCGGCCATACAGGATGCTAGCGACTGAATTCATTTTGGCCACATACAAAGCAATGAAGGGCCTTACCTGCTATCATATCCCTCTAGCCCAAATAGTTATTTTCCCCCAGAATATCCAGGGGTCTCAAACTCGTGGCCCGCGGGCTGCAAACGGCCCTCCGTACAACATTTTGTGGCCCTGCCCTAGAGGAATCTTTTTTTGTTATGTTTTGTTTTGTTTTAGTTGTTTGGATCACACCCCCCAATGTTCAAGGCTTACTACTGACTTTGCACTCAAGGATCACCCCGACTTTGCCTCCTGCGGCCCCCAGGTAAATTGAGTTTGAGACCCCTGATTTAGACAATAGAAACAGTTTGAAAAGGTGAAAAACAGGCCTACTAGAACGTATGTACTAACATGCTATTGATCTTAAATGTTTTATCTATGCCAAGAGAAATTTTTAAGAACCTAGGCTCCATGCATACAAATCAAGTGTTCTGTTTCTGAACCACATACATAACCCTGTCCAGGTAATTGTATTAGTAATTTTGGGGGTTATTTGGGGACATATCTAGCAGTGTTTATGGGTTACTCCTGGCTCTGTACTCAGGGGTTACCACTGCAAGGCTTGAGGGAACACAGGTATGCTGGGGATAGAACCTGAGTTGGCCACGTGCAAGGCAAACACCCTACCCATTGTGTTATCGCTACAGCCCCCCTGTATTAGTATTTTATTTTATTTTATTTTATTCTTTTCTTTTTCACTTTTGTACATACCAAGTGATGCGCAGGAATTACATGTGGAATGCAATGTGGTTCTCAGGGGAGTATACCTTCCTGGGGATAGCTCTATGTTTCTTGCATGCCAAGCATGCATTTTACCCACTCAGCTATCGCTCTGGATCCATCATGGATTATCTCAACACAAAACTATTTGGAATTTTCATTTGGCCCAGAGAAATCAGGAAACATAGCTATTCTTTTGGTTAGAATGGGGATAAGCAAAGAAATCCACTTTCAAATCCACTTGCAATGAAGGCAGGGAGAGAATCCAACCATCACAGCTTAGTAAGGCACATTAGGTTCTTTGTAAATTTGCAATACTTATTCCCCATAGATATATGAATTTTTAAAATAGTACCTTCTAAAAATGCTGTAATTCTGTCATGCCTGTCACAAATGCCAGTGTTCCTTATGCCCCCTTCTCTTTGACTTCCCATCAAATCTCCTCCACCTCTCTACAGCCGCAAACCAACACAGGGATGATGTGTTTTCCATATCTCTGAAGCAAAGAGACTACAGTTCTAACGCATACACCAGACTAGCAGCTTACAGACTGGAAGAACATTATAAATCACTTTTAATCTCCTTTTGGCATTCCGCTTTGGTTGGAGCCAAAACAATGTACGCAGGGAGAACAAAAAAAAGAATGAATCCTCCTATTTTGTTGTTGCACAAAGAAGGGAAAAAAACTCAAATCAAAATGAAATGTGAAATTCAGAAATATCACTAACTGAACTTTCAAAACAGAAATGAGAATTCATGTGCTCCTGTCCTGACTTTTAGGTTTCTTTGAAAAATGATTTTCCCCCTCCAACTAAAATCTCTCCTGGTATCCACTTGGGCCCCAAGAACCAACAGCTATACTTTAGGGTATAAGTTGGTGGCCAAGGGCAGAAGCTTCGGGATCTCAAGCAAAAAAATGAGGGAGAAGGTGCCAGCTGCTCCTAAGAAGCTGATTCTAGAAGCATCTGGTGCTTCCCACACTAATGACTTCCTGTAAATCCTTTATATCTTCTCCTTTCTGAACCCAACTCGGCCTATGAGCTAAGTGTTGACAATCGCAAGTCTTGCAAACCTGAATCTGTCTCTTCTTATGGCAGGGTGGCTTGCCCATGCCATCATTAGCTACAAATATGCTTCCAATCCTTTCTAAAAGCTTCCTGGCCCAGTGAGCAGGCCTCAGGCCCCATCACGTACTGAGCTCAAGGGCCATGCAGCCTTAGGGTCATGTGAAAAACTTGAAAAACCCCAGTGTCCAGACTGTGACCAAGCACAAATGAGTGTTGACACACTATGGATGCTGTCCCAGACTTTAACCAATAAATACCCTGGATGCCTTCCATTGGCCTAGTACAAATGATTGCCTTGCACTTTAGAACATGCCACCTTTTTTTCTAACCTTTGTGGACTTCCTTTCTTAAGGCTCTTGAAAGTCAGCACAGGTCTTGATATTTTCCTTTTTTACCCTACTCAAGCTGTGGGTCAGGAAGCAGTAACATTTGCGTCACATTTGAGCAAGTTAGAAATGCATTTCCCTCTAAACCTCAGGATTCAGGATTCAGAGAGGGGATTTAGCAAGCTCGTTTGGTGGTCTGTGTGTACCAGCAAGCCAGAGAAGCACATGTTTAATGCACGAAGAGGCGAGAGCTTGACTAAAAAGCCTGCTTTGGGAAAAGATTCAATTTAATTTGATGCCTCAGACCAGGCATTTCTACCTTGAGCTACTTATTAACCTTTCTATGCTGCCCCTTGGCTTGGAGAAGCAAAAAACCAACACTCCCACCTCCTTCCCAAGGAAGTTTTCTCCAAGTGTTTCCTGTGGATAGCTCCCTTCCCTTCCCTTATAAGCCTGGCACTTGTTTGAGGACTTGCTCTAAACCCAGCTTGCCTAGACTTGAGAAATCAAATTCTCCCTGGGGCCAGGGAACAGAAAAAATAGGACCACTAAACAGGCACCATGAACTTATTAACATGCATGCTTCCTCCTTTTCCTAAGACTAGAGAAGAAAGGTCTATGCTGCAAACAGCTGGCTTGAAAACCACTCCCCCAAATAATGTCTATCAAGCCTGTTTTAAAGGATAATATTTTTATATATAATTTTATAATGCTCTATAGAAGCTGAAATGCAGCCAGTCCAAAATCAGTGGTTTCAGGGGTGGGTTTTTTTTCTGCTTCCCACAAAGTGCCAATAAAACCCTTGTGATTGCAGCTTAGTGGGGGACTTTGCCAATCAAAATGCCACTGCATCTTGCAAGGAGAGAGAAAATAAGTATTTAAAAATGTAAAGTGCAAACGCATGAATCGACCAAAGTGCTTAATACAACATATTCTATTTAACTTTTACTTTCCTTTCAATTACATGGGAATTGAATTAAAGACTGTGTTGAATCTGGCAGAGAAGGAAAATATTTTTGCCACCAAATTACTTAAGAAAAAGCTGAAGATCAAACAAAATCAACATTCTATTTAAAACAATCACAGTAGATGTAGAATCCACTGTGAAGAAAAGAAATTGATTGATTGATTGATTGGTTGGTTGGTTTGGGGCATACACCCAATTAATTTCAGCATGGACTTCTGGCTCTGTGCTTAGGGATCACTCCTGCTGGGCTGAGGGGATCATCTAGTTCTGACAATCAAATTCAGGTTGGCCACATGCAATGCAAGTGCTCTACCCACTGGAAAATCGTGGCAGCCTTGTATCTTGTTAGTTTAAATTAGAATTTAAACCTTTGCAATAGTAAGTAATCTAAAAACAAATCAGATGAGTGCCAGGCTATGGCACTTGAACTCACTAGTACTGTCTGAATATAATTTGAATATATTTGGATTCCTTGAATCAGAATTGGCCTTTGCAGAGATAGAGGTTAAAACATGCAATTTGAAAGGATTATTTAATCAGGACCCCTTCTTACTCTACAGGAAATGGAGCTGAATTTAGTTTTGTTCTGAACAAAATGACCAGGCAGAGAAGTTGAGCTCAACATCAAGAACTCCTTTTCAACAAATTTCTCTAAATAATACATAGTGTGAACGTATGATACTGTGTCAAATGAAAATAGGTATATTCTATTTGAATGCTATATAAGGGAATAGTGGAACATGTATCCTTGGATCGAAGATCCTCCTGAATAAGTCTTGTCATAGACAATAAGGCTTGTTTCAGCTTCAGAGACAGTAAAATGTGGGAGAGAATGGAGTGAGGCATGACAATTCCAGTAGAGTAAAGGCACAATACAAACATTACTTTTACATGAAGGTAATAAAAACTTCCTATCCTGATTTTAAGATTGAGTATCAGGATAGACAAGCTTACTCCAGAACGGTATTATCCATTTAAATGTTTCAGAATCCCAATAAACTCTCCACTTCTGGGGCAGAGTTGAGATTACACAGACAAATCTAACCGATTCAAAATTTCAGTGCTACTCCTTTTGGAGGCAAAAAGGTCAAAATTCACTGTATATTTGTCATTATGCACATGGTGATGTGAAGAACAGCAAGTATATCTAGCAAATGTGTGCTAGGAATCAAGAGTAGAGGAGACAAGAGGAAGCATGCCTCTTGTTTCAAACAGGCCCCTTCTTAGGCCTCTGCTTAGGCCTGACTTGGGCTATTTGATGATGTGACACTCTTGCTGGTAAAGTGACACACACAGCATGTCACTGTGTGCAAGTATGCAAATATACAAGTCAGACCTTCCAGACACCTCCAGTAAATCCCCGATGTGCATCTTACTAATTGCTTGACTTGGTAAATCACTCTCCCCACCATTAAATATATTCAAAACAATCTTGAGAGACTAAAGAAAGCAAAAACTTGAGACAGAAAATTCCTGTAAGCTAACAAATAGGTTGATCAGATGGGCATATTGTCTAAAGAGGTAGATTGATCAGGTTTTCCAGAAAGCTGCTCAAATTCCACTAAAAATATCTCTATGAGTGAGGCCTTTGTTCATGCTTTAGAATGGGAATTAGTGGCCTCTCAATGTGGCCTTCTAAGACGTGAACAGTGGAATACTCACGACAATTGGGAAGCCTTTCTGCGGAGTAAGTAGTCCACCACATCAGGATCGGTTTCCAGCAGACTCATCAGCACATCGTTCTGGAGTTCTGGAGAAACCTGAAGAAATGTGGAGGTATGAATGAAACCATCGCAGAAAATGACAAACTCTGGGTAATGGAAACTTTCCCAAAGCACCCAACATAGCCTTCAACCTAAGCAGTGATTTCTTGGGTCAAACCAAACCTATGCCAATCCATACAATCAGCTCAATTCTCAGAACAAACAGGATTAACAGCTAATCATAATCAGTTCTAAATGTCAACTGTCTGATGACAAGCAACACTTCCTCATAACTTGCTCAGAGTAGATCTTGTTATTTTTTTGACTTTAGCAAAGTGAAATATCATGGGTAAGAGGAATGGAATCCATATTTTACTGTCCAAGTGGAGACAATTTCTAGAGTCTGTATTTATAATTCGGTTAGGACAACAGGCATAGATTAGGACTTTGTTGGGCAATTCTGGAATGTTGGCTCAGTTAAGATAATAGACTTATCTGTTGAGAAATCAAAAACAGTACATGAAAGATAGTAAATGCTCAAAAATGCCAACTTCTACATTTTCACTATTACTATATCACTCAGGGGATGACTTTACTCCTTTAGTGCATCCTGGTCCCATCAACAATTTGAAGTGTCTCATTTCATAACTACCAAACTGTTCATTAGAATTCTATAGACAAGCATTATGGATTTCTCTGAGCCTAATCCACAGTGAAAAATATCCTTGTGATGTGAAATCTCAGGGTAAGAGCTCTAATACAGCAGGAATGATGCTTGCTTTGCACACAGTCAACCCAATTGGCACCACAATTGATCCCATTAGCCTGTCCAGGAGTGACCCTTGAACAAAGAACCAAGAGTTATCCCAGAGCACTACTGGGTGTGGCCCCCAAATTTGAAATTACTTGTGTGGAAATTCTCTGTGAGAAAAGATTGAGGTATTCTCTCTCTACTGTTTTCCTATGCTGTGGATGCTGGAAGTTCAATCAAAGCAAACGCCAACTCTTGAGAAAGAAATACTTTTTCAGTCAGATCATCTCACATGTGGGCTTGGAGACAAGATTCTGAAAAACTGTGGGGACAAATCTCCTGAGAGTAAGTGGTTAGCTGAAGAATTTTCCTCCTGCCTCTTCTAGAACTCAGTTTTTCTTGAATATTGAGAAGCTGGGGATAATTTTATTAATAAAAACATGGATGAGAAAGTAAGAAAATGCTTTCCTTCTCTCATAAATCTGTTCCTCCTACTTTTTATCCCCAAATCTTCATTAATGAGTTTGCCAAATGCTCGTCCACAAACTCAAAGTCTGGGTTGCATTCAAAGCTTCTCTATGTCCTTTCCACTCTGTGTCCAGAGCCAGAGCCACTTGTTGCCTGTTACTTCTTTCCTCTCTCTTGCATTTCAACTGCAAAGATCCAAGTTTGAGCTCTCATTCTGCCTTTGTAGTGTTCATCTGTTGGCTTTTACCAGACTCCCATTACTCTTCTTATAACAGTTATGAGAAAACCAACTGCTGCCTAATATTGAGCTCAAGGGTAAAGTCTAATGGGGTCGAAGCCAATGATCATCTCATTCCCAGGTCAACATAGCTGTTGAAGCAATGGGCATGGGAGGCCATGGCAATGGCCATTAGAGGCAATCACAAAGATTTCCTGAGACTTCTGAAAGGGAGGACCGAGGACCTATAGCCAGAAGGAGCCTGAGAATTTTGATGATAATTAAACAAACAATACCCCCAAAAAGATAAAGAAAAGGAGAGGTCTCATTTATGTCCTGGGAAAAATTGTATTTAAACCATATTTACTTTTGGATTGTTGACCAAGTGGGACCCCAAATTCTTTAAACTGCTTTGAGTTTTCTGCTGAAAAGAGACACATTTTTATTCTTTTGTTTTGGGGCTACCTGGCAGCACTCAGGGGTTACTCCTGGTTCTTCACTCAGAAATCTCTCCTGGTAGGCTCAGGGAAACATATGGACTGCTGAGGAAAAATACAAGTTGTCTGTATGCTATTGATCCAATCCCAAGAAATCCATTCTTGATGGCCCTTGCTATAATGACTTCTTAACTTATGTCCTATTCTTCAACATGGTCATTAAATACCTCCTCTGCATAGCTGCATGGCTGTCAGAATATGCTGATCAAGACATATGCTTATTCAAAAATCATTCTGTTTCCATAGTTGAAGCCTTGGTCTTGCTCAATCACCTCAATTTGTATTTTCTATGTGTTTCCCAGCAATGACCTTTATACACCCTCTACTTCTCTCAGGCTGGCCTTTCTCCTTCATTCTTTTAATTCACTATATTAACTGGTAAATGGCTACTGAATACAATGCACTGGATACTGAGGAGTAGCTACAAACCAAATGAACAGGAATCCTCATCTTCTTAATGCCACCAATAAATATGGGGAGTCTCATATTAATCAAATAACCAGAAAATATATAGCAGAGATCGCATGAAGGAAAAGAGCATAGAAAAGTGGTAGCGAATTCTGAGGTAGGATGATCAGACCACAGAGAAACTGATAATGCTACTGAGAACCAAAGTTAGTGATCTCAAGGCAGGAAGTTGAACTGATGGAAATATTTGGATCCTGCGTATAGCAAATACAGAAATGCAATTATTAGCTAATTTTATGGAAGGAAAGGAGTGCTATTAATTGGTGTTGAGAATCCTGGAAGGAGATTGGGGTATAGATTAGTAGGAAGCCTTGATTTGATAGAATGAGAGATCCATCTAAAATGAAGATGAGGTCCAGTTAGCACTTTGAAATAATGACCTAGAGTTCAAGGGGATAGATGGGCTGGGGATAGAAATCTTGGGAAAACATGGATGCTATTTAAAGTAATGCAATGGCTTGAGAATGAGACTAGAAGGAGAAGGGTCAGGACTATTAGGTTAAGGCTGAAAGATTCTAGTCTTATGCTTTATTAAATAATTAAGCAAATGATCCATAGACCCGAGTTTGTTGAAAAGGGACATAGGAAAGTAATGATGACGCATATGGTGTTTGAATTGTATATATGGGGAACAATCATTAGCAGATATCACCAATTAAATGATTCATTCATTATTAAATCATTGATTTGATGATTAGTTAAAGAAGTTCAATACATTGTAAATCAAAAAACTCAATCAGTAATTCCTAAATAAAAGAAACTTTCATAAACAAATTAGGTATTTTCATCCTAGTTCAATTTAAATTTTTCTTTGCTCAGATATGTAACATTTTTTTTGCTCTAGGCACCAATCCATTCCCACTGAAGCATATAAACAACTGGAGATCATGCTCTTTGGAGTGGGCTGAGCATGACAATAATGAAGCTTTTGAGAATATATGCTGTATTTAATGAGAAATTATTAACACGAATACATTATTTGAATGGTTTACAGGAAGTATCTTTATTGTAAAAATATATTTCCTTAAAATTTTGTTAACTATTTTGCAATTCAGAATGTTTACACATTCAACTGGACTTTATTCCCAACCAATTATAATGACTGACACTTCTTTTATGTAGCATACATGACTCTTGGTAACAAGTGTAAATAGAAAGGGTCAGTGCCATAAATCTATCTATAGTTTCTTTAAAAGATCCATGATACCATTTTGGCTTGGAAAAAATATTTACAAATAAGTTAAAAAAATCCAGTTAAAGAATGTGAACCCATCTATTGCAGGAAGGGCTGATAATATTTTTTCTCTGAGGCACGTCAGATTGACTACAGTGTGCAAATTACATTCATTTACTTATCTAATTATGTCGTATGTTGCTACAAAATGACATAAATACTTTTAGAAATTCACATGTAAAATAAGGTTTGATTGTTTTTGTTTTGTTTTGTTTTGTTTGGGGACCACACCAAACTTCCTCCTGGCTCCATGTTCACGAACACTCCTGGCATTGCTGGGGGATCATATGGAGTACTGGAGATTGTATCCAGATTGACATTGTGCAGGGCAAGTTATTTACCCACTATATATTTTGCCCCTATTTTTTAACTAAAGGAATGACTCACAAAATTGGGACCAGTGACAAAATGAGGGCAGAGAATTTGAGATGATGTCGAATTATGTTTGTTATTGCAACACAGCATCCATCACACCTTCCTCAATGATGCCTCCAATACTTGTCCATTTTTCACATTTCAATTCTTATTATTCAGTAATAATCTCAAACTGCAGGACAACCTCACCAAGATGAGCATTTATTTCCTATTATCTTAGAGAATTAATAGGGAGACAAAAATTGACAAAAGTCAACCAGAAGTTTAGAGTAATGAAGAGAGAACTCCCTAGACAGATGTTTACATGCACTTTTTTTTCAGGAACTAGGAAGCTGCTGAATACTTTCTGATTAAGAATAGAGAGACCCTGAATCCCAGCCTGAGTCCTATTTCTAGTCATTAATATGAACTGGGATGCATCAGTCATCTTCGGAATTATATTCCTGCATCTGAAGTTTTAGGCAATTCCATGTGCCTTTAACACAGTGCTAAGGAAATCAGAAAGGCAACAGATATGAAAATATTTAATTTACTATGAAGAGACTTGCAACAAAATATTTTTGTTAGAAACAGACAAACTACTAAACCAAACAAGCAAAAGAGAAGAGACAAAGTAGATAATATGAAGCTGGAGATAGCACACACTCTATATAAACACACACACATATATTTTTCACAAGAAAGACCCTTTTTGGCAATACAGTGGTAGGTTGGAGATGGTGGGTTCATGACCCCAAAGTAGCCATGATCTCTGCACAGCAAGAAGTAAAGTTTTGTATAAGAAACAGACAAGAAACAAAGATGAAGTGTAGACTAGTAGGTACTCAGACTAAACAATCAAATGGCCCAATGGGAAGGTCTCTTGGGAAAACTTTAACTTATCTGCAAACCTAAATAAAATAAGTGTCAAGCTTTTGCATAGGGCAAAATGAGAAGAACTATCCTAGTTTAAGACATTTGAAGCAAATTCCTGTCTAATATTGAACTTTGATGACCCATATTTGTTCTGAGTTCTATTTTCTACCTGGCAACCATTAATCTCTATCCTCTTATCCTGCATGCCCCCAAAGAACCATCAGTCTCTTCTCTTACTTAACCTTTCTGGTGGACATCACGCTATGGGTTTGACCACTCCCTGGATCTCTACTCTCAAGCTAACAGTCCACCCAGGAAGAGTACAGGCTGTGAAGGCGAGTTTATTTTGCAGCTAGGTTAAGATCATATACTCCATAATTGGCCAAGGGGTCCCAAAAGAATCTTTTAAAGCTTCAGAAGCTTCTGGAAAAAGTATTCTTCCATATTGAAAAGAGACACATCACTCAGTCATCTAGTGCAGTGATTTCTGGAAGAGATGCTGCCTAACAAAATTCAGATGTGGCAACATCTGAATATCTGAATAGCTGAAGTACGCAATCATAATGCAAAAGTGCACTTCTAAAATGAGGCCCCTCTATGCTGCTTCCTTTTTTTAATTTTTGATGTTTGGGTCATACCCAGTAGTACTCAGAGGCCACTCCTGGATCTGCTCAGAAATAGCTCCTGGCAGGCATGGGGGACCATATGGGATGTCGAGAATCAAACCGGGGTCTGTACTGGATTGGCCGCATGCAAGGCAAATGTCTACCGCTGTGCTATTACTCCAGCCCCTGCTGCTTCCTTTATAAAGTTTTTATTAGTTCTGCATTTTGAGGATGTACCCCAAGGCCTTAGCCATACAATGCATGTACTCTACCATGGAGCCAAATCCCTGGGCCCTGCTAGACTTGAAGATATATGATAAATACTGGTATTTGCTCCATTTGCAGTGGTGGATGAAACCATGAAACTTGCATTCCATGATGTTTTATCCATTTACTCTGGAACATCTTCAATAACACAAGCTGGGGTGGTGCGTTCGACCTATTCAGGAATAGGTTCAGGAATTCTGTTAAAATGACTACAAATAACACCCCTAAAATAATAACCCCAAGATTATTGCCTCTTGTGGTGAACACTTTATGGTGTTCTGTCTGAATACTTATTTCTACTACTACATACTATTCATGTTATGTTCTAGAAAAGTATTTTTTATAGATCTGGAAAATTCATTTCTAGAGTTGGGAAATAAATGTCCTGTCCCAACTGGGAATCATTAGACTTTTTCTAACAACTTTTCAAACTATGTTCCCATCAATAAAAGACAGCTAAAAATGAAAAGTATGACTCAACAATCAAGCAAAGTTTTCCTTCTTTCTTTGAGATTTTGCAGATAGTAAACTGGAAACTAAGGAGCAAGATGAGGAAAAACAACCCCCTTTGAAAAACAATCAATTTTATGTGCTTAAATGAAGAAGCAAAAGGCAGCCCAAAGGTTTCTTCACTTATAATTTATTGTTTTACAGCAAAATCTCTGTGAGCTGTAGTCAACTATTTAGTAACTTTAGATATTTTCTAAGGGGACCATTTATGGTTGTGTTTATCTGGAAACTCCACTCCTTAGATTTTCATGTATTCCTTCAAAGCATAATGCTATTTAAAAAATCGTAAGAACTTTGGATTCTCCTGCTCCAGAAGAAAAAAATGTAAACACTGCACATATGAAGGAATAAAACTGTCACAATTAAAATCCACCCTATCAAATTAAAAATGAAACCTTGAATGATTGCCCTAAGTTATAACTGCTATGATGCCATTTATTGCATAAACCACCAAAAGAGAAAAATGGTCCAAGTATTCTCCATTTATAAAGTCACCAAAAAAGACCATTAAGCGCATCTCGAAGAGCAATTGGCAGGACCCACCCTACTGTACTTGGTCCTACCATTACTGAGTGTTCCACACCACTTTGCTTGGGACCAAGAAGGATGCTTTGGCATATGAAATGCTAACACTCCTCAGCAAAAGTAAATAACGTTGGAAGTCATGATGACATTTTTTGAGTTATAAACATGGTGCAAGAAATCACTTTGGCTGTTTATGACAGCAAAAAAAAAAGCTCAAACATGGGCATATCCAGCCTCAAAATCTTTTGTGTGGTTCTGCTGTGGTGGGTCGTTTCCCATTATGTAAGGGTGCATTTGGAAGGTCAGAATGCATTCAGTTCAACAAATGGTTGTTCAGTCTCTAATACATGTGAGGCAGAGTTCTTCTGGGGCATACAATAAGCAAATGCAGCTAAAAGCCCAAGGCTCAGGCATGGAGCTGTGAGAGGCTGGCTGAAGTCTGGACACTGCAGAAAAAGGAAAAGTCTCTGCTCTGTAGCAATAGGTCAAGGGACTCGGAAATAGCTGGACAGAAGAGACTCTGGTCCTGCCTAGCTTTGTGTTCCCACAGTGCTTGTGTTCAACTGTTGCTCAAAAGGATACAGGACACAAACTCTGCAGGAAAACACATGGATTCTAGCAACCATCTGCTGACCTGAGCACCCCCCTCAAATGGGGTTTGTACCTAAGATGTTGCATTAAAGCACCTCATCTTTTATGATGGTATTCATCATTAAGTATATATACTGCATCAGTGGGGCACATGAGTGAGGCTTAGGGTTCCTAAAATGGTACTGAAGTGGTGAAAGCCAATATTGGATGGAAATGACTAGCCCGACCCTGGCTCATAAGTAGTGGTGATTTAATAGCAGTGTTATATGAGCAAGAAAATGAACTTGCATATAATCTCGGTATATTAGTAAAAGGTGGTTTTGTTTTCTAATGATGGGACTTGACAAACCAGAGGCTGTTGTGTGTGTGTGTGTGTGTGTATGTGTGTGTTTGTGTGCCTCAGCCAATGTTGCTCAAGGTTTGCTCAGGGTAATACAGATTTACACAGGTTTACAAAGGTTTTCACAGGCTCTGTGCTCAGGGATCACTTCTGGCAGGGCACTGGGGCTATATGTGGTGCCAGGGATCCTCCCTAGGTCATTACATGAAAAGCAAGCACTCTACTCACTGTTTTATTGTTCAGGACCCAGCCAAAGAGGTTTTAAGAAAATGCAATTGGTTTCAGGAATGAAAACACAAAGCAAAGCTTGGCTTCTGCGCCTGGAATCCTCACCATGGCCTCTGACCCTTGCTACAAGTCGTTCTCATCGTTCTCATTAGAAATTTTCCACATGTGCATGTGCTCCCCAGCTCAAGCGGACCAGTTAGTGGGGTGGGAATGTTCTGGTGTTCCCATATCTCAGCTGCACTGGGACTTTGCATTAGCCTGAATTGGTGGTGCCTTCCGTTCTTTCCCTTGTTCAGGAGAGAAGCTGGAGTAGGAGTCATATACTAGCAGCCCTGCAACCCCGCTCATGGTTTACCTAACTTTGCTCAGGAGCTTATATTCCATTTTTTAATTGAAACCATTGTGATTTAAAAAGTTCTTAATAGTTGGTTTCCAGACATAGATTTTACTACTTCTAAAAGCAACATTGATTTCCAACAACTTTCCAAACGTTTTACATGTTAATGATTTCATTGATTCCCTCTGTTTATATATACACCTGTGGTTATTTCGAGAAAATGCATGGCTCTTCTAATGACATATGCATTTAAGTGCTACTGTTCACATAGAGTATCATGTTTCTGGTTCCTGGATTTTCAATGGTTGTTGATAACAAAAATGGGCAAAAATGCATTTTCCCCTTGTGATATACTGTTACAGGATTTAGTCGACAATTATTGAGCACTTACTTTCTACTATGTACTTTGGAGATGCTGCAGGTATTGGAGAGAAGAATGAACAAAAATCCTGTCTGTCTTTAAAAAGTTTGCATGGCATGACTTTTTTTGTTTTTGGGTCACACTCTCTGGCACTCAGGGGTTACTTCTGGCTCTGCACTCAGAAATCACTCCTGAGATCTTCACTTCCATGAACTCCTTGGTTCCTAGCTCTATTTGTTTGAAGATTTCAGGCAAAAGAAAATCTGTTCTGCATTTTATGTTAAATTAAAATAAAGAAAACTGGCATTGAGTATAGCATAAATAAAATATAGGCAAAGTACCTAAAGCTGTGTCACTATCTTTAAAATTAAGAAATATCAATTCCATATCAACTTGGTGTTCCAACCACAGCAGGAATGTAGGTACATTAGTTTAGGCCTTTACATGATTATTTATAGTATTATGGGAGCAATTATAAGATTAACTGAAGATAAACAATTATTATATCTGTCAATATGTATTAATTGCTGGATAACACATAAATTTCATCTCTGCCTCAGCCTATCTCTTTGAGATCAAACACTCATCTATACACACATTTTGGACAACATTAATAATGGTTGTCTATGCATTAATTATAAGCATTTATGAACTCAATTTTTACTCATGCTATTTTACCTCAGGATTTTAATGTCAGGATGTTCAAAATTCTGTTAACATTTATGTTCTACAGACCCTTTACCTATTTAAAGCATCTTAAAGCTCTAAGATCAGAATTCAAAAGACCCATAAATAAGGTTGTCATATAAAAACAAAAAAACTGTATGATTTGTAAGAATAATATGTGAACCCCTTGATACAGAAGTTTTATCAGCTGTAAAATGGAGCCTCCCTATTAAATGATCATGAATGTCTTAGTCCTAAAAAAGAAAAAAGAAATCGCTACTGGCAGGCATGGGAGACCATATGGGATGCCGGGATTCGAACCACCATCTGTCCTGGATCAGCTGTGCTATCCCTCTGGCCCACAGCATGGCATGACATTTAAGAAACATTACAGATAAACTCATTATGTAGTGATAAAAAATTAGTTCTATGGGATAAATAGAAAAGATGTAGGGCTGGAGGGATACACAGTGGGTAAGGTGTTTGCCTTGCACGTAGCCAACCTGGGCTCGATCCCCACAACCCATATAGTCTTCTGAGCCTGAGAGGAGTAATTTCTGAGCTTAAAGCCAGGAATAACCCCTGAGCACTGCTGGGGTATCCCCCCCCCAAAAAAAAAAGATGACAGTAGGGGAAGAGAATGAGAGCATGTATTTGTGAAAGTAATCACACTTGTACAGAGAGGCAGAGTGGGATTCGTTTCAAATATGACTCTCAAATGTACTTCCCCTGGGGCATGCATCTTAGTGATCTAAACCATTCATAACAATTTCTCCGTGTTTTAAATTTCTGTTTGGGTGAAATACCCAGCTGTGCCTAGGGCTCCCTCCTGGCTCTGTGATCAGGGAGCACTCCTGGTGGTGCTTGGCTGGGGATGGAACTGGGGTTGGGCACATGTAAGTCAGGTGACTTAACTCTTATACTATATCTCCAGCCAGTAATAGCAAGTTAGTTCTTTGAGTTAAATCCTGTAGTTATTCCTAATGTCAATTCCTGTCCCAATTCCTAAGTCATTCCTAATTCTCAAAAATGTTTGCTATGTAGGTAGTTTCATTGGAATATTTTACATAAGAAAAATCAAAGGTTAGCTAAGGAAATTCTGTTGCATTCAGAGCCAAGGTGATGTAGTAAATATATGGCCGAGAAGATTTGTATTCTGGAAACTTAATACAAAGTTAATGGTGTTTCCACCTGCTTGAGAGGTTTTCAAGATGTGGTTTCTCAAGGTGTGGGTGGAAAATCCCACAATGCCTTGGAGTTAATAATCAGAAAAATGAAGAGTCCTGGGCTCCATACTAGAGTTGTTCAACCCCATGTCTCAGGCGGTAAACCAGAAACCTGTATATGGGTGACATTTTTCCTTTCCTCATTGCTAAATTACACATTCAAGAAAAAGAAAAATCCAGAGGCCGGGAAGATTTTTCAGAGAAATGACCTAAATTCTTGCATGTATGAATTTGATTCCTGACATTGCATACCCTGAATTCCCTGTCTGGTGTGTTCTGGGGGGTATTAAAAATAAATTAAATCCAGGGAGAATGAAGTAGCATAAAGACAATGCAGCAAGATGATATGTAACTGAATTTTGATGAAAATATTGAACAATTCAGATATTTGACTCACTCAAGTATGTAATTGACTATGATGATTTTGGATAAGTATAAAATTTAAATTCAGTGATCAATTCCAATTCCATATTTTTTAAGAAATTATTGTCTGCAACACAGAGAAAGAGTTTTCAGAGACTTGAAGGGAACTATAATTGTCCTATCTCAGAGAACTCTTCTTTTCCCCCCTGGTATTCAGCAGGAATGCATTCCAGCTTTCCTTGAATGAGGGAAGTTCTGACTACAGTTCTGGAAGTTAGAACTTGCATACATATGATAGGCTGTCCTTCTTGATTTGACCAAATGCAAAGTGTTGAAAAGTCATAAATCACCTTGTGGAGGGCTAACCATGCAACTTCTGAGTCAGTTTTATGCTTCTTTTATATTTGTGCCTGTAGTTTGAAAAATTGAGATTTGAGGTAGTTCTTCTTGTCTGGTTAATAAAATTAATAATATTGATTGAATCCCACAGTTTACAGAATGTTTTTTATTTACCAAATGACTGGGATTTACATGGAAAACTGGTCTTATTTTTAATTTTCCTAATTCACTGTAACAGAAATAGACATTTATTGAGTGTTGAATTACTTGGTCACAATGGCATTACTTAAGACAGAGTAAATATTTAAAGAAACTAAGTCAGGGAGAGTACACTGGGTAAGGTGCACATTGTTTACGGTTTACCTGGGTTCTATCCCTAGAAATCCCTATCATGACGCAACTCCAGCCAGGAGTCACGGAGTCAGTAGTCAGCCTAGAGTACCTCCAGTTGTAGCCCCAAAAGCAAGCAAACAAAAAAATCACACTAGGTCTCAGACTTACCAAAAATAATTTATCTAAGATCATCATGAAAATAAATTGAATGCCAAATATTTGACAAATTTAAACAAAACATTAAGAATATTCAAGATAGGAAACTAGTGCACTTGTAGTGAAAGAAGCTATAAAAGGGTGCAGTGAACTAGCTAAAATTTATGGTGAGGATTTGAAAATTGACAAGAGAAATAAAAAGAGAAACATGGAGAAAGTTCCTGTAAATTTTGACATGAAATATGAGTGGTGAACAGAAATAAAGAGGATTGGCATTTGTTCTGTTGCAAGGGAAGTTGGAGAAAGCAATGCAGTTTTCTGAACGAAAACAGGAACTGGTAATTCAATACAAATCAAAAAAAAATTTATTGGGTGCCTGCCAGATGGAGGGCCTTCCAAAAGTGTACAGAGGATACAGAGAGGAGATAACAGGAACACAGCCCATGTTTTAAATGCATTTATAATCCACTAGAGGAAATAGTCACAAACTACTGTAGCACAATGTAGAGCAATATAAACATCGATAAACAGTAATGGGCTCAAAGGGACAGAGAAGTAACATGGGAAAATAACATGAGAAGGACATGTGCAAATTCCGCACGGAGGTAAAATGTCACGTCTGACTGCACACAAATGCTATCATGAAGGATGGCTATGAATGCCCAAATTCATAAAATCACACATCATTCCCCAAAGAAAGGCTGAATCAACATTCAGATCAAGGACAATGTTGTATTAGTGATGTCTGCAAACCATGACCATTGCTTAAGGGACAACCAAGTAAAATGGGTCAAGATTGAGAAACAGAGATTCACAACTTCACAGTGATGAGCTTAAGAAAGTTTCTATTCCTATTGAACCTCGGTGGCTGCCTTAAATCTAATGACTATCACAGTAGACCAGAAGTCAGTGTTCATGAGTTTACTTAAAGCATCAAGTTCACTAAAAGCAATCAAGAAGCAGTTTCCTGAGCTCTCCCTGTGTCGGCAGGGCAACTTACTATGAACAGCATCTCGTAGTTTTCGATCATTTTCTGCACCACAGCGATGATGGCTGTGCTCTCCTCAGCCCGGGCAGAACTCTGAACCGAGAATTCTTTGTCTGTTGACTTCTGCTTATGGAGCAGATTGGGTCCAAAGATGGTGGCCAAGTTGAGAGATGTCATTTTGTTCCCAGTGACCTGTAAAAAAGAATCCAGATGTTTTTATTTTGACTTTTTAAAATGATAGGTGGTTCAATAGTCCACAAACAGACCTTTTCCCTTGCCTTTTTGTGTTCGACAAGATTTATATCATTGCTGTCAGAATCAAAGACAAATCCCCTCCATTTCATTTGCTTTCATATCTTGAATTGAAGTTTCATATCTTGGATTGCATATTAGGTAAAAATTTTTTTGTTTTGAGCTACTGTGACATTGGTACTATATAAAATATCTATCCTTATTCCTCTTTTTTGTTTGTTTGGTTTTGGGCCATACCGGTGGCGCTCAGGGGTTACTCCTGGCTCTGTGCTCAGAAATTGCTCCTGCACTGGTGAAGGGGGGGTGTTTTATTTTTGACTGAAACCCAACTACAATCATGTTTGTAACCATGGTGCTAACATAAAGATTTTATTAAAAAAGAAATTGCTCCTGACTCAGAAACCATATGGGATGCCTGGGATTAAACCCAGGTCTGTTCTGGGTCAGTCAAGTGCAAAGCAAATGCCCTACTTCTGTACTACCACTATGGTCCCATATCCTTAAACATATTGATATAAATTCATCTAATGCACCATAATCTAGCCACTCAGCACCAACCACAAATGAGGTATTTTGGTGGATTGTAAACTCTGACCTTTTTTTTTACAATAACAATCAGTCTCTCTCAAAAATTAATTACAAATCGAGACAACATCATATGAATATCAATTCTGGATCTTCAAAGGGGTAATCCAAAGAGTTGGCAACAGTTGCGCAAACCTCACTAGAGCTCACTAGACTGAAAAGCTGAACAGAAAGAAAACACACAGAGAAAAGACCACCATCCTGCAAAACAGAAACATAGAAAATAGGTAAAGGTATTGGGGGCAGAGAGATAACATGGAGGTAAGGCGTTTGCCTTACATGCAGAAGAACGGTGGTCCCCCCCCCCCCCCCGAGCCTGCCAGGAGAGATTTCTGAGCGTAGAGCCAGGAGTAACCCATGAGCACTACCGGCTGTGACCCAGAAACATAAAACAATAAAAAAAGAAATGAAATAAAATAAAATAGGTAAAGGTATCAAGAAATCCAGTGAAGCAGAGGGTTGGGCAGAAAAGATTGGTATTCATGGCTATGTATCCTCTGTGGGGTAAATGAGCACCTGGATTGTGAACTACTGTCAGAGCAAACTTTTCATTTCTCTTGTTGCTTTTAGTTCAAAATCTAGGAACGCCTGTGGCTAACTATGGATGGGGATTGTGGCTATTGGGTTCAGCTCTTTAGCTCAGAGAGATGAGCACAGACCTTAAAAAACAAGCAGATGCAGCACACAGGATTAGAGCATTGTTGATCACAGTTGTGTCAGACTTCCCGAATCTCACCCTTACTGGCCTTGTCCTTTGGAGCCTTGAGCTACTGTCTACCCTGCCCTGTCACCCACTACAGCTCAGGAGTCACTTTCTTTTCAGAAGGTGAGGCTTGTAATTGCAGATTGGCCACCAAGTACATTAATTTCACGGGGATCAATCAATCGAGCCAGGGCCATTGACTGTACAATTAGGATATTTTCTTCATTTGATTTCATCGGTTTTCAACTTCAGTTTCTTTTTCATGTCCTGGCTAAGGGGCAAATTAAATAAATAAGTGCCATCTTTGATTCTATCTCTGTCAAACTTAGAGGCATTTGGAGTGCAGCTCTTTCCCCTCTAAAATCAGCGTGCTCTCTCTCTCTCTCTCTCTCTCTTTCCTTTTTAACATAGATGAAAAAGGAGATTATGGTTTCTTCTTTAAAAAGAATGTGAAGTACAAGGACACTCCAATACTCAGTTTCGCTCATCCGTTCTCTCGTTGCTATTCTAGGAAGGCAAGACAATCGGTCTGTAAAACTCCACATAGATTCCAACTGCACACAGCATTGCTGCAGTTGTTTGGCACTTGTGTGTTTGGGTTTTATTTTGCTGCTTTTCAACTGGAACCGAGCCTTGTTCCCATACACATACACATTCTGCCCTCACTCCCCAGGTCTCAGCATGTGTATGAAGTGCATGTGTGTGGAACACCTTGGCGGTTGGCCATGAGTCATTAGTTAATCATTAGTCAGCCAAGGCCCGGGAAAGTTTTGTCTCTACTATATAGGCAGTTGAGATCACTGAGAAGCCAAATTCCCTTATTCAAAGTTCAACAGCCACTGTCTCTGAGCTCAAGACTTTCCAGGGGCTGGAACAGCTTCTTTGTACTGGCAGAAGAGTGATGCCCACAGCTCAGAGCTCAGCAATGGGGGAGTCAAGAAGAGAAGTTGGGCTCAAGCCCCTCTGCCTTCCACTGCTCACCCTTGCTTCGTACCTTGTCATAGAGAAGAGAAAAGATACAGGAAGCTTAGGAGCAGGATATGGACAGAGATGGTAGCACAGACAAAGGTCCACCTATAGTTCTAAAGTCAACCCGTTGCCTCTTTAAACATCACTGACTGCATCTCATAACCTTGTTTCCCCTCTTAGCCTCTGAAGAAGTGGAGACCAGCTATGGGCTCTCTCTCACACACATACTCATACATATGCACACAATGTATATTCACAGTAGCACATTTCCCACACAATGCCAGATTCTCAGATACCCAATAAAACACAACTCCAGTGAGAATCCTTTGAGACCCTTCCTAGAAGAAAGGGAACCTTCCTTTCAGTTGAGAATGTTTCTCCCCCTCCCGCCAAGGAGCAAAGAAAATAGTGCAAACAAAGCAAAGCAAAACCAAAAGGAAATCAAACTAAGCAAACAGAGGGTAAGACACCATGACTGGATCAAATAACTTTGTTTCCTCCCTGAGAAGGGATGACTGACAAGTCAATAATTTTCTCTTAGGTTTTCTAGTTGACATCTTTAAGGTCCTGTTAATGGAATTTTTGAGGGTTAAGAACCAGTAGAAAAGAACTGCTTTCATTTTAATCAAAAGCAAGCACCAGCTTCTCGCTATCCCCACCAACACTATTTATTTCCTATCCATCTATTTTCTTTAGGTGGGGTAGATTTGGTTTGCCTAGCTGTGCTCAGGAATAACTCCTGCAGGGCGTTAAGGAATCACAGGGGTATTAGGGATTAACTCAACAACTATGACATGCAAGGCAAGCTCACTGCCTCATTGTACTACCTCTCTAGCCTTAGTTTTGAAAGTTATATATTTTTATTGACTGAATTTGCTTTAGGTACCATGATTTTCTATACTGTTAATGACAGTTTTGTAAAGGGGGGCCACACACAGCAATGTTCAGGGGGTATTCCTGGTTCTGCACTCAGGAATTACTCTTGTATGCTCAGGATTATACAGGATGAAAGGAATCAAACCCAGGTGGACTGTTTGTAATGCAAGCACTGTACTATTGCTCCAGCCCCAAAAGAAGGTTTATGCATATTTTTGGAGGTATACTTTTTGGAGCTATATTTTTGCAGGTGTGTGCTCAGAGCAGCCGAGTATAGCTTTTCTATGTCTGTCTGAGAATATATAACATATAGTTAATTTTGGGTTCCCACCTGGCAGTGCTCAGTGGTTTACTCCTGACTCTACACTCTGAGATCACTCTGGGTAGGCTTGGGGGACAATATGCATTTCAGATATTGAACCTGGGTGGACTCTATGCAAGGAAAAATACCTTAATGTACTATTTTCAGGCCTTCTTCTATGTTACAATGGACAATCACCCAACAAATAGGAAACAGATGTAATACAGGCAGGTCAAAAACAAAGTCTCTTCACCCAATTTTCCATTTGGGTTTCTGTCTTATTCCAGTCTGAACACTCTTGATTATTTATCTGTTTGGGTGCACTGGGGAAAAACAACAACAAAGAACTCCTTCTCATTCTTCTCCCATGCCTTTTTAACTTCTAGAAGGGGATTTGAGCTTCATCCCATTCATACACCATGCACATGTCCTTCATTTACTATGTGAGGCCTATCTACCCTTTTGATTTGAAGCTTAAATTGGGCTGCTCCTAACCCCTCTGACCTGTGACCTTCACTTCTCAGAAATGACTGCCCTGCATTTCCTAATTTTCTATTTGCCTGCTGCCTTTGTCCCTACCCCCACCCCGTCCGTGCAGCAACACCAAGGAAACAGCAATGAGAACATTCCTTAACTATGTTTATTGGTTTAGAGAAACTCAGAGTAGATGCTCAGGACATACGTCATTCAAAGACAAAGACCATTCTTAGATGGAAACGGTGCTTTTGTAAGTTGTTGTTCATACTGCCACTCTACTCCAATCTGAGCTTCCTAACTCCCTCTCTAAACCCCTGTTTTTAACATACCTACAACCCGGATTATACCAATTCAACGCAGTCCTTCCCTGTCCCAGTTTAAAAGATCTGAGCACTGATCCCACACACAGGCACATAGCACTCCGTGGGCACAAAAAACTTGTGCTTTGTGTCTCCTCAGAACTCAGTGGTCTTGACTCCAGTCTAAGATGGCTGCATGACTCACCCATTTTTCCAGAGCTTCAAAACAATTCTCTGTCTCATTGTTCCTCTACTGTTTTCATCTTTGGACTCTAGTCCTTCATTTCAGGCAAGTTTCAGGCAAGAGTGTCTAGAATCCCTTGTAATGTCTTACTTTCCAGTATGATTGCTATTGCCTGGATATTTTAGAGGAGTCTAGTTTTTTTAAGCACTGTGTACTGCCAGAATAGGAACTTTTATTTGCTAAGTTCAGATCAAGAAAAAGGAAGGTTACTAGGTTTGTCCAAGAACACATGATCTCTTATTGTTTGTTTGTTTGGGGTTTCTCCAAACAGTTATACAACCACCAAGTAATAAACTAGACACAGAAGGGACCACACATTCTATCAGCCCCTGGGGGGGAGAGTGGAGGATATGGGAGGCAGGATGGGAGCGATTGTGGGAGGACAATTCGGTGGTGGGAATTCCCCTGATTCAATGTAAATATGTACCTGGAATATTACTGTGAACGATATGCAAGCCACTATAATTAAAATAAAAATTATATTAAAAAATAGGGCTCGGAGAGATAGCACAGCGGCGTTTGCCTTGCAAGCAGCCGATCCAGGACCAAAGGTGGTTGGTTCGAATCCCGGTGTCCCATGGTCCCCCGTGCCTGCCAGGAGCTATTTCTGAGCAGACAGCCAGGAGTAACCCCTGAGCACCGCCGGGTGTGACCCAAAAAAAAACAAAAACAAAAATATTTATATTAAAAATTGTTTTGGGTGCCACACCCGGTGGCACTCAGGGGTTACTGCTGGCTCTGCACTCAGAAATCACTCCTGGCAGGTTCAAATGGGATGCCAGGGATTGAACTCTGCTAATAGTCAGCATTTTGCAAGGCAAACATCCTACCCTCTGTGCTATCACTCCAGTCCTGCTTGTTTCTTTTGGGGTCACACACAGCTAAGCTCAGAGGATGCCATGGGCTCTGTGATCCTGGCTCAGTCCTTCGTGGTGGTGTTTGTGCCAGAAACCCAACCTGGGTCAGCTATGTTCCTCTCTATCCCCTATTTAATATTTCTCCTCTCACAAATTAAGATTAATTTAGGTCTGAGGCACAGTTAGAACTTTACTAGTGACTAGGGGCCAAAAGGGATTTCCTATTTTAAAATATGCAACTTGAATTACCATTATTGTGAGCTCCTTGAATAAATTACTTAACTCTTCTGGGCCTCAGTTTCTCACCTCTGAAACAGAGGTGTGAGTGATCACTCTGAGGCTTATTATGATGTAGTTAAGGTCCCAGCATATGGAGTCTGCATGAGGCCTGAGATGTAGAAATGACAGACAAGTATTTTGGAAGTTGTTTCATGTGTATCTAAGATAGTTTTCTCCTCTTCATCCTGTCTATGAAGTCTTGTTTCAGTATTTGGTTAAAAAAAGTATATTCAATCATTCTAAAACTGCAAACTCTAGTTCAGCAGGAGACTTTGTTTTCCATCAGGCCTTCCTCAGCCCCATCAACCCATCTTTCTTTCACAGACTACTAAGGCAAAGTCAGATGCATGGCAATCCGGGGGAACAGAAAGGGCTCTGTTTTTACCCAGGGATTAGACAGTTGATTCTATAGCTTCTGTTCGCGTTGCCCTCATCGAAGCCTGACACCAGACAGGTAATATCACTGCCTACCAATTAGGAGAATTACAGCATAGCTGTCCAACAGCTGAGTCTGCTGAAATCAGGGGTCCCTGACATATTAGGAAAGCTGGAGCCAACAGAGGTTTCACTAATTATAACTACTGGGCAGCAACCTCGCCAATTCCCTTTACACACAGATGGGAAGAAAAAGCAAGGAAGACATGCAGCATTGCCTTCCCAGACTAAAGGGGAAAGAATTACACAGCACCCTGACCTTTGGGAAGGCAATCTAACAAACAGAATTTAATCCACATTACAGCTGAGTTCTGTTGAACAAGGATTTATGAAATGCTTCTGTGGTTAAGTCCGTTTAGAATAAATGAGTCGGGCCCCTTCTTATTGATTTACAAGGCATGTTAGCATATCAAAGGGCCTGAGATCAGGGGGAGGCCCAGGTCAAGTTGGGTATTCAAGAGGGAAAGGGACCTTTTGTTCAGGGCAAGATTAAGGAGTTTTCTTGGGAAAAGGTCACCTCCAGTGGAGGCCAAAGTTTCCTTTGTCAAAGAGCCCAACTGAAAAACACCTTGAAGTCTGTAAGTGTGACCAAAGAGGAGGGTCCAAGACCTCAAACAGGAGTTCACATGAGGATAGGGCTGGGACCAGCTGCAACAAGCACTTTTCAGCAGGGCCCGAAGGACCTTGGGAAACCTGCACTAGTTGACATGGATAGGCTGGAGCATGGGCCACTGGCCAGCACAGTGAAACTTCCAGATCTCTCGGCACTCATGAGGGTGGTGATAAGGAGAGAAAGAGCTTCTCTAAGGGAAGATATATTTGGGCCTTCCAGCTTAAGGGCAGACAGAGGCGATGGGAGAAACTGAACAACTCAGTAACTGCACTTAGAAGCCACAGTGGAGCTGTGAGCACAGTGGCTACTCTGCTTCTGGTCTGTGGCTGCCTGGAAGCATCTTGATTGCCTCTTTGTTTTGGCGACACATTTGGGGGGCTGGAATCAAGACCCTCCAAACAGGACAGTCATAGTTGGCAACATCCTTGAAATGGAAACAAGAGGGGAGCTGTTTAGATACTTAGAAAGGTCCTTCCCTGCGAGATAGCAAGGCTGAGCTTGGGGTCATAGTTGGGAACTGTAAGTTTGGTCCGATATCTTTCCTGTAGGTTAGATATTTGACCCAGTTGGCAGCTCATCCCATTCAGACAGGAAAAGTCAGAGAGCCCAGCGGTGGTGGGGGAGGAGGGCTGCATACCTCTTGACCATCTTTGTCCACGTGGTCCTCAGCATGGTTGGCCACGATGGCGAGGAACTGGAGCAGGCGGTGGAGAGTATCACAGTTGCAGGCCGGGAGAAGGTAGATAAGAAGCTGCAAGGTGCCCAGCTGCTCCTCTGGCTCCAGCACTAAGTATGGCAAAAGGAGGTGCTCTGAGTGAGGCACTTAAATCATTGTGAACCACTAGAGAGGTCCCCCCCACCCTTCATCTGTTCTTGGAAAGGAGTTTTCAAGGCAAGTCACCTTTCATTCCTTCCCTGGCCCTTTTGGTTTTGCATCATCAGGCCTTATTGAGGTATAGAAAGCACCAAGGAGCTGGGGAATGGTAACCCCTAGAAGCACTGTTCTCCAGGCATGAAAGGACACCATCAAGTCCCTTCCTTTCTCTTCTCTTCTTTCCCCAGTATTGACACTATGTTTTGTACTTCAATATTTTGTTTTCCTCAAATCTCACAATTCCTGAAAAGTGGTGTGCATATGCTAAAATCTGAATTGATAACATATTTTGACCCTTTCCTGTGAAGCACAGAACAGGCTTTTTGTGAGCAATCTCTGAGATAGCACATGGCAGCTGTCTCTTTTGTTGTGATCCTGTTATAATCATAGCTTTGCAGGAAGAACCACATGGAAACAGAAGATCTTGGTCTGTTTCTCCTCTTGTGCCTCCTTTCTTTATTCTTGGCATGGGTATCTAAGACCCTGAAGCAGCCACCTGGAATTGCCCCACATAATTTTAACATGAACTCTGTTACTCCAAAGCATTATCAACTTTTATTGGAAGGGCCACACCCAAAGATGCTCAGGAGTTAGTCCTGGTTCTGTACTCAGGAATCACTCTTGGCAGTCCTCAGGGGTCCATAAGGAAGGCTGGGGATTAAATGTGGATAGATCACATGCAAGGCAAGCAACCCTATCAGCTGTACTCTCATTATAACCCCCTTCTCCTCAATTTTAGCACTTTTGATTCTTCTTGGGTTATTTGAAAATAACCCAGATTCTTCTTGGGTATTTCCTTGGTTTTATGAAAAACTTCCTGCTAATTCTCCCCAGAGCAACATCAGATAATTCTCCAATAGCTTGCTCTTTAGAAACTGACACAGAAGGACAAAAACAATGACCAAGAACCACAGGCACAAGCTCAGAGAGAACCCTGTACGTTCCTAGGTTACGCACAGAGAATATTGATGAAAGCAGTGTACAACTCCCTGGTGAGAAGGGGGTCAGGCATGTCCCGCAGGAATTCCTTCAACAATGCAGCCACATCATGGACACTGTGCTCTTCTTCCAGAGAGACATCAACTCCACGGTCAAATTCTTCACGTAGCTAGAAGAATAAGGGTGCATGTGATGGTCTTGCTACATCATACCTCAATGTTCAGTGCCCAGAAAAAGCAGTGCTGAGGAAGCACAGCATCTGGCATGAAGTCTTCAGACACCACAAGAAGAAGCAAGAGACATGTTGCCCTCAACTACATTCTTTGCCACCATAGCATGAATATACATATATTAACAATGTGCATATATAGCTGTACCCTTCAATATATACTTAAATGCATTATTAAACCAAATTATCTGTGAGTGTACTGTTAATAATGTAAGCAGAAGGTGTCAATAATGATATTCAGAAGGTCAGGAAGAAAAGCTAAGGGTTTAGGTCTATTATAAATGTGGAAGGGAGGAATTAATCTATTATACAGCACTTTTGCGGGCCAACAATACTATTGTGTTGGGATTTTGACAGTTTACAGAAATGCTTAGTAAGAAAGCAGATATTTCCCTTCAGTGAATTAAATTAAAGAACCGAGAAGTGAAGGTTTGAAAGATGAGAGTGATAAAATCAAAGCTCCTTTTTATTTTGTCAAAATGGCCGTATGAATATCATTATCCTGGGTCTATTAGTCTTTCTACTAGCAGAAAAACTCAACAGCTAAAATGGGGCATAATTCTGTACCCTACCTTCCTCTCCCACAGTTCAACTTCTCTTATGTCCATTCTATGATGCCAAATAATTACGTGTGATCCTGGTTTTTCCCCCGAGAGTAAACTTGGTTAGGATTTCTTTGTTCCTTTCCCTCAGCAAAGTTGCATGGCACTTTGCCCATGTGTCAGGCCTTTCTATAGGTCCTCAAAGTAGGTGGAATAGAGGTAAAGCCCTTACCGTCCCCCAGCTGTCCTGCTTTTGAGAGCCAAGTGATAAACTTGCAATTCTCTAATGATTAGCTCTTAATATTGTGATAATTGTTCTGAAAGAAATGTGTAAGGTTTGCTAAGAGGTGCTGTCATAAGATAAAGTGTTGAACTAGAACATATTCAGCCTTGAAATCTAACTTACCACTAATTAAATTTATTGGATAACCCTTAACGAAATCTTCGTACAAAGGTGCCGGTTTTGGAGAAGGCAGATTATAAGTGACAGGTCATTTCATTTCTGCCACTCACCCCCTCTCCACCTGATGAGAACGCCCACTATTCTCTACTCTCAGAAAGTGCTCATCGCTTCGCTGATTAAGGTGCCATGCCTCAGGCAGCCAAAAGATCACAACAAGCTCTTGTGATCATTCAAACATGCCACATTTTTTTCTGAGTATATATTGAGGCAGAAAGAATAGATCTGGGAAGACCTGGGTATAAATTGTATGACTGAATTGAACATCTTGCTGCTGAATTTAACACTTGTTAAACCGTGTGGTCCTAAGTTTCTTCAGCTCTTTGCACAATGAAACAAGTGAGTGCAAGGGGGGCTCTCATAGTTGGAAGGTAGATTAATGAGACAATATTTGTGAAAAGATTCTGGAACCTGGCCCAGATGAGAGGTATAGAAATGCTCCTGTACAACCTTCTGCCAGTCCTAAGATGTGGTTCACTTGTCTCCTGTGTATTTATTAAAACTAAAAACCAAGCAAGCAAATAAACCAAAAACATACTTCCTCTGAAAGTCCCCTGTATCTGGACAAAATAGGACATATGAGTGGCATTTATTTCAGTTATTTCACCAATACAAACAACTATGATTTCTTCAGCTTTATCCCACCAACAATTATTTTCATTTATCTTCATTTTGGGGATTTGGAGTTTGTTACTCCCATCTATTCCCACTAAGAGAGAGAAAGTAACGTTTTTCTTTCAGCCAACAGATGAATTCTATTCTCAATGGATAGCTTGCCTTTTATGAAGCCATCACTAAAACAAATACGGGTTTGATCACAGTGCCCCATTCCTAAGGGTCAAGAAGCAACTTCTGTTGTAAGAAGATTGCACAGGGAGGAAGGAAACCATAGGGGGACTATCTGCATTCACAGATGAACTTCAGATCATAGTTCCATGAAAATGGACTACGTATAAAATATTTTTATTTAAAGCTATAAGCATAGTGGCTAATATGAAGAGCCATTGATGACATGTATACCGGATTTCAGTAAATATGATCATGACACAATTAGTTTGGATTTACTCTCACCTACTGATGACGTGCACTCTGACTCTCTCATTTTGACAGCTTCAAGAATATGTTTAGATATTAGCTTTGTTGGGCTGTATGTGCTCTGAACATGTCCAGGCATTTGGCTTTCTGGTGTTTAATCTGATCTCTATCACAACCATTCTGAGTTTCTGTGCTATTGCCTCTAGGGATTCAATTGTATTCCCATGTTGAACAGTACAAAATAGATACCAGAAATGAATTGGGATAAGCTTAAATTTTGCACAAGAAATTGCAATGGAAAGTCAAGAGCCATGTATAAAATAATCTTCACTTTCATGTACCTGTCTCACTCTCTTCTTTGAGCTTCCAACACGGAAAATCCCCACTGTCTGGAGACCTGCCAATAAGCAAACAGAATTAGTGATTCTGTTTTATGCCTTCAGACTACTATAAATCAATCAAAACAGAAAATAGACAGAATTCTTGCGCTGTGCTGAATCATGGAGAGCAACAGGACCTGACAATATACAATAATGCTTACTTATCAATGACGCAATTTTTTTTTATGTACCTAAAGGTTAGCCCCATTTTATCTCAAACATTTTTGATGAAAATATTTTCATGTGAAAGTATACACATATAAATTTTTGGGGTGGGTGGAGTTTGGGACCAAACCTAGTAGAATTCAGGAACTACTCTTGCTTCTGTTTATTAGCAGCCATTCCTTTTAGTGCAAGGGATTGAAGTAAAGTTGGTCACAAGCAAGAGAAGTGCCTTAACCTCTATACTATCTCTTGGGCCCTGTACTTATACACCTTTCCTATATAAAAATATTGAAAATTTTCATCATTAGTCAGGATAATTACTTTAATGTAAATTTTATATAAAATTTCATTCCTGATCAATTAACGATAAATAATTATTATCCTGATCATAATTAATTAACTTATGCTTATTAAAGAAAATATAGAAAATCAGAAAATGTAAAATATACTTCTAACTAAGTGCAGAGACATAATTACCATATTTTTCTTACCATAAGACACCCCTTTTCCTCCCCAAAAGGTGGGTGAAAATGTCTGTGCTTCTTATGGAATGAATATCACCTGAAGCTGAAGCCTGAGTGCAGGGGACATTTTTTTACATTAATGAAAAAGTATTTTAAAAAATGTTTTTAATTTTCTGATGTAAAAAATTGTTAGGTAAATGTGCATAACCAGCTGAGGACTGGGCATGTTGTAATTATACTTCGGCCTTGGAGGCTAGTTGTTCCCAGCTGCTGTCTCCTGACATCTCTTGTTTTCCTCATATAAAAACTATGTGTGTCTTATGGTCAGGTGTGTCCTATAGAGTTAAAAATATGGTAATATATATAGGTATATAGTAAGGAAAGAGAAAGGATAATACTAGACATTATTGAATGAAAACTCAAATATTTTGATCCCAAGAATTTTCATGCTTATAAACATTCTTTACAAATGTCATTTAAAATGTATCTAGGACTGAGGAGATGACTCAAAGAATTTAGAGCACACTTTGCAATGCAAGAGGCCCAGTTTCAATTTTTCTGCACCACATGATCCCCGAAACACTACCAGGAATGACCTTTGCATACACAGCTGGTAGTAGCTTCTGAACATCTCCAGATGTTGTCCTTCAGAAATGGATGCAAACTACGATAGGCTATGAATGTGCCACAATGTCACATCATAATTCCCCTTGAATGGCATATAGACACCTCTCAACACACATACATCTGTTTTGTTATTAGAAACAGGCCTTTTAAGTTGACATTTCTGATTCCTTAGCATCATGTGCTAGTGAAATTATAAGACTCAAACAAAAAATAATCAGGATATTTTTTATGGGATTAAGGATCCATGCATAAAAACTACTTTATTCCAAATGTTAATAGTGTTATAGTTGAGATCGTTTAAAATAAAAATTTAACTGTTTTAAAATCAACTGTCACACATGAGAAACTTTAACAACAGTTCCTTATACCATTAAACTTCCAGTCTACATTCACATAAAGTCTACCGACTTGGGTAGGTTGGGATGTCTTTTAGAATCTGTTTATTCTGCACTGTTTATAGTTTTCTTTGCAACTATTTATATGAAGAGATGACTCTTATTTTCCCACTGTAGAGTTGCTCCCAATCTGAATTTGAGCATATGCAGGTGGTCAGCATTTATATGTGCCTCTCGCTTCCTTGACAAGAGATAGTTAAAACCAGAGCTTTTTATGACTCCAGTTTGATGCAGGGAGCAAAAACACTTCATTAGCACTGAATGGCTCTTCTTTCCCTAGGCAAGCTGTTAATCATGATCATCGGCTACTTTTCTTCTTCCAGTGGTGGTTCTTTATGTTTTCACTTGGTATAATCAGTTGGGGTTGGGGTGGGGTTAGAGTTGACCTGCCCAATATAATTCCAAAATCACATGAAGAAAGGTGGTCAGAGTCCAGCTGGCTCATAGTCTCAGTAACTTAATAGCACACTGGAATCCTGCATCCAGCTGTGGCTAAATCATATACAATGCTCAGACTTCCAGTATATAAATAGGACTTGTTGGAGTCAGGGGGTACGTTTAATGAGTCCTATCTGGGTGCCCATCATTTGCCACTGAAAGACTTCTGATGACTAACATATAATCAAATAGAAAGAATTGAAATCTTTATTACCTGAATTCATTGTTTTTGTTTGTTTGGTTGGTTTGGGGCCATTCTCCCCAGTACTGTTCAGGACTTACTCTGGGCTCTGTACTCAGAAATCACTCCTGGCATGCTCAGTTCATATGGATTTCTAAGGAACAAACCTGACTGTGTTGTGTGCAAGGCAAGCACTCTCTCCTCTGTACTATCTCTCTGCCTCTTTCCCACCCTGTGCTGAAATCATGCTTTATATCTTTTAGTTGACCCTGGCAGTTTTTCCTCATAGACATTTTTGCTTACTACAGATATTATATAGATATTTTTAAATAACATTTTAACTGAATAACCCTGGAGATCCAGTTACAAAGTTGTTCATGATTGCATTTCAGTCATACAATGTCCAACAACCATCCCTTTCCTAGTGAAATATGGGAATCTTATATTTTTGATATTAATAGCAATAAAATGTCTTACTTTTTTCCTCCCTTCCCCTAAAATGTCTTACTTTTATAATACTTATTTCTTCAATTATATTGGAAATAGATGTCTGCTGTATTTTATTTTAAGGTTTTCTTATATTATGTATTAAGTATAAGACATTTTCAGTTGTTTTCCCTGGGATTTTTAGCTAGAGAAGGTAACATTCCCCAAATACCTAACTTATTAATTCTTATCATTTAGTGTTGCCCTGAAACTCCAAAATAATTGAAAGAATCATGGAGAGAGGCACCAAAAATGATGCAGATTTGGATATCACATATGGTTGCTTTGCTCCTGGGTGAGCTTTTGCTTTGCATCTGTTTCCATGCCTTGTTTGTTGCTGGCACCCACTTGTCTGCCTCCCAACTAAGAAACCCCATTCCCCATCAATTGCATTGCCTTTATCTCGTTGAGAGATTGAAAATAAGCCAAATAAAATTAAATGTGCAATGATATTCCTTCTGCCAAAAATAGGTATAACTATCTACCTCAAAAGTCACGCCATGATTCAATGAATCAACACATATAAAATTCCTCGAGTCATATTTTGGCATCTATTACTGACCACAAGTAGGGAAAAGTTCAGGGCAAAATAGAAATGCAGGGCAAAATAGAACTTGAATCTCAGAGTAGGTGTTAGTAATTTTTAATTTTGACTGCATTTTTTCCTAATCCTCTAATGGTTTTAGAATAGCTACAAGTTCACTGTAGTAGCAGAGAAGGCTTTCGTGTATCATGAAAGCTTTTTTTCATTTTCCTCACTCAATTCTCCCAGGCTGTTCAGAAATGCTTGCTTCTATGGCATTGTTTCTCCAATTATAGTCATTTTCCACTTGAAAAAAATAACAGTGATTAAAAATAATTAAGGAGCAATTGTTGTAACTCCTATTTATCGCAATTGATTGTAGTCTGTTTACATTTTGAAAATTTAATTCATTTTTAGGTAATAGGGAATGACAGCCTTCTGACAGTCTGCTCTCTGCCCTAAATCTTGCAGTGACTTTGCTGACAAAGAAGGTCCAGTCTAGGCATTCAGTAACATTGACATGAGAAAGTCACTGATAAAAAACGGTGTCCATCAAAAGTGACATAGGTTTGGCAAAGGAACATGAGTGCTATGTCTTGTCCTGGAAATGGATGTGATCACCTTTGCTCCCTCATCAGACACTAAAATTAAAATCAGACCAGAATATAGGAATTCTGTGCTCAGGGAACTCAAGTAAAGAGAGCAGACATCATAAACAATGGGTTCCTTCCTCCGAACAACTGGAATCTCAGAGAATTGAACTCTCAGGGATATTGTCTGCTATGGAGTGTGCTTCTGGGAATTTTAGATGCTGAAGGAATTGAAACCCAATAGTATGGAAAACATCAGGGTGGTATATATGAACAGGGATTGAATCAAGAAAACTGATGAGGGGCTGATATTGGAGAAAGAAGAAAAGTTTGAGAAATGCTTATAAGGGTAAATAAAGTGAATCAAACTATGTGCCACCCACTTTCAAAACTGGCAAGTTAAGTCCTGAAACTTTCTGATTGAACTAGTGCTGTTTACATTGATTCAAAGATTCCTATCTGTTGGAATGTGAACACGTCTCTTATTTTTCTGGAGCCTTTTGCTCCAGCTACCAAGGGAACGTGGAAGGAAATTAGGGCCCTGAAAGACAGCTCAGGTTATGGTCTTTTCAAAATGTACGAACTGCATTTGAACTACTGCACAACAGGAAGTAAACTACCCTGTTTTTAAGTAAGCTTAAAAGGACAATGCAATTTTACAAATCATAACAATTTATTTCAGAAAAAAGAAGACAGTGAACTTTTCTTCACAGAAGAACAAGGACTCTCTGCATAACCTAGCACCTACACAACTGGAGCAAAATTTTAGAATTCTTTAAACTGCTTATTGTTGACTTTGATATACTTTATAGAGAAAATGACAATTATAAAAGCATGCCTGTATTGTTCTACATAGCAAAATTTAGGCTTATTTGACTATGTGACAGGACAAAACTGAAGTTGTTAACCTATATTTAAATGAGTTCTTTCAAATAATATACTATGTATCTTCACCATGACAATTATGGTATTAAGTGTTGGGAATTTCAACTGAATAGGATGTTTCCCTTGAGTCCCAGTTTCTTTTCTAAGAAGAGACAGACAGTATACCAACATACACATGCATATTGCACAGATAAATTTACTACATATTCATTTTATTATGACATTCATGTGCTATCTAGTGTTTTCTATACACAAACCTTGGTTCAGATAGTTATATATGCCACTGAATAGTTTTTATAAAATTTCTATCTTTAATATTCTATTCTATCATAGCCTATTTTTTTTAAATTTTAGTTTCCTTTTTATTACAGCGAGCCTATTAGAAATAAATTGATAAACTTTGTGCCAATAAAATGCCTACTATCACTGGAGCAAACAAATTTAGACTTGGACAAAAATTTGATGAGTCAAAAGCCTTAATTCCAGAAAAAAGATTTTGTTTATTTTGGTGTTGAGGTCACACCCAGCAGTGTTCAGGGCTGAGGGTCTGTGCTCTGGGATTACTCTTGGCAGGGCTCAGGGAACTGCATGGTGTGCTGAGAATGATGCATGGTGAACTGAGAACAGAAAACTGAGAACCCAGTTCAGCAACATACAAGGCAAGCCCTCTGGTTGCTGTGCTCTCTCTGGCCCCTGGAAAATCACTTCTAAAGAAGTTGGGGCTAGAATGACAGTACAGTAGATAAGGTTCTCGTCTTGCATGTGGCTAAGGTTTGGTCTCTCACAAAACCAGGAGTGATTCTTGAGTGCAGAGCAAGAAGTACCCGCTGAGTATCACAGGGTGTGCCCCCCACACACACACACAAAGAAGAAGAAGCAGTAATATGTATCATCTTAATATATATCATCATGATGTATTATCATCAACATTTCAAGTGGACCTGAGTTGCCAAGAGGGTCCTATTAAAGAAAGTTGAAATAAACAGCTTTCTACAAAATTTTATATAAAAATCTAGAAACATGTTCTGGAAAACTCTTCACTTTCAGGATAGTTTTCAGTTGTTTTAAAAGAATCTGAACTCTTTTATTTGAGGGGCACATCGGGCAGTGCTCAGGGGTTACTCCTGGTTCTGTACTCAGAAATCAATCCTGGCAGGCTTGGAGGACTATATGGGATGCCAAAGATCAAATTCATGCTGGCCATGTGCAAGGCAAATACCCTACCCACTGTGCTATAGCTCTGGCCCTGAACTCTTATTTTTTCAAAGAGAGCCTTCTGAGTAATCTTAATGTATAAAAAAGAGATCAAAGTGTCTGTTTCCTTTAATGGGGATTCTGTGGGGATAGACCCAACTCAACAGATTTTACTCTTTCTCTTGAATTGCTGGACGCCCCCATAATCACTCTTAGGGACTTGGGCCGAGGAGTCTAAATACCATCAAGTTGACCCCGTCCCCCACAATCTTTAGTCCAGTCATCACTCATGCCAACACTTATTTCTCTAAACTTGCATTCACTAAGGAAATTTTATTTCAGAGTCTAATCATATGAACCCAGCCTCAAAATCAGGACTTCGATGTATAATGTTTGAAGAAACAAAATCATAGTGCTGTTCCAAGACAGTCACATCTGCTTACCATGTTTTTCTAGATGGAGACAGCAGCTGTCCACCAGCCTGGGGACCTGTCTGTAGATAGGATTCAGACTAAGTTTCTTATCTCGGGCCTTTTCTTTTTTATTTTGAGCCTCAGCAGGCAGTGAGAGCTGCAAAGCTTCCAGGAGTCGAGAATGATTGTCATCAAGATCTGTGATAGAATCCACTGACATGGCACCCTGCAAATGACACAGACAAGCATGTAGATGGAGAAAAGAAACTGGCTTTGTCTAGATGCTAGCTTTTTCCCATGAATACTTTTCACACTTGCAACAATCCTGCTTTACATTGTGCTGTTGGAATCACAAAAGGAAAAAGAAAACTAATGTCTTTTAACAAAGTTATGGAACACCAGCAACAGAGGGGAAGGCAAGGGTAGTTACCATGTCAACAACAGACAACATTTTCCAAATGGAGACAAAAGATGGCGAACATATCATTAAAACATTTGGGAACAACCACTTCATTTCTTAAAATAAGAAAAAAAGAGAACCACATACTCAGTGAATGAGGTCAAGTCAGAGAAGTCTTGTGGAGAGAACAAAAAAAATCTAGGAAGTAAATTTTAAAATAGGAGGATCCATAAAACATTCTCAGTTTGTTCTCCCCCAGAAGTGGCACAAAGGACTTTATTAGAAAAATGTCCCAGGAGACATTGTTAGGTGGATGAGGGTGGAACAGCAATGAAAATGGGAAGGAAAGTGCCTTACAAGAAGAGCACCTGCAACTTTTGACCTTTGGAGCTCAATTACCTGGGAGGTCTCCAAGAGACAACTTCAGAACTGGGTCTTCCCTCCTGAGAGAGTTGGGATATGGATACCCCAAGTCTCAAGAGACACTGAAAAACTTCTAGTTGGCACCCAGAGGTGAAGTTAATGCTTCAGTACTTGTAGCTTCTAAGCTATATAGGTGAGCACCTCTGGCAGAAAAATTAATCAGGAATAAAGAGAAGAACTGGCAGATGGAAAGATGGGTAGCGTGGCAGGGATGAGGAAGGTTGAAGAGAGGCAGCAGGGTATTCACAGCTAAAATCAAAGCAAGGCCTGAAAGATAGAGGATTTCAACAGGCTCATAGCCCAGATGCCAGATTCCTAGACAGTTCAAATATGGAAAGCTTGGATGTTTGGATCGTTTGGGTTGGTGATCAGTGAAAAGAAACAGTGGTAAGATTGGGAATAATTTTAGTCATTGAAGTACCAGTATTCCATAATGTGACAATTTATTCCATTCTAAACCATAATTTTAGAACCCATTGGCTCAGGTTTCCCTCTACCTTAGAGAAGTCCTGAATGTTTTGCTAAAAAATATGGACTTTCTGTGGGAAGTAGCTGGGAATTTAGTGAGGGCAGCAGCCTACAATTGGAGGTGACCAAGTAATGGGGCCTTGGTGACAGGCCAAGCAGAAAAATCTCTCTGAGTGGCTTAGGATATTTCAGAGACATTTATCAATGGACTCAGCCATTCACCAGTTTGTAAGAAAACTTAACTTTCTATGCTTCACATAGTAAGGGTAGAATACTGAATAATAGTGCAATACAAAAAACATAGTAGTCATAGAATAAATGGTATCGTATTGTTACAGCATGGATTTCAAAGAAGATCTGTGAATATTATATATAGTCAGAAGAACATTCCACTGATAACTGAAAATCTCACGGTTTATGAAAACCAGCAGCATATTTGCTTGGTCGGGCAAGGATCCCGGACTACAGATGAAGAGATTAGTGAAAGCAAAGACCTTGCCTTCCTTCCTCACAGTCTCCTGGGAGATAAGACAAAAGTAAGAAAACAGAAGAGCATAATAGAGCAGAATCAATTGTGGTGATGTCCAATGTCCTAATGTTATGGGGGTACAAGGGTAACCAAAAAGGAGCACTCCACAGTTTTGAGAATATGGAGAGTGTATCAGGAGCCCTGTGGCCAGAGCAAAGTCTCCTGAATTGGTTAATTTATTAAATGGATTAATTGCCACATACCTGCACACAAGTTGACTTCCACATATGCAACCAAAGACTAAACTTAAGATTCTTTATCAGTTTCAGCCTTGGTGTCAGAGCAAATACAGCCCACTCACCCTTCTTCTGGCCCGAGGAGCAGGTTCTGGAGTATTTGGGGATGTTGACTCATTTGGTGTTTCTGAAGTAGAGCTGAGAGATGAGTTACTGCTTGAGAGATCTTTGTTTTGCTTTTTGTTTCCAAATGGCAGGAGAGAAGTCACAAAATCAGACGCGTCTTTCTGCTCATCCTTCTGCATGTCTTGCTTGAGTTTATAGGCCCGGTCATTTGCAATTACTTGGGACAAGGGCATTCCAAAGGCTTGTGGGATGAATTCTGAATTAAAAAATAAACATTTCTAGTCAGAAAAAAGACTTCAACCAACCATATTTCAGACCTACAGGCAGACACATTCAAATGTTTTCTGGAGAGTTGACATCAATCAAAACACAGAAACAACTTCTTTATGTCAGAGGAATCAAAGTTTCTGTTTCAATAATAAAATAAAGTTAAAGAACTAAAATAGGAGCATGGCCAGGTATAGAACCATGAGCCCTCCCCCACCAATCCAGTTTAGGGGCTGGAGCAACAGCACAACAGATAAAGGGGTTTGCCTTGCACACAGCTGACCTAAGTTGGATTCCAGACATTATATACGCCCCTCCCCCAGCTTCCCAGGAGTAATTTCTGAGCATAGAGCTAGGAGTAACCCCTGAGTACCGCTGAGTATGACCCCAAAACAAAACTAAACAAACAAAAAGTTCACCAAATTAAAAATCTAATTTTTAGTGTTTCTCCAGGCACCCTACCTATATATTAGAAGTAACTCTATAGAGAAATGTGGCCCAATGGGAAGAATGGAAATGCAACATTGTCCGTAGGCTAACAGAGTTTTATAAACTATTCATTTTCAAGATATGTCTCCAGAGCCTCCAAGGCTTCCAAGATATGAGGATGCATTTATCTGTTTGCTTAACAGACATTTACTGACTGAATTCCTGCAGGACAAGCCAAGCAAAAGGGAGCCAAATGTTCAGAAAGTTCCAGTACTTGCTTTTGTGGGGTTCAGAGAATGAAGTGGGCAGGGGAGTGGAGAACTAGACATGCAAACAAAACTGCAGTATCTAGCAAATGAAGTAAGAGAGAGATGCATTCAGAAGAAACTAGAATTCAGAGAGGAGAACAGCCTATGTGGTTTTATTTCAAGGAGGCAGCATATGAAATGATTATCCTGGACACAGATAGTATCAGCTTTTTTTCCCATCATGTTTCCCCTCACCTCCCTGCAGCCTGTGTGCTCGAACTATCACTCTCATAATACTCCTCAAGCATTAATATAAGCAATATGCAGAAGTAAACTCTTACAACTAATACCCAGGGAGGTGTGCAGAAGAGAAATTTTCCAACCATCCCATAAGTACAATGGGGGGAATTAGTAGAATATAGACATCTCAAGCTTTTTTGGATTTATAGAGAGAGATGCATTCTGGATTGCTTATTAAGTCAGTGTTTTAGTAGATCATCAACATGGCAATCCTTGGGGTCCAAAATTTTCCTGATACTATCTGAGAGTCATACTGTACAGCACTAATAGTTAAATGAATTATTGCTTGGAGACTCCAAATTCGCCAGTTGGGAGCCAGCCTTTCCCTTGTTTTTATAACCCCTCCACATAAAACCAGCATGATCAAGGGAAAACAATTCTAAGATTGTTTGTTCTTTTGAGAGAGAGACAGAGAGAAAAAAAAAACTGAACATTAAATCAGGTGGAAAGAGGCCATAAAAGTTTTTCCTACTTGATCCATGGCAACATTTTTAACATCACAGGCTTAATGGCCAAGTTAACATTCCAAGCAGAAATGATACTGGGATTTTCAGAGAATGTTTAAATTCTCTCAGTATGAGTGGACACTTGATCAAATAAAACCTAAAGGTAGTCATTTCTCCTTTGAACAATTAAGGGGAGCAGGGAAGTAAAATCCTGTATGAAAAACACTTCTGATAAAAATACATTTCCACTAATCACAAAGCTTTCTAGCCAATGGGGTTCAGTACCAGTCTCAGGCTGTGCAGCCCAGGGTATGTGATATGGATCAGTAGGTCATGTTTGTGCAAATATTCAGAGTCAGACTTCAAAAAAATTTGGGGAAAGTTTGGAAACAGGTATAAGCCAAGGCTGACAGATATGCAGGGGACACAAAAACTTTGGGAGGAATTAGAATAGCAAAAGGAACATTGACAGATATATCAGGTAGCACATGTCTGGTCATGTCACATTTGAGACTGGGACTCTGGGTTCCTCCCTTTGCAGTCTTTTTTTTTCCCATAAAAGGAAAACCAACCAGATGGGTTGTAACATTTTTAATATCCTTAAGGGAAAAAAGGAAGAAAAATGGTGCCCTTTGGAATTTGACATTTTGAATGCTGAAAAGTCTTACATTGGGTGTTTGTGAATATAGAATATTTGAGTACAAATGAACTAGGTGGGGTACATGAAGTTAGTTTCCTTCCATATGGTTTTCTATTCTCACTCTAGAAATAGAGCCACGTAGAAGAGATTTTTCTTTCAAATAGTTTTTTTTTCATGGTTGACTATAGTTCTTTACCTGAGATCTGTTTAGAATCTCTTGAGTTTCTTGGCATTTTCTCTCAGGACTCTTAGCTACAGAAAGAAGAGCTCTTTTTTGTCCCAAACTTGGGTGACTGGTCCCCAATATTTTAGGCAGCACTTCTTGAACATCATTGTTTTGCAAAATGTGAAATTGAGGACTCACCATAAGACTGTTGAGTAAAACCTTGCATGTGTCAATTAAGCAGTGGACTCACATGCTTATTTGTAGTTTCAAAGCACATCTGATAGAGTGTATAGGAATTCTAGAGCTCTTGTTGCTAATAACAACCAATGAAGTTGAGAATAGGAGTTCAGACCATAAGGACACTCAGCCAATACTTTTTATGCTGGGGGCAGAAATGTGTATCATGTCATCACCCAGATATCTTCACCAGGAGATTGCTGTCCTGATTGTCCTCATTACCAGTAACTGTTTATTGTCCTCACCATGAGCCATGACATCAGAAAGTGACATACCATCTATTTTGGTGATCAGCAACTTTGGTGATGATCACCATCCCAAGGAGGGACTGAAACTTGCAAGTCTGCCATTGTCTCCCCTTCTGGGCTCCCTTCTGCTGTCATTGACTTTGATTCATGCCCATCCTCCCTATTTGCCATTACCCTGGGCTAAATGGATCTACCCATCAACGACTCACTGGGTTCTCTGTCCTCCTGCTGCGATGAGGAGACAGCAATTCTTAGTTGCTGCTTAAGCACTTTAGAGTAAGACAGCTGGGCTCCCATCCAGAGTCTGGACACTGAGATAAGGACCTGAGCTTACATTCCCATCACAGGTTTCAGCCCTGGTATTCCCGAGGCGCCTTTAATAGGAGCCACACATCATGGACATTCGGAAAAATTAAATGTCCTTCACTGCCTTTTAAGTAATAAGTGCTCCCTATCCTGTTTAAGAAGTCTTGCTCCCTAATAACTGGGGCAGATATCCACCTTTCCCTGGATCATTTCAACCTCCAATCTGTGAGCTCTAGAAGTAATGGGCCTTGGGACTTGACTTCCCTTGTGCAGATGAACTAAATTTGGGTCCTCAGTCTAAACTGTCCTGGTGTTTTACTTCTGTGAAGGGTGAGCTCAGATACTGAAGGAGCAAGGAGTCATCTGCCAATCTTTCATGGACAACCACATGTTTTCATACTTAGCAGGAAGTCAAAGTGTACAGATCTTAATTGAATATACCTGCTGAGGCACCTCAAAACATCCACTTCTTTCTGACTTTCTACTCTATGACTCTCCCCCATCCACTCATTTCTATTCCATAGTGGACTCAGCCTTCACCAATAATGGCAATACCTCTGAAGTCCAGCTTCCTGCCATCACTCTGCCTTTCTCCAATTCATCCATCGCACATTGAATTGTGGCAATCAATGGAAAGACATCAACAAGTCTACCCCTGCTTAATAACATGCTAAGGTATCCATGCTCTCAGTATACAGACCAAAAATTGTGCTATCTCCTTTCTATTTTCCCTTGGAATAGGGCTTCCCTATTGTCCTCTTTGCCCCAAGAATAAATTCTGGGCAGCA